>NC_056744.1:1467538859-1467662374 GCF_019279795.1 Protopterus annectens | reverse complement strand
TTTACAGTAGGTTAGGACAACGGGACTCTGAATCTGGGCTACACTAATTACAGGAAAGGTAGGAAACAGACTTAGATTTTTTTTCCTTACACAAAAGTAGCTAGCCGCAGTAAAAACAATTTAAATGCAGTGCAAACTAGCACACTTGATTATGTAACAGTATTAGACCAAACACAGTTTAAAAAATGCAGTTAAATTAAAAATGACTAAAAACAAGTGCAGAATGATTTTATTAGGTAGAATGAGGTAAAGAGATGGGACTGGAGGGAGTGTCCCAGATCAAATCTGCAGTGTGGGTGGGCAACTGCAAAAGCCACCAAATATAAACAACAACACAGGAATAGGGAGAGTGGGTAGGGGAACACTTTCAGCAGAGATCTGAAAAACTATACAGTGAAGCAAAAATAACAGTGCACAACTCTAAAGTCAGCCAGCAATTATATAAAATTAGTCAAGCAACAATTAACAGTACACAACTCTGAAGTGCCAGAAAAAATATACTTAGCTCTGTATATCTCCAGATAGTTTGAATAGCTCTGTATATCTCCAGATAGCTTGAATAGCTCTCTGTCAGAATACAGGAAGGCACCAGCAATGATGTGCCTTATTAAATTTAATTCTGTTGGCTGTTAAAAAAAGCAATTACTAGAAAATAGAAATCAAAGTCTACACCAGCTATATTTGAGGTATTGAATATTATAAGAGGTAAAAGAACTGGAAGAGGTATCTTTAGAAAGGGGAAGGAGCAAATTACATAGAAATAAATGCAAATTGTGGGAACAATACACACATAATATTCTGGAAGAAGAGAAGTGAGGTTTAAGGGAAGGCAGGAATTTACAAATTTTTTTTGTAATGTTGGACTGATAGTAGGAAAGAAAATGTATGTGATCCATATTGTATTTAAATTGAAAATGTTAAAATGGCTTGTTTTCTTTTCTGTTATTACCTATGTGTTAAGTAATAATTTAACAAAGGTGTTTAAAAAGAACTTTTTTATGGTTACTTGATTAACAGGCTAGAAATAAAACACATCCAATAAAAGAAAATGCCATTAATGCTTCATTAATCTATAGATCTGAAGTAGGATGTTCATTTGTCAGCAACCTGTGGGTTATGGATCCGATATCGGATCCGAGCCGGCAACTTGTTTCAAGCTAATGGATCCGAGCTCCTAGCTCCTCCCTTCACCCACAATCCCCTGCTAACCCTCCATGACCTCAGATCTAGTTTGCCGCGCTTGTGGATGGCTGGATCCTTTTGAGCTCGTCAGCTAAGTGGAATTTTACTACTTTTATCTGTACTTTTCCTGTCAGAAATTTTCTTTTTTAGTTAAATTAATTAAGAAAAAGTGTATAAGTGTTAGGCTCCCTTATTATTTGTTCTTTAATTAGTTCCCCCTCCCTTCGCTGGTCGTTAGTCTGTGAGTGTGTGTTGTGTTTCTTTCTGGGGCCTGTGTGTGTGTGTAGTTGTTTTTTTCTTTAAAAAAAAATGGCTGAGTCCCCAAAGGCCATATTTTCCAAATGTATTGAGTGTGGCCATAAGCTCTCCCTGGCTGATGGCCACACTCGGTGCGTTCGGTGCCTTGGGGTTGAACACCTTACATCAGGCTGTACCATCTGTGCAGCGTTCAACCCCAGGGCACTGAAAGAGCGGAGGTTGAAGCTGGTCCTTGCGGGACTTTTACCCCCGGACTCGGCTTCAGCCTCCGCTACCTCTGCTGCTCCCGTGGCTCCACCACAGTCTGTGGTCGCTGCCACTCCTGCCCCCCTGCCTCCATCCGGGACTCAAACTCCCGCTAAAGTGTCGGAGGACAGGGAGGCCAGGAGGGAGAAACGGAGGGAGAAGCACCACAAGCGGCGGGCCGAGACCTCCGTTTCGGCCCCGCCAGCTAAGCAGGCTTCTCCCTCCACTGCTTCTAGGTCTCCTCCTCCTTGGCTCCGATCCCCTTGTTTCTCCCCGGGGCCCGAGGAGGAGGAGACCCGATCTCTGTCAAGGTCATCGAGGTGGCATTCCAGGCCTGCCTTGGTGGCCTCTTCGAGATCTACTTTTAGTTTATTCGATGCAGACTTGGACCGGATGATGCGAAGATTCATCCAGGCCCAGCTGCAGATGGGAGTGCTCTTGCCTCCCCCAGGGGGCTCGACACCTTTTTTCCACCCTATTGCTCCTTCTCCAACCTGCTATCTGGGTTCAGAGCATTCGGAGCCGAGCAGCGTTGGAGCCGGGGGTGGGTCGGCACCGACAGTACTTGGTACTTCGGATCTGACCCTGCCCTTGAGCATGTCGGATACCACCTCTCAGAGCCGTGGTCCGAGCTTCGGATCCGGGGGATTCAGTGTGCCTTCGGCTCCGTCCAGGTCGGAGCCCACTGGTCCCTCGGATCTGACGGTCTCGGCGCCGGCTCCGATCCCTTCATCGGATCCGAGTGGGAGCCGACTTTTGGATCCATCAGAGAGTGGCTCTCCCTCAGCCTTCGATGTTGTGGAGAGGGCTCTGTTGAGAGCATCCGGACCCCTGGTCCTTGCATTGGCTCCTCCCTGCACTCCCTCTCTGCTGGGCCAGGCTTCCATCACCCGGCCAAAGGGACAGCCTGCTTGGATGTCACAGATGGTTCCATTGGAACAAGATGTTGCTGGCGAGGCCTCCTCAGACAGTCCCCCCAAGGAAATTCCCCGTAAGCATAAGTGCAAAAGGAGGCACATGGACTCCCCTGAGTCCTTAACCGAGGACACGGACTTGGAGGAAGGGGAAGGCTCCCCAAGATCGCCCCCTGAGGATGTCTCCTTTGGAGACATCATGGAGATGCTGAGGATCAGAGGTGGGTGGTCTGCCCCCAAGTCTTCCTCTGACGAGTCCGTGTTTCTGGAGGCATTCGAGGCAGGCCCGTCTACCTCTTGTGTGTCCCCTCCGGCCGACCCCCTTGTGGACCTCATTACCACCAGGGCGTGGAAGGATCCGGACACCGTGGAGCCAATACCGGATAGGATTCTTAGCCCCCCCTCAGACCGATCACATTGGAGTAAGGGCCCCCCCGTAGATGCCATGTTGACGGCGGCAGCCACGAAGAGGGAATTGGCTCAGGAGAGCCCCTCAGTCCATCCACCGAGCAAAGAGTCCCATTTGATGGACCGCTTAGGGAAGTGAGTCTTCAGTTCATCGTCCTTCTCGGTAAGTCTCTGAACTATATGGCACATGTCATCAGGATGCAGCGGGATCTTATCAAAGAATACGCTGCATCCCCCCCTGAGTCCATGTCGGAGGATGACAAACAATTGTACTCCACCCGAATGGCCACTCTGAGATCAATTTCAAACACCTCTATGCGGCTATTGTCCCACGCCACAGAGGGAGCCGCTAGGGCTAGCAGAGCAGGCCTAGTCATGTGACGTCAGGCCTGGCTCCGTCATTGCGATTTTGCAGAGCCCTTTAAAGTGTCCTTCGCAAACACCCCTTTCAATGGTTCTGCCCTGTTTGGCAAAACAGTTCGCGAGACACTTGTCCAGAGCGAGAAGGACGGGAAGATGTTGTCTGCCGTCGGAGTCCGCTTCTTTGCTCCCCAGCGGTCCTTTTCGAGGAACCAAAAGGGTCAGAAGAAGATGTGGTTCCGAAAATCACAACATTCCCAACCAGCTCCGGACAACCAGTCCTACCGTGGCAGAGGGGCTCCGAGAAACTTTGGGTCCAGAGAACCTTTCTCTGAGCGGCCCGCGCAGCAGCCCTGAGGGGTTGCCCGGCTGCTCCACTCTGGAGGCAGTCGGGGGGTGCTTCTCAGAACACCTAGCGACATGGGAGTCCATCACAACAGACCGCTGGGTGCTTCGCATTATATCCAGAGGGTACAAAATACCACTACTCCATGTCCCCAAGTCCAAGAACCTCCCCGATGTACCACCCGATCAGAGGGAGGCCGCAGCTGCAGAAATTCAGTAGCTGCTAAGAAAAAGAGCCATCCAGCCCGTCCCCCAAGACCAGCTCATATTAGGGTTCTATTCCAGGTTCTTTTTGGTGCCAAAAAAGACGGGGGACTTGAGACCGATCCTAGACCTTTCCCGCTTGAACCTGTCAGTAAACAAGGAAAAATTCCGGATGGTCACTCTTCAATCTATTCTCCCCCTTTTGAGGGAGAACGATTGAATGTGCTCCATAGACCTCAAGGATGCGTACTACCACATTTTAATGGACAAACGATCCAGGAGGTTCCTTCGCTTCCGGCTGGGGGCCAGTCACTACCATTTCAGGGTCCTTCCCTTTGGCCTCACCACAGCCCCCAGGGTGTTCACCACGGTATTAGCAGTGATTGCGGCCCACCTGAGACTCCAGGGAATACAGGTCTTTCCGTACCTGGATGACTGGCTCCTGACCGCACCAACAAGACATCTACTTTGCTGAGCCAGAGACTTCTTTCTCCATCTAGCCCCACAGTTAGGCATTACTATCAATGTCGACAAATCTCTACTGGCTCCAACGCAGGTCATAGAATTCATAGGTGCCAGAATAGACACCAGAGATTTGCGAGCCTTCCTAACTTCCGAGAGTATCCAGAATTTACAACTTCATGTGTGGGCTATCCTCCAATCAGAGGCTTCACCAGCGGAATTGGTCCTGAGGGCACTAGGCTCCATGGCGGCAGTGATTACGCTCCTTCCATGCGCCCGTTTGAACATGCGGGTACTGCAATGGACTCTGCTAGTGCAATGGTCCTTTCTATCCCTTCCTCTCCACCATCCCATTGCTATCAGCAAGGCTTGCAGGAGGGCGCTACTATGGTGGCTGCAAGCCTCGAACTTCCATATGGGCCGTCCCTTCTGCATCTCTCTCCCTCTCACCACGGTGACCACGGACGCTTCCCGCCTCGGGTGGGGGGGGGGGCATTATTCAGGCAGGACAGTCCAAGGCACGTGGAACGATACAGAGACCTCCCTGCATATCAACGTTCTGGAGATGAGAGCGGTGCTGTTGGCGTTGCAAGCACTTCAGCGCCTCCTCCCCACAGGAACGATTACAATTCAGTCGGACAACATGTCGGTGGTCTGGTACATCAACAAACAGGGGGGAACCAGATCTTACCCTCTATGCCGCGAAGCCATGAGAGTGTGGGAATGGGCGATCTCCTCCAACCTCTTTCTGATTGCAACGCACATTCCGTGGAGGACCAACATTCTAGCGGACAAGCTCAGCCACACCCTTCTTACCCCGTATGAGTGGTCTCTCAATCCACTAGTAGCAAAGCAGATATTCGCAACATGGGGGCAACCCTGCTGCAATCTTTTTGCATCTCCATCAAACACCAAATGCGGCAATTTCTTAACTCTAATCCCCCCTCCAGGGGAAACTCCAAGAGACGCTCTGGTGCATGCTTGGCCACCCGGTCTACTCTATGCCTATCCTCCTCTACCACTAATGATACAACTCTTACAGAAAGCCTCACGGTTGGGGAGCAAGATGATCCTCATTGCCCCATTCTGGCCTCGGCAAATTTGGTTCCCTTACCTGTGGTCTCACCTTGTGAATCACCCTTGGATTCTAGATCCCACTCCGGATCTCATCTCCCATCCGTCGAACTTACCAACTCCAAACCTGGACAATCTGAAACTGATAGCTTGGTTGCTCCAGTTCCACTCCTAGTTAGGACTCCCGGTATCTCTTCTCCAGTCAAAGCCATCCTCGTGGCAGCGCATAAGCCCTCCACCAGGAAAGTGTACCACAGTAAATGGAAACGTTTTTCCATCTGGGTGGAGCATCACGATCTAGATCCCTTTACGGCTCCTCTTCCATCCATATTAGACTTCCTAACTGGACTCTTTCAGGAAGGCGCTAGTTGTTCAACTGTCAAAGTGCAATTGGCAGCCATATCACATTACCATTTGGGACATGATACAGGGCCTTTGATGTCGGCTAAGTTGTGTTAAACCTTTCTCAAGGGCACCTTTTTACTTAGACCCCCTGTAAAGGAAGCTGTGCCTCCCTGGGATCTTACATTAGTTCTTCAAGCCTTGACTGCTCCACCCTTTGAACCCGCTGCTTCAGTAGATCTCAAATTCTTGTCATGGAAAACAGCATTCCTTGTAGCCATCACTTCAGCGAAAAGAGTGTCGGAGCTTCAAGCTCTCTCTGTGAAGCCTCCTTACCTGATCTTTCACCCAGATAGAGTGTACCTCAGGATCAATCCCTTCTTTCTTCCCAAGATAGCATCAGAAACCAACATAAATCAATCCATACATTTACCGGTTTTCTTCCCTAAATATCAGAATAAGGGAGAGTACAAGCTGCACTCATTAGATGTTCATAGGCAGCTTCGCTTTTATACTCATAGGACAGCTGGCCATAGACAATCCAACCAGCTGTTCATTTCCTTTGCCAAATTTAACTTGGGGAAAGCTATCTCTAAAGTATCTTTATCTCGCTGGATTTCTCAATGTATCCTACTGGTGTATCAAGCCTCGGGTAGACCCGCACCAGAAGGAGTTTGTGCTCATTCCACCCGCTCCATTTCTACCTCTGCGGCCTTCAAGTCTAGAGTTCCATTGGATGATATTTGTTCTGCAGCCACTTGGGCTTCATCTCATACCTTTATTAACCACTACAAACTAGACGTGCTTTCTAGAGGGAGAGCATCCTTTGGCTCTGCGATGCTTCGTAATATCCTTCCATGATGGCCACCCAAGGTGCAGGTAGCTGGGGACTCTGTCCCACAGGTTGCTGACAAATGAACATCCTACTTCAGATTTAGAAGTTATGTACTCACCATAACGTTCCATCTGAGTAGGTAGTTCATTTGTCTGTAACCATCCCCCCCTCCTTCCCCCTGGCCTTCTTCGGATCTATTAGTAGTTAGATATCCTTTTGTTGGATATATATTGAGGGGCAAACTCGATCTGAGGTCATGGAGGTTTAGCAGGGGATTATGGGTGAAGGGAGGAGCTAGGAGCTCGGATCCATTCGCTTGAAACAAGTTGCCGGCTCGGATCCGATATCGGATCCGTAACCCACAGGTTGCAGACAAATGAACTACCTACTCAGATGGAACGTTATGGTGAGTTCATAACTTCTAATTTCTGTTTGTGTAGGTGAGACACTGGTATGTCCTTAAGTGGTCATTTACATATATTCCATGGTTTCCATTACAGGAGGTTTAAGGTATTATATGGGGAAAAGTATAGCCTTGCTATGTCATTCTTGCAGTTTGTACACTTATGTATTGGGGTTGTATTCTTTAAATGCCTATGGGAGCTTTTAGCAGTTAGATTAGAAAGCAGAAAGCTGCTTGTGAAGACTGTACAAAGTGAGATTATCTAAAACGGTCAAATATTCTTGTTTATTATTTAACCTTTTATTTTGTTGAAACTAATAGATCTGACTGGAGGTTCATTTCCTTCATAATCCTTTATCACCTTGTCCAAACTCATTTTTATTTTCATTGAATAGTTTAAATAAAAAAAAAAAAAAGATTTATGAAGGTATTTTATTTATCATTTCACCGAAGGTATGTTGGGAAATGTTAGTCTGCAGTTCTTGCTCATAAGGTGAGCTCTGAAAGCTTTTGATGTTCATAGTCCATAGAAGCCCATAGTTCAGGAGATGACAGAGCAGCAGTTATGTGGTTAGACAGCATATGTAGATATGAGATGTGTCAGAAGAGATCTGGGTATACTGTCCAGAGCAGGATGTTACATAATGTTTTACTAAAAACTCATTTAGAATCCTTAAAGCTACATTGTTGGTGTGACTACCAAGAATCACAGACTGTGTGACAAAAGTGACTTTTCAAGACTTTTCATTTTACAGGCTTTTACTTCTTGCTTTCCCTGGGCTGGAGGCATGATTTTTGGCCTGACCATGGCTCAAACTACTGGTACCACAGCTTGTCTTCTTCCAGCTACAAAAAGATAAAGTTAAGTAGACAGCCTCTTTCACTGCAGCAGGCTAGCAGTTTACCTCAGCCACAATTGGGTGACTGGCTGTTGAGTCCCCTCAGAATAAGTCAGAATGATGTGCAAATCCCTGAGGAAGCTGGTGCTGCTATTAATAACACTGTTGGCCCTAATTGTCTTGTCATAAAGAAACAGAAAACTAAACATGTATCTGCTCATCCTCAGATTTCCTTAGACAGAAGCAGTGTACAGGGTCTGGCTCAGGGTTTAATTCAGGTTTTTGATCCTTTTTAAAAGATGGTTTCTGGTAAAAGAAAGAGGGATATCTCTTTTCCTGAAGAGATTCAAGATTCTAAATCTGGACAGGAAGATGAGGGGACAGATACAGAGTTTTCTCCTCAGTTTTTTTTTTATTCAGACTCAGAAGAGAGCTCAGTTTCTGATTCTTCTTGTGGGGGGTTCTCTTTTCCTGCGACTGTTTCCAGAATATGCCAGTTTTTTCAGTGTGAGAGTCCCTCAGAAAAATATTATTAGCTGTTGCATAATAAATTTCCAGAAACTTCACCCCATTCCCCCAGTTCTGCCAGCTCTGGAGGAAGTGTATGTCACTGCCTGTAATTTTCCTGATAGTCATCCTGCTTCCCCTAAAAGGGCAAATATGATGTTATAAGTTTTCATACACCCTTTCCAAACCTGACCTAACAGCTTTAAATAATCCTACTCCTGCTAAACATGTACTTAATTGCAATCCTATTTTTTCTGATAATGGTGAGAATGTTATTGAAAAGTATGGAGGGAAAGTGTTTACTTCTGCAACTTTGATTTTCAGAATTTTGAATAGCCAGGCTTCTCTGTTAAAATGTATTGTAATTGTGAAAGTATGAGGAATGTTTTGTCAGTTTCCTCTTGTGAAAAAAAAGTCTGTTTTAAATAATTTAGTTTCTTCCATTATACAAGTCACTATTCATTGCTTGCAGTGTGTGTATGACTCAGTTGACACTTTTTCCAGGGCTATGGCATTGGTACCATTTTGAAGAGTTTGGCTGTGTTCTCAGAACCTCTAAGATGATGTGAATTCTCCTTTTGTTAGAAATTTAGTTTTTGGTTTCTCTGCTGCAGAGCTTAGCAAAATGTCTGATGAAATGCTTAAGTTGATACATAGATCTCTAAGATTTTTCAACCATTTTTTTCCAAAATTCTAAGGGATTTTCTAATCCCTCATCCAATTTTGGCAAAAAAATAAATAAGCAATCCCAGAATGCTGGTAAACAAACATTTCAGAAAAAATGGAAGGGACGTTCCAAAAAGAATTGAGGACAATTCCCCCCCAAAACCAAGGACAGTCCAAGTCAGAATGACTGTTCAAGGGACTGTGGTCCCCCACTCCTACCCTGGCAGCCCCTTTTCCATCCCAGAGAGTCTGAATTTCCATATTTCACTGTGACAGATTATTCATCAAGGTTACAGATGGCAGTTGCAGGAAATCCCTCCTTTCCAGGGGATTAATTCCTCATCCACCAGACCAGACTCTTATTTCTCCTTGTACTTCTGTAAATGCTATTCCAGAGAGTGATAGAAACAGTTCCTCCTTCCCAGGTTAGGAACAGTTTTTACTGAAGGATATT
The DNA here is from genome assembly GCF_019279795.1 of Protopterus annectens. Taxonomy (NCBI): domain Eukaryota; kingdom Metazoa; phylum Chordata; order Ceratodontiformes; family Protopteridae; genus Protopterus; species Protopterus annectens. The sequence continues at coordinate 1,467,652,875 of NC_056744.1, read as the reverse complement.
TTAGTGCCAAAGAAAGAAAGAAAATGCTTGTAGACCACTTTTAGATCTTTCTTTTGTAAGCCTGTTTGTAATAGTGCCCAAGTTCAAAATGATGTCACTTCACAACCTATTACCTTTTCTTCATATTTCAAGTTTTCTGGTAACACTAGACTTAAAGGATTATTATCATATCATTCCTACTCATCCAGACTTCAGGCATTACATAAGATTCTGTGTGTCTGAATCACATTATCAGTTTTCTGTCCTACTCTTTCGACTATCCTCTGCACAGTGAATGTTTACAAAGTGTCTAGTTTCAGTTGTAGCTCATTGCAGGCTACAGGGTATCCACTTTTTTCCATATTTAGACAACTTGCATATCTTTGCAGAGTCTTTTTCAAGGTACCAAGAATCTCATGCACAAACAAGTTAAGATTCCACGAAAACATTAACAAGTCCTTTTTGACTCCATTATTCAGAACTGTGATCCCGGGGTTCTAGACATCTCAGTTTAAATAGCTCTTCTTCCACAGGAAAAATAGATTTACATCAGGATCTTTTTCTAGAGTTTTCCACTCCGATGTCAGTCACTATGAGGAAATACCTTAGGATTTTGGGTCGCATGGCATCTATAATTCTTATGATACTGCCTAGTAAGACTCCACATGAGAAAGATGCAATGGTATGTGAAGTCTGTTTGATCCCAGCACCAGCATCCTTTGTCTTTTTAAATAGCCATGCTGAGGATTGTCGGAAGAGAGATCACTTAGTGGAGACAGCAAATTTCCCTAAATTCAGGTTTCCACTGCTCCACTCCATGCTTCAAAGCAGTCAGTCAAAATGGATACCTCAGTCTTTGCTTGGGGAGAAGTTTCAGGAAGGTTATAAATGCAAGGTGGGTGGAACATCAAGGACAGATATAAGCACATAAATGTAAAAGAGCTGCTTGCTCTGATCAGGGCACTCAACTCTCTGAATCATCTGTGACCCTGTGAGCTCTTCAGGTTGTAAGAGACAATACCACAGTCATGTGGTACATCAACAAGCTAGGGGGGAACGAGGTCATACCCCTTTTGCAAGACTAGCCATGTTAGCTTGGGATATAGCTTCATAGCACAGCGTCATTCTACAAGCATCCTACATTCTGTCACAGCAAAACCATGTGGCAAACAAGCTAAACAGGACAAGAGCAGATACTCACAAATAGAAATTAGATCAGTGGTCTTCCAAGATTTGAAGAGTTCCTCAGGAAGACCTGTTTGTCTTTTCTCTAAACAATGAGCTAGCAAGAATCTTCTCCAGGAGTCTGTGCAAGAAGGTCAGGAAGACAGATGCCTTTTGTTTTCTTTTCTTTTTCTTGGACAGGAATGTTCCTGTATGCTTTTACTCCCTTTCCACTGATACCCATTGTACTTCTGAAGATTCAGAAGGAATTACCCAAGATCATCGTGGTGACTCCATTCTGACCCCAGCAACTGTGATTCTACCTTATTTTGTAAATAGCCAGTGGCAATTATCACAGGCTTCCTCACAGACTGGATCTACTCAAACAAGAACAAGATCCCAATTAAGCTGATTGCTTGGATGATAGAGCCTTAATTCCCATTAGGCCCCTGCTTACTTAAGATATGCAGCAGGTTCTAGTGGAGGCAAGAAAGCCTGCTACTAGAAGATCATACATCAACTAATGGAAAAGGTTTTCTAGTTACTAGCAACAATATAACTAGCACCCATTCAGGGCTATTTGTTTTTTGGTTTTACAATATTCATGAGAGTTCCTATCCTATGACCTTTCTCATTTCCAGTCAAGGCTCATTTATCGGCCATGTCAGCATGTCTGCCTGTGAATCCTGCTTTTTCAATGCATTCTTAAGGCAAAATATTTTGAAAGGGCTATTGCATAAGAAGCCTCCAAGAAAATCGGTGGTCCCTCCTTGTGACCTTAATTTTATGTTAGAGAAACTACATTGTGCTCCCTTTGAAGCAGCTAATCTGTCTGACTTGAGGTTAATAACATGGAAAACTGCTTTACTGACAGCTCTGACCTCTGCATGAAGGGTATCTGAGTTGCAAGCTTTTATAGTGAGTCAATACTATTTCATTTTCCACAGAGACAGAGTTTATTTGAGAACTAATTCTTCTTTTATACATAAAGTGGTATTAGAGTTTACATTAAGCAAACTGTCCATCTCCCCATTTTCTTTCCTGAACCTAAAAGTGAGGGAAAAATGATACTCCATACCTTGGATGTTCCCAGACAACTCCGATACTATCTTGAGTTAACTAAATCTTTCAGATCTTTGGATCATTTTATTAATTTCTATTGAAGGTAAGAAGAAGGAATAACATGTGTCTAAACAGACTGTTTCCAAATGGTTGTCTAAGGTGATTACCTTTTGTGGTACTCCTCAGAATAAAACTCTTCCCGGCATGGTCTAGGCCCACTCTGTCAGGGCCTTGGCTTCATCCTTGAGTTTTTGAAAAGACTTAGACTCTAGAAGTATTCTAGAAACAACAACTTGGTCACCTGTACATACATTTTCAAGGCATTACAAGCTTGATTCCTTCTCTAGATCTAGATCAGGCTTTCTTAGGACCGTTGTTATAGGTTTATAGGAGGTTACTAGGCTAATGGTCCTAGGGCCTTTACAAGCCTAGCAGTGTAAAAACCCAAGTACCCTTATTGATCATAGTTAGACGGTCATTGTTAGAGTGATTCTGTGATCAACACCAACTGCCCTTGTCCATGTGTCCATGAGGGACATAGGTGCCAACCCTGGGATGAATTTGCAGTCACCCGTCCAGATGTCAAGGTTGTACTTGAATAGGGTCATTGAGGAGCTGTTTCTCATGGAGTGGGAGCTTATTCCAGAAGAGTGGCAATCGCTGGGAAATGTATCTGTTTCTCCAACATGTCCTGTTAATGTCACAGGCTAGGTTGATATCCATGGAGTGAGTTACTCTTGTCCCATTTGATTTGCAGATGTGCAGCATTTCCATTTGAACATGGTCCGAGAATGCTCTGAAGGCCAGGCACAGGTCAACTGTCAGCACTCTTCAGGGGCTTCTGCTTCTACCTCCCAAATACAGTAAGCTAGGGTAATCTGTCGCATAGCTAAGGCTACTGCAGTAGTGATCAATATGATGAACATAGTTCAGCTGTTTAAACTTAACAGAACAGTAGATGTTGAAAAGATCACTGCTACAGTAGCCTCCCCCTCCATTCCTCTTGTTTTTTTGTGTGTCATGGATGCCATGTTTTGGACATTTACTCTTTTGTTGTTCTTATTGGGGCTTAGCCACTCTGTCTATTGGCATGAAAGCTCTGAAAGGCGTGAAGCCCAAACCTGTCTTTTTAGTTAGCTCAGCTTGAGTTGAATGACTGGTTGGGCTCAAGGAAAGTTCCCTGAAGCTTTGGAAGATGGCCAGCTGTTATATCCTTGGCAGGATATAACCCAATTTTCTAAGCCTACTGCAGCTGTGATCATTCAAACATCTACTGTTATGATAAGTTTACTGATGCAAGTGTACTCCGTTGCTGTCATGAGCTAGAATATAGAAATAGATGCATTTCAAATACAGAATTCCTTAATAGGGTATTAACTTACCTCTCAGTTTATAATGTCCTGATGGTCCAACTGACCAACCACAACTTGGAGAATTTAGACTTCCTGATCATTGCTTCCCATAGGAAATCATTGCTGGCATGTTTTCTGATTGCATGCCAGCAGTGCTTCCTTTCTTTTTGGAGATTTCCCCTTACTTCATTTGGGCATCCATGGATCCGGCATACATTTTCAGGTATTGCCTATCATGCAAAAGGTTAACACTTTGATTTAGTTTTTCATAGTGATGATTTCCTAAGATGTTGGGCTTACCAAGTTTAATTCTCAGGGACTTGAAACTCGAACATGTATACTGTAAGCTTTTAATACAGCAGCTGCCTCTGGAATGCATTATAAAGCAGCTTGAAAGTCACATTATTGTACTTTTCAGCGAAAGGATATATGTTTATAATAGTATTTATTCAACATCATGGACCTTTATAACTGTATAAATCTGCCCCATTGAACTTTTTTACTGATTTCTATATTGGCTTCTGTATTTTCATTTAGAGTCTGGAAAATTTTGAATTCTACAGTACTGCAAAGCTGCACTACAATAAGGAGAAATACTTCCAGAAGGATGAAAATTTCCATGAAGCAAAGGTATTTTTAGTTTTTATATTACTGTACTTAAAGCTAACGCTGAGACTGTATATGAAGTCTAACTCACATGCTTCTTCACATTAAATCAGTGGTAAACTGTAGAGCAAATGTTAGATTAAATAAAAGAAAATTGTGAATTAAAGAAAAGTGGTGGAAAAGGAAAAACACGCTGATCACATAATGCAAATGTATGTCTTTCAGCATTCTCTCATTACCTTTTTACCTTTTTTAATTGTGAAAATATAGCACTGGCTTAGAGTTACTTATCAGATGTGAAATAAAATATTAATCAGATGTGAAACATTTAATAGTAAGTTCTACCAAGGATGGGTTGCAGTCCCATCCATTTGGGATGATTTGGTGGGGTTGTACACTGCTAGAACCAAAAGATGGCACGACAACCTGAAAAACCAAAAAATCCATGCACAAGGATGAACAGACCAAGAAACAAATAGACCTTGCTGCAGTGCAGGAAACCAAGAACCACATCACCCCGGATGGACAGGTCTGCAACCCCGTCCTTGGGGAAACTTAACTGTATTGCTTCAACAGAGTAGCCAACAACTCGCAGCTTCTCAACATAATTAATTTTTTTTAATCCTGTGTCTATCAGTGGAACAGCTTTTGGAGGAATCAATACCATTCACAATGGCTTACATCTGGATAAGTGGATTGGGAAGAGATCTGATTTTGGAATTGTAAAAATCAGAGATACACCTGATACTGTGCATTAACAGTCAACGGAGTTTGAAAAAATACTTTTCAAATTTAAGAAACTACAGCAAGAAAATGCATATTTATCAAAATGCATTGAGACTAACTGAGTCCCTAAAGGTCTGAGAATTAATAAGATCCCAAATAGATTACTAAAAGGTTTGGGATTGCATTCTGAGCTTTTAAAACTGTTTGAACAGGTTGTGAGATGATGGGGTTATTAATAAAGTATAACACTTTCCAGATGAACACTGTATTACAAGACATCAATACCCTGAATCAAACCATTTGCAGTGACTTATTATTTGATGGTCATTCTGCCAAATATTACACCATATTTCGGGATATTGATAAATCATGTGATTTGATTTTGAAACAGAAGTAGTCCAAACTGAATACAGATGCCGAGGATTACGCTAGATGGAGGACCTATCCGGCACCACCTTCAATTGGGCCCAATAGAATGATCAAGGAACCTTCAGCTGGGAGGCAGTTCGACATTGCTTCACAAGCTCCAGCTTCTGAAGTTTCCTATCACAGTGGTCCTGCCCATTTAGTCCGCATGCCACTGAGGAGATCAGAGAGTATATTGAATAGGAACTCCAGTTGAAACAGGGACCAAGACTGAAGAAAAGGAACAACAAGAAATGGAATTAATGGCATCCTTGAGACCTGTACCTGCTAGTGTTGATCCAATGTAAATTATTTGTAATAGTTTGAAGGACTTCAAAATTTACAATTACACCTTGGAACGATTTGACAAGTCCCTGCTGACATTCTTGCTAAAGATACAACTTATGTACTAGCTAAAAGAGATAGTATTTCTGATGTAATAGTCAATCTGAAATTATACATTACGAAATTGAAATTGGGACTATGGTTTAATTCTAACAATTGTTTTACATCTTCTGTTTGTTTATGTATACCTAATGCCTTCTATCCCACTATTCATCATCCATTACAGATTTTTGAGAAAGTATGCAAATTGGATATTAGACATCTTTTACCTCAGTCTAGTATTGTTAAATTCTGCAATATCATGGAAAGTGAACATAGATTATTTAATGAAATCAGTGGAAATACATGTCTGAGAACTATGAAACTGGACAAAGAGTTTGGGCTGGTTATTATGGGGAAAACTGATTATTCCAACCATATGAATGACCTGCTCATGGAGGACACCTACGAGGAAGTTTCATTGAATGACAATATTTCTTATAGTAAGATTGATTTTTTGTTGAATGATATGCTATTACAAGGGCAAACGACTAAATATGAATTTGTGTTTGTGGTTAACGATAGACCCATTTTACCCAGTATTTTTGGTATTCCTAAGAACCACAAATCTGTTTTCAGTCCTCCTTTACACCCCATTGTGGATGCTACTAGGTCAAAGACACATTTTGTAGCCAAGTATTGGGACATCATGCTTAAACATGGCTTAGATCTTTTACCCCAGATCTCTAAAGATTCTTGGGATTTCCTCAATAAAATGGGTGATGTACCTTTTACAAAGAAAATTTTTTTAACCATAGATGTGAAAGATCTTTATTCCGTCATCCCTCATGCTATAGGGTCACAATGGGTTCAGAATGTGAGTAAGGTCTTTGATTTTCCCCCTTCTAAGTTGAATGCATTTACAACAATATTTTGCATTAAAGAAATTCTCCATAAGTGTTGGCTTATGTTTCTTGGTTTCCTGCATTGCAGAAAGGTCTTCTTGTTTCCAGGGAGAGAACAAAAAAGTATCACTTTCTGCAGAATTTTGAAAAGTAATCTCAATATGATTTTGAAATGTTGCAAGACAGTAAATAGAGATTTGTTAAGCAGCATTTTTTTATGTTATTTATCACTCAGTGCCAGGATTTATGGTATATCAGGATGTCACAAAATGCAAATGTTGCCGTCACCCAGCACCTGATCAATTCTATGTGTGTGTATAAAGTGCAGACATGACTACATGCTCCATCTAATCCGGAAGACTGACATGCACAGTACTAATTGTTCTCAAATGTATTAGGTCAGTATTCCATGAGAGGAAGCATCCACATTAATTTTTAACAATGAAGCACTGCATTTTGTAGTGTTGCTATTAGTTGTTGCCAGTACCAGGAGTTTATATTATGACCTGGGATTACATTTTGAACTGAATTACACTGTTGGGATCTTGGTACAACAACAAGTACAGTAAAATAACGCTTCCCCTAAAGGAAATGTATATGGACAATACAAAATAAAAAGTGGAAAGTGACACTGGTTCCCTATGATGCGTCTCATGTCATCTATTTAACTGGAGAATCCAGAGTCCATAGTTTTTTTTTTTTGTTTATAAATCCAAGAGGAGAATCCCTAGATTCAGTGCTGCAGCTTTACGAGGACCCCCAAATCAGCATTCTGTCTGTTTTAACCTGAACTCTTCAATACGGCCTGTAGTTATTCATAGTTATGGCTTTCTTTGTGGAATATGCTTCTGTTTCATGTATGAGATTTTGCTGGGTGTACCAGAGCCATTCCACATCATGCGGATAATATACATAGATTTTGTTCTTGAAATTGGATAATGTACATAGATTTTGTTCTTGAAATTGCCTGTAGATATTTGTGCTATGTGTGAGTAAGAGTCTGCATATTGTTACTAACTGACATCCTGGCTGAACGTAATGTACTTTTCTCACACCCTTCAACCTAAGTCACACCTCACATCCCTCTCCAACCTCCTACTTCACTCCTTTCATTTTCCTGCAACCTTACGTATCTACTTCATCTCTACAGACATTTCCTCTAGCTCTTTCTCTTTCCTCTCTGCTCATCTGAGCTTCCTGAAGACACACCCTACCCTGCACTCTTCTTATCTCCTTTTCTCTCCATCCTTCTTCCTTCTATAACCATAATATGATCACCGTCTGTCATACTAAGACACCATTCAATTTCCCCTCACTGTCTCTAATCATGTAATCTCTAATATCTGTTCTAAATACATTATTAGAATTGTCTAAGGCTTCATTTATTACATACTAATTTATGTAACAAATATGACTAATGAGTTTTTCCTGACATAATTTCTCCAACTCATATTATTGTTTTTCATTGCACTCTACTGTGAAACATATGATCTGATATTGTTAATCCTCGTTCATTCCTTACACCTGGGTAGTCAGTTCCGACCTCGGAACCGAGCCGGCCATCTTCCAAGCTCAAGCCAGCCACAAACTCTCAAGCTAAACTCTTACCCAGAATTCCCCTCTCCCTGTTACCCCAGATTTCGTTTGCTGCATCGCCATTTGGTCGTGTCAAGCTACTTCTTTTGAGATAAGTACAATTTGTTTGATCATTCCTAAGTTCTAAGACAGCTTTTCTCAGAAAGAAGTCATTAGATAGCTATCTCTTACCTTATCGCACTTAGCGACAACCTTTTTTCAACTCTTCTTTCCTTTTTACTGCGAGGTAATTTCTTTTTACCATCGTTGGTAAACCCCTTTACTTTTACCTTCAGGTACTTCTTGTACCATTGCTGGTATTTTTCTGGTTCCTACTTCTTTCCTTCTAACCATGGCAGGTAAAAAAGGTAGTCCAGGGTTTAAAAGATGTGTGGATTGTGGCCACAAATTACCTACTTCAGATGCACATTCCCTATGTGTGTACTGCTTTGGTGTCCCTCACTTAGTTGACCCGCCTTGCGGGATTTATAAGAACTTTTCTAACAGGACATTAATTGAAAGGAAGAATAATATTGGCGGGGCTACTTAAATCTTCCTTTTCAGAGGCTATTTCTGGGTCCGAGGCTTCAACCCCTCCAAGATCCCATAAGAAAAAGAGTGATGCACAAAAAAAGTCTCTTCCTTTGTCTCCAGCTGGGGACTCTCAGGAACAGAGAACTAAGAAAGCTAAGCTTTCCAGTTCGGATTTGACTTCTTCGGCTCCAGCGCTTTCGGTGCCTAGACCTTCGGCACCGAGGCCATCAGTGCCATCTGCGACTTCGGCACCGAGTAGTGTGCCCCATACCACATTGGGACTGAGGGGCTCCTCGGTTCAGACTCCCTTACCGACACCGACTGTTCAGTCGATGCAGACTGTTACGACATCGAAGGACTTTTTGATGCCCATTCTTCTTTGGGCTCTGACAACTTATCCGGCACCGACTACCCTCTCGGTACCGACCTTTCAGTGTTCTTCGCCGATGTTTTCAGCTCAGGCCTTAATGCCAATTTCCACTTCAGTACCGACCTCGTCGTCGGTGCAGACCATGCCTTCGGTACCGATGATTTCCTTGGTGCAGACACCGGTAGTTCAGGCCATTACAACTCCAAGTTTTTGTTGCAGGCCCCCCCATGGTGGGCACCGAGCTTGCTCCATCCTTCGATAGACCTGACTCCCCTCAGCTATGTCTGTGAAATCCACTAGAAGCCTTTCTGAACACGATATGTTGCGTCTTGTGGATCATTTGCTTTTGGCCAGAGGTATCCCGCCCCCCAGGACTATCCTTCCTCGGGAGGTGATCACACTTTATCGAAGACCCCTACTTATTCTCCTCCTTCATTGCCTTTGAACATAGACATACTCCCACAGGAGACCCCTTTTGTGCTGTCTTCCTCAGCTTTTTCCTCTGAGGAAGATCATCAAAAGAGTTTGTGCAAGAGGAAGCACATGGACTCCACAGAGGAGTCCCTTACTGAAGACACAGACTTTGATGATGGGGAAGGGTCCCCTCAGTCACCTTCTGAGGTATCCTTTGGTGATATCCTTGACATCCTTAAATAGAGAGGTGATTGGCAGCCCTCTAACCCACCCTCTGAAGAGTCTGTGTTCCTGCAGGCATTTTGTGCCCGTCCCTCTACCTCCTGTGTTACTCCACCTGCCAACAAACTTGTCTGGCTCGTCGTGCAGTATGCATGGAAGGCTCCTGACACCATTGAGGCCATTCCCTGGAGGCCAGATAAAATTTTGTCCCCTCCTGCTAATGATCCCCATCGGTCCAAAGGTCTTCTGTAGATGCCTTGGTGGTGGCAGCCGCTAAAAAGGACCTGGCAGAAGAAGAAAGCCAGACTGTCCATCCACCCAACAAAGAGTCGCGGGCTCTGGACAGAATAGGGAAGCGTACCTTTGCCGCAGCGACCTTTGCAGTCAGGTCCCTGAACTATATGGCACATTTTACCAGGCTTCAAAGAGACCTAATTTCTGAGCTCTCTGAAACTTTGGCTGGAGCTGTGTCTGAGGTCCATGATAAAGTGGCCTTTCAGCTAGCCACTATCGAATCAATATCTAACTCCTCCATGCGCCTGATATCTCACACATCAGAAGGAGCAGCTACAGCAGCGGGTGCAGGCATTGTTCTGAGACGCCATGCCTGGATGTGCTTGCATGATTTTGCGGAACCCTTCAAGGCTTCCTTCCTCAACACTCCCATTGAAGCCTCTTTGTTGTTCGGACCCAAGGTTAAAAACACACTGGCTAGATGTGAACAGGACGGTAAGACCCTTTCTGCTGTGGGTGTTCATTACTCTTCCCCTCAACGGGCTTTCTCCAGAAACCAGAAGAGTGGGAAGATATGGCACAAAAAGTCTCAAGGTTCTTTCCATGACACACAGGCCAAGATCTCCTCTAGAGGCAGAGGGGAAACTCACAGGGAAGATGCCCCTTTCAGGGCAGAGGGGGTCCGCATAACCTGGGTTCCAGGGATTCTTTCCCTGGCCAATCCTACCAGCGCTCCTGAAGAGTGGCCCAACTACTTTCCTCTGGAAGTGGTTGGGGATCGTTTCTCTTTGTACCCTTCTGCCTGGCTAACCATTACCACTGATTCTTGGGTACAAAGGATAATAATCAGAGGTTATCATATACCCTTCAAACTTTGTCCCACTCCCCTGACAAGTTTACCTGACGTTCCACCCAGTCAAAGGGAAGAAGCAGCATTACAGATCTCAAAGCTGCTAAGAAAGAGTCATCCAAATAGTCCCACCAGACCAGATAGGATCCGGATTCTACTTAATATTATTTTTGGTGCCAAAAAGACTGGGGACTGGAGACCAATTTTGGATCTCAGTGTATTGAACAAGTTTGTAAAGGTACAGAAATTCCGGATGGTCACAATACAGTCTATCCTTCCGCTTTTGGAAAAAGACGATTGGATGCGCTCAGTAGATGTTCAAGATGCGTACTACCACATAAAAGTGGACAGACCATCAAGAAGATTCCTTCGCTTCCGTGCGGGAGCCAGTCATTACCAGTTCTGAGTACTGCCCTTCAGACTCTCTACAGCCCCCAGAGTGTTCACAAAGTGCATGGCAGTCATCACAGCTCACTTGTGACTACAGGGATTCCAGATGTTTCCTTACATAGACGACTGGCTCATTACCACCCCCACCAGACATCTATTGGAAGCAGCCATGGCATACCCTCTTCACACCACAGGAAGGCTAGGCATATAACTATAAAATGGCAAAAATCCAACCTGACCCAATCTCAGTCCACAGAATTCATTGGGGTCCTGTTGAATACAAAAAACTGCAGAGCACCCATTCCAGAGCACAGAATCTTAAGGATAAAACAACAACTCATACCGATCCTTTCAAGAGAAAAATCCACAGCACATTCTGTTCTCTAGTTGATGGGTTCCATGGCAGCCTCCATCACTATTGTTCCCCTTGCGAGGTTCCACATGAGGCTTTTACAATGGCTACAAATCACCCAGTGGTATCCCTTTCAGTTTCCTCTTTCTTCCAACATTCAGGTAACCCAGAGGTGCAAACAAGACTTAATTTGGTGGATGTCACAGAACCCATCACAATGGTCTCGCCCCTTTACCCCCGGACAGCCCAAGGCTACAGTGACCACGGACACCTCCCTGATGGGGTGGGGGGGCTTTTTCAGGGAAAGACAGTCCAGGGCATGTGGTCCAAAATGGAGGCCCATCTGCATATAAATGTCCTAGAGCTGAGGGCGGTGCTTCTAGCGTTGGAAGCATTCAGTCCCCTATTGCCATCTGGGACTATTACGATACAGTCAGGCAACATGTCGGTAGTCTGTTACATCAACAAACAAGGCGGAACCAAATCTTACCCACTTTGTTGGGAGGCCATGAGAATATGGCAATGGGCAATGGCTACCAACCGCTTTTTATCACAACGCACATTCCCAGGAGTTCCAACGTGATAGCAGACAGACTCAGCAGGTGTATTCTACAACCACATGAGTGGTCTCTGAATCCTTTAGTAGCGGCAGAGATTTTCAACCGCTGGGGTCTCCCTTCCCGCGACCTCTTTGCATCCCCAATCAGTTACAATGCAGCAATTACTTCACCCTGATTCCCCCTCAGGGACAGTCACCCATGGACACTCTAGTCCATGATTGGTCCTCGGGTCTACTTTATGCTTTTCCCCCTCTTTCCCCACATCCTGAAGAAAGCCTGCCGGTTGAAGAGCAAAGTAGTCCTCATAGCGCCATATTGGCCTTGCCAAATTTGGTTCCCCTTTCTATGGCGTTACCTGCTAGATCAACCATGGATTTTCTATCCAACTCCGGACTTGATCTCCCATCCACAGAACCTGATTCACCCCAACCTGAACAGCCTGAAGCTCACAGCTTGGCTCCTTCACTTCCAGGCAGAATGATCTTTCCTCCCCAGTACGTGACATTCTTATTGCATCTCATAAGTCTTCCACCAGAAATACATATCTCAGCAAGTGGAAAAGGTTTACTATTTGGCTGAAGGAAAAGCAAATAGATCCCTTGTCTACACCCGTGCTGGTGGTACTGGAATACCTGTCAAGTTTATTTCAATCTGGACTTTCTGCTTCTACCATTTGGGCTCAATTGGCCGCAATATCTAATTTTCACAATGGTGTCCAAGAGTCTTCCCTTTTGCCACACAAATTATGCAAGACCTTTCTAAAAGGCGTAAATCATTTGAAACCCCATTTAGAGAGCCTACTCAGCCATGGGATCTGTCATTAGTCCTGCAAGCCCTGACAACCCCACCTTTTGAACCAGCTTCGTCATGCGACCTCAAGTTTCTTTCATGGAGAACTTTGTTCTTGGTTGCCATTACTTCTGCCAGACGTATTTCTGAACTCCAAGCTCTGTGCATCAAACAGCCCTATTTGATCTTACATAAGAATAGAGTATCATTGAGAACTAATCCTTCCATTCTACCAAAAGTGATCTCTGAAATGTCCATTAACCAAACCATTTAATTGCCAGTTTTCTTTCACAATCATTCTAACAAGAGAGAGTATTGCCTACATACCTTAGACATTCACAGGCAAATTCTTTTCTACCTGGACAGAACTAAGGCTTCTTGCAAATCAGATCAGTTTTTCTTGGCTTATTCTGGACCTAGATTAGGATGTGCTGTTTCTAAGGTCACATTGGCTAAATGGTTAAAAGACTATGTAACATTTATTTACAAAGGGCACAAAATCCCTCTAACTACAGCCATAAGGGCTCATTCCACAAGGTCGGTAGCAACTTCTGCTGCCTTCCATGCTAGAGCTTCTTTACATGACATTTGTGCAGCTGCAACTTGGGCTAGACCTCATACCTTCATCAACCATTACAAATTGGATTTGGCCTCCAGAGGAAGAGCGTCCTTTGGTTCAGTGGTGCTCAGGAATGTCCTTCCATGAGAGCCTCCCAGGAATAAAGGTAGCTGGGGACTCTGTCCCAGGCGTAAGGAATAAACAAGGATTAACAATATCAGATAAAGAAGTTATGTCTTACCATAACATTCCATCTGTATTGTTGATCCTCGTTCAGTCATTATGACCCTCCCTCCTTCGGCTTATAGTGGATCTCATCATCCGATTCCATTAGGTCCTTGACCAGAGAAAGCCTCTACTTTCTTTGACTTGCAAACTCAATCTGAGGTAACAGGGAGAGGGGAATTCTGGGTAAGAGTTTAGCTCGAGAATTTGTGGTTGGCGCGAGCTTGGAAGATGGTCGGCTCGATTCCGAGTTCGGAACAGACTACCCAGGCATAATGACTGAATGAGGATCAACAATACAGATGGAATGTTATGGTAAGACATAACTTCTTTTTCTGTGTTTTTCTCTTTGCAACATTTTTTCACTCCTGTGTTTTGTACTGTGACATGACATTTTATGGTTTAAAATATCTGTAATTGATTTTTGAAAGATTGTGATTGTGGAGCTTTTCTTCCTTGGCCTCTGCTGAAAATGGGTACTTTCTGGCCCAGCTGGACTTTCTTGGTAAACAAATGGCAAATAAATAAACAAGTTTCTTTGCATTGTGCACAGTGAGTGCCAGAATAAGGTGAACTATATAAAGTCGATATCAAAGAAAGAATGAATGAATGATTCACTGAAGACAGGTACTACAATGAGGAAAAAATGTTTCTCCAAATAGACAGTTTAGAGTTAATTGCAGTAAATAGGCAGTGCAGGTGATACTGCAAAAATGGAGGATGGTAAGGACTTTTACCCACACAGAATTATTGTTTTGTGTGGGCTAGTTTTTTTCTTGTTTACAACTGAAATGTAATTTATTATGCACTTTGTCTTTGTAGCCAGCTTGATTGAAATGGGCATTCTGAGAAAATATAGCAATTGTTTCATGTTTATCAACAGCCACCTACTTAAACTAATATTGTGTGTGATAAAGCTATTTATATAGTGATACTGGAGGCAAAGCTATCACACAAAGCCTCTAGAAAAAACAAGCATGCTGTCAGTACCATACAGCACCAGTCTCAGATAGCTCAAAACCAGACATGTAGGCCTACATATGCTGAGGTTCTTGAAAGTAACCTACCTAAACCACAAAGGCCTCTGAAATGTTGCCTAAGAAGCAAATACACTCAGCAATCTACACACACTCACAAGCACACAGCACAGATAGTCCTAGTCTTGGAATACACATCCTAAGAGCCATACTGATTCATTTCAAAAGCCCATAAGGCAAACCTCCACACAGTCCAAAATCATGGTCATAGATGACCCTATAGTGAGAAAGCCCAATGTACCACTCAGCAGGCTGTACTCATTCACTCCAATGGAGCTCAGGAAGTTTGCACTATAACTTCCAATGAGCGGAGCCTAAGCATTTTGACAGAATCAAATTATGTCCTCAATTTTCAAACAAATGTTCATATCTCTGGAACCATAGGTGTTATGAAAGAAGTGTAAATAGCAAACCCTTCAGCACAAACTCTTTTTATAATGGTAGTATTCTTTAGGTTCTAGGTCTTAAACTGAATTATACAAGTCACAGTAAACACAGTCCCCCGGATTTACGAAGCCCTTCATAGCGTTAGCCTAAGAGCTATTTTCTGCAATATGGCCGACGTGCGATCCAGGAACAAGCTCTCGGTATGTGCACGTGAGCTCTTAGGCTAATCCTACATGTACCGAGCTCCTGTAGCAAATTACCCTCATTTGCAGGTGAAAACCATGCAAATGAGGGTAATTTGCGATCCAGGAAGCCAGCAGCTGTCAGTGCAGGACGAGTGCAGTCTGCAGAAATGTAATCGGTTACTAACCGAGTACATTTCTGCAAACTACAAAATGGAGCTATGACAGCTCCAAATAAAGGCTGCATATTATTGAGGAAGCATGCCAATGGCCAAGTAGAAGGCCATTGGCATTGTAAAATGTTTAAAAAAAAAAAAAAAAACTTTTAATTTTTTTTCCCGATCTCGCATGTTTAAGCATGGGACAGCGGCGTGCAAATGGGATTGGGGGAAAATTAATAAAATAAACCTAAAATAAGCATTCTAACTAAAGGCAGTATTCTGCCATGCAAGTCAGTGGCAGGCAGAAGACAACCTGGCCAGTGAGTAAAGGTTGCTAAGGGGTGAGGTGCAGTGTGGGACATGTAACTATGCATTAGCAGGCAATCCTATGCAAATGAGGGGAAGGATAGAGAATCCCAGATTCCGTCAGTGCAAGCCTGCACCCAAGAGTGGAGGACAAGGAAAACCATGAGTGTAAGCCCTAGACATAGCTGACATCAGAAGGGGTGTGCCAGGCATGCTGTAAGCTAATTGGAGCACTGTGGCTCGTGTCTGCCCTTAGCTAAGCTAAGGCAGGGGGGTGTGTCTATCTTACTCTAAGAAAATCATGGTGTACACAGGTAGAACAAGTTAAAATCCTGTAAAACCTTCTTAAAGCACGTACGCATGTTTGTGCATGGCACACCAGGTGTAAAAATAAAACAGGAAATAGCAGCTCCGTTGACATCTTATCACTGTGTTTGCGCGGCGTGCCCCCGGGCTCAAACTAGAAGGCAAGGGGAAGGGAAAACAGCAGTAGGAAGGTAATCAAGGAGAACTAGCTTAGCTGGCAGGTGAAATGTATCAGAATCAGCCAATTACACAGACAGAAGACCAGCCCAGCACACCACTATAAACTATGCAAACACCTTTCCCCTTTGGATTTTCCCCAAAACTCTGCACCACAGGTGTATACAGAAGGGGAAATTTTACAAACGAAAGCATGAGAAAAAATATTAGGGGCTGCTTTTGCTATCATAAACCAACATGTGCAAGAGGCTGAGGGTGGTGAGGATATGAATGCTGCTGAGAAACCCACAGTGAGGAGACGGAGAAGAGTGTACAGACCCAGGGTAACCTACCAAAGGCTACATGAGCTGGAGATAGTGGAGCACTGTAGGGTGGACAGGGACCTCCTACAGTAAATTGTTGAGCTGTGCCAGCCACGCCTGACACACAGAACTAACAGAGGGGAACCCATCCCTGTGGATACAAAGGTATGTGTAGGCCTAAGAATACTAGCTACAGGTACCTTCCAAAGGCCAACTGGGGATATGATGGGGATTTCACAGACATCAGCATCCAGGGTACTCCACCAGTTCCTAGATGCCATGTCAGCACATGTCGGTGAGCACGTATATTTCCCCATCACCCATGAGGCGTTGGCCAGCAATATGCTTCTTTTCCACCAAATAGCAGAATACCCTAAAGTAGTGGGTACAATAGACTGCATGCACATATGCATTAAAGCACCACCTGATGAGCGGGGTAGGGTCTACATCAACCGCAAGGGCTTCCCCTCCATCAGCTGCCAGGTTGTGTGCGATACCCAGGGCATAATAATGAATGTGTGTGCTGGCAGCCCTGGAAGCTACCACGATTCCCACATCTGGCATCTGACGCAGCTGTACCAGACATTTGCCAATGTGGACATCCCACACCGTCACCTAGTAGGGGATGCTGGATACGCACTGCAGCCATGGCTGATGACACCCATCAGAAATGCACACACACCCAAACAAGAACTCCATAATGAAGCACATGCACAAACACAAATCCTAATAGAGCGTGTGTTTGGGATGCTCAAGTCATGGTTCTGGTGCCTGGACACATCTTGTGGAGCCTTGCAGTACTCACCAACTACATGTACCCAAATTGTCCTTGTATGTGCAATGCTACACAATATGATCCTGCGGAAACAGCTGCAGCAGGAACAGCATGGGGCAGGGTCACACAGCCCCCCACCATTGCCAAGGCCTGCACAGGCACAGAGTGACTCGGAGGAGAAACAACCTGAGCCTGCCCCAGTAGGCAGAAGGAGGCGTGCCCAGTATGCCCTGGCCTTGGTAAAGAGGCAACACATAGCACAGGCACTGACACAGTAGGGACCCAGGGAATGACACCTTTCTCTGACTCACACATACAGTAAAAGGGATGCCAAACATGACACTACATGTGCTCAACCATGTATAGGGAGTGTACTATGTGCATCTGACATAGGCAGCCCTGCAGCACCACCCTCAATACTGGGACACCCACAAGGTAAGTGACTCACACATGCCAGTTGGGGGGAAGTCACATACCCAACAACAGTTACAGCCAGCAGAATAGGTGTAGACAAACACAAACAAATGCTGTACTATGGCCTCTGAATGAGCCCTATGTGTAACCCCCTCCCCTCCCCTACACAGACAGATTACACCAGGCCAGGCAATTGGTTGTAAGTTGTGAAGGCAAGGAAGTCAGAAACTAATATGTAGGTAGTTAAAGCTAAGATCTGTAGTACACTGGTATGCCTCTAGCCAGCATGATAGGTCAGACTACAGACTGAAATGGAGTACCTGACATACCATTACAGTACTAGCAAATGTGTAAAAGTGTCAGGTGTGTCCCACATGCTATGTATAGTTATAGTAACAGTCAGGTGTGCCCCCCCAACTCCTGTGTAGAAATGTAGAAACAGTCAGGTGTCTCCCCCCCCTGCTATGCAGAACTGTAGTAACAGTCAGTGCCAAATGACCAATGTATACCCTGCAGACAAACCATGCTACCTGTCGGTGTACAACACAAAGGTCAGCACCGCAGTGCAAACTACCTGGACTTGATCCACACATGCAATATAGATGGCCATACTGAGCATGCTCACACACTTAGAGGAATGAAGGCAATGTCAGTCAACAACATACTGAAAGGCATGCTTACACACAAACATATGACGGCCATGTCTGCAAACACCAGTGGACCAGACATATCTGGCAGTTGCAGTTCTTAGTGCAGGCACATGCCAGTATGCACCACTCCTGCCTTGCACACACAGTGGATAGGAATACAGACATATATATAAGGATAACACACTATAATAAGCCAAAGGTAGATGGACATAGATGTGTGGAAGAGGATGACCGTGACAAGGAGCCATCCGGGCCTGTCCCACCCAGCACACAGCCAAAGGGCCCCAAACAGATAAGGTGCAGATGTCACTCACTGCAGATACTAGCCACCAGTATCTGTCAGCATGACAGACTATGTGGGGCACGTACCAGCTGTGCAACATGAATGTACAAGGAAGTAGTCACCTAGTAGCTGTATACATGTACCTGTGACATATGAGCCCCGTGTGTGCCCGCATGTGGCATGTCAACCCCTACATGAATGGGTTATGGCCCATGCACACACCGCCCTCCCTATAGCAGTATTATGCCAAGCCTGCTGAGGTCATCCAATGTAAAACACACCTTTGGGAGAGCTGTAGCTCAGTAATCCCCATGGCGCGTTCCATAACTGTGTACTGCTGTAGTGATAAACTAGTTAGGTAGTAGTTCTAACCTCAGACTTAGCAACTGTGTGAGTGTGTGTTTGTGTGCGTGTCTCTCTGTCTCTGTGTAGAGAGAAATGCTTTTTAGGCTACTCATACTCTGTACAATTCATATACTCAGCATTGGCAAGGCTGCTGATGTCACTCACCTAGAAATACACCTCTGGGAAAGTCATAGCCCAGTAATCTCCGTAGCGTGTCCTGTAACTGCGTACTGCTGTAGTGTGATAAAGTAATTAGGTAGCTGTACTAATCCCAGACCTAGTAAGTGTGTGTGTGTGTGTTTGTGTGTGAATCTGTGTGTCTGACTGAGTAGAGAGCAATGCTTTTTAGGCTACTCCCACTCTGTACAATTCATATACTCAACTTTGTTAAGGCTGCTGATGTCACTCACCTAGAAATATACCTCTGGGAAAGTCATTGCCCAGTAATCTCCGTAGCGTGTCCTGTAACTGCATACTGCTGTAGTGTGATAAAGTAGTTAGGTAGGTGTTCTAACCCCAGACCTGGCAACTGTGTGTGTTTGTGCGTGAATTTCTGTGTGTGTCTGACTGAGTAGAAAGCAATGCTTTTTAGGCTACTCACACTCTGTACAATTCATATACTCAACTTTGGCAAAGCTGCTGATGTCACTCACCTAGAAATACACCTCTGGGAAAGTCCTGCTCCAGTAATCTCTGTAACACGCCCTGTAACTGCATACTGCTTTAGTGTGATTTAGAACTGTGGTAGGGTTCCATCTCCACCCATGGCAGTTCTGGATGTTTTGTGTTTACACATTTTGACAGCTCCTGCTTCTCTTTGATTTGCCATCCTCCTTACCTCTGCTTTGATCTAATTCCAAAAAGTACAGACTGCAGCAATGTGAGATGAAGAACATAGTACAGTTTTGTACTACCTGTGTATGTTGTTCGAAGATCCATTGCTGCAGTCATTTATCCCTCTCTTCCCCTCTCTGTTTGGGGGTGGTTGTGTGGTTAGGTGGTACTTTTTATTACTAGAAGTTATAGTTTATTTTAATGTCTGTGTATGCAGCAATGCAGTACATTTCAAATGCCCTACTTTAGCAATCCTACTGATGTCATTCATTGTGAAATACAACTTTGGGGAGAAAGTTCTTTAGTAATCCCTGTGTTGCGACCTATAACTGCTCCATGCTGTATTGCGATATAAGCCTTGGTCAGTGGTTCTATACCCACACATGTCAGTTGTGGATGTTTTGTGCATGTCTCACTGTCTGTGTAGGGAGCAATGCATTTTAGGCTAGTCACTCACAGTACAGTTGAAATGCCCTACTTTGGTAATCCTGCTGTCATTCAGTGTGAAATACACCTTTGGGGAAAAGTACTCCAGTAATGTCCATGGTACGAGCTATAACTGCGTAGTGATGTAGTGTAATAAACTAGTTAGGTAGGGGTTTTACTCCTGGACATGACAGGTGTGTATGTGTGTGTGTGTGTGTGTGTGTGTGTGTAACTCGTATCCTGTGGAGAGGTGGGTGTTAGTGTGTGACACCTGTGGAGAACATCAAAGTCTGTGCTGTGATTGAAACCTGGTTCAAAGCTCCTGAGAGCACCCCGGTACTATCAGGTTTTACCTCATATCATGCTCCGCCCCAAAACCTGGACCGTGCACAAAAGGAGGGGGTGTATCCATATTCATCAAGGATACCCACACCTCCAGGCTGGTGGCAACTCACAAAGCATCAGAGACCATTCAGGTGCAATTAACCATAGGCAAAACTGCTCTACAGTTTGTAGCATGTTACAGGCCACCCTCTCAAACTCTGGAACCCCACACAGCCTTCCTGAAGACACAGGAGAGTATAAATGTCTCTCCAAACACTATCATATTGGGTGACTTCAACTACCCAAACATAGACTGGGAACATTACTCAAGCCCCAATACCCTAGCCCAAAGGTTCCTGGAGTTCATAAACTCAAATGCTATGGAACAACTTGTCACCATTCCCACAAGAGGTGAAAATATACTAGACCTGATCATCACAAACATGGGGACAAAATGCTCCACACCGAAGTATATCCCTCATTGGTGAGATCAGACCATAAACTAATCTCACTGGAGATCCACATCCCGCCCCCACCCCCAACAAAAAAGACCACAGTGGAGAACTTCTCAAAAGCCAACTTCACACTCTTAAGACTGGTGTGGTATCCTTCAAGGCCCCTGAGCCATTGGAAACCACAACCCACGCTGCTGAATCCCTTACAAATGCTTTCTACGAGCACCTCCAGGATTGCATGGATCAAGCAATCCCAAATAAAATCAAGACCCTTTCCACCAAAGGCAAGCACCCGATCTGTTGGACCCCAGCCATAAACAAACTTTACAACAAGAGGAGAAAGCTACTACAAGATAGAGCAAAATCCCTAAAAGGGAAGACATCTCTGATCAATACTAGTAAAAAACTACGATCACTCATAAAATCATCCAAGGCCAACTTTGAGAGAAAATCCCCAAGCACTCAAAAGACAATCATAAGGCCTTCTTTAGTGTTAGAAATCTGGGTGGAAACTCCCAGATATGCTCAGAATTAGTCCAAAATGATACAAAAATCACTGAACCCACAGACATTGCAAACATACTGGCAGACAGGTTCAGTGAAAATTTCTCCCCCCCCCCCAAAAGGAGAAATATCTATCCCAGAAGTGTAGCCTCCCAATCATCTCAAATGCCCAGGTGAGAGCTGCTCTCTCTAAAGCTAAAGACACAGCATCAATGGGACCGGATGGTGTCCCCAGCTGTGTGCTACACGAACTCAATGAGGAACTAAACCCACACATAAGGCTGCTGTTTAATCTTAGCCTTACCACAGGATACATACCCAAAGAGTGGCGTACGGCAACTGTGGTCCCACTCCACAAAGGCGGTGCTTCTACGGACCCTGGTAATTACCGCCCCATAAGCTTAACAAGCCTGGTCTGCAAAGCTATGGAGAGGATCATAATGGAACTCATAAATAAAGACATAGGGGACCTACAGACATTGATCCTACCCAATTCAGCTTTGTCAAGGGCAGATCATGCCTCTTGAACTTGGTTGACTTTTTTGAAACAGTCACCAAGGCCATTGATGAGGGTAAGGCAGTTCACACAGCCTACCTTGACCTTGCAAAAGCTTTCGACACAATACCCCACTCGGGTATCATAGAAAAGCTGACCAGCTTAAATGTAAACCCATATGTCACAAGATGGGTTGCAAACTGGCTCAAGGACAGAACCCACAGGGTTAGAATTGCTGGTGCCATGTCAGACTCCAAGCTGGTCACAAGTGGTGTCCCACAGGGCTCAGTCCTGGGCCCCCTCTTGTTCGACATTTACTTTTCAGAAGTGCAGGCAAACATAGGAGGATTGTGGCTGACAAAATTTGCAGATGACTGCAAACTGGGCGCCATAGTTGAAAATCCATCAGACACAGATATCCTTCAGAGAGGTCTCATAAAAATGGATAACTGGTGCCAGAGCCATGGCTATAAGCTAAACGCCAAAAAATGTATAGTCATACCCTTTGGTAAAAACAAGGTAACCCCAAGTTACCACATAGGTGGCAATCCATTAAGCACAGAAGAGGTTATCAGGGACCTGGGGACCCAAGTTGACAGTAACCTTTCTTTTGACACTCACATTGCCAAAGTGGTTAGGAGGACCTTCTACATTGCCCACCTGATTATGAAGGGATTCACATCCAGATCAAGGGAGGTCATTGTACCCCTGTACTCTTCACTTATCAGACCAATGATTGAGTACAATGCCCCATTCGGAATGTATCTTACCCGACACCTGCAGCATTTGGAAAGACCCCAAAAGTTCCTCACCAAAAGGATAAAGGGGCTCAAAGATATGCCATATGCTGCCCGACTGAAGAAACTCCAGCTCTATTCAGTCACATACCATCTGCTCAGAGGTTACCTGTGCCTGACATACAAGGCCATGTCCAACCCGGAATTAATGGACATGCTCCACCTCAAAAAATCCAAATCCACCAGAGCCACAAGAGCAAGAGACTTAAACCTCAACACGGATATAAATAGGATGTGCTGGAGGGACAGATTCATCACCCAGAGACTCCCTATGCTGTGGAAGAGAATCCCGGTCCATTTGAGACAGAGCACCTCGCTGGCTCTGTTCAAGAGGAATCTTGACCAGTGGATGGGAGATCGTTGGTTTACCCCGGGGATCATCTCTGTATCACTGCTGGACAGAGGCACGGCAAACTAATGGGTATAGTATTCTTCAACCTAAGGGGTGGTGAAAGCCACACAACTCTGGCTAGGCTTATAAATGCCCTAGGGCAGATAGCCTAGTATGAACCTATGAACCTATGTGGAGGGGGTTTTGCTCATCTCTTTAATGGTGGCCCTACTATATATCACAATGTCAAGCATACAGGGATAACTGATGTAAATTAGCTGAGAGGCTGTGATGGAAAGCTATACCCATACAGGTGACATCACTACAACCCCTCAGGGCATACTGAAGCGTGCTGTCTGATGTCTGACACCTCCTCATACTCTTTGCCCATACGACCTGTGTATGACCCGTGTGGTACATGTGATACATTCACATTGATGTGCTGTGGCAGTCCCACTAGTGATGAGTTGCACTCCTGTCCCTGCCAAGTGTGCCAGTGTTTGTACGTCCCTGTGTGAGTGTACCTGTGTTGATGCTGGCACCTGTTCATGCAGACAGGCATGTGTATGTCACCAACCGTATACCTACCGTATCCCTATTACAGATGTCACTCACCATCCCATATATGTTCTGAGTCCTCCACATCAGGTAACCCATGTGGTGCATCCAATAACTGCATCGAACTGTGATAGCACTACATAGTTGTTGGGGGTTTGATGCCCTGTGCTGGTAGGTGTGTGACAGAAACATGCTTCAGTTTTACTCTCCCACCCCTCCCTGACATGTATTTGCCTCTGTCAGCCTCCCCCACTCCCTCTCTGGTAGATGTGGAGACCCGCACCTGCCTTGCTTAGGCAGCAGCATGTGTATGTTAAGTGATGCTTATGATCAGCTGACTGCCTCTGCATGAATTGTAGCCCTCCCGTAGCTGATTGCATGTGGAACAGCTGTGGTAACATTCCCATAGCCAATTGCATGGAAACACACTCCAATACCTAGGAATATCATGGTGGTATTGGCCCTTTTCAGTCACTGTGAGCAGGAACTAGATCTGTTGTTTGGCAAACTGCATCTCGGGATTGGGGATTTACCTCAAACAACATACACTGTGGAAAGAGGGCAACAAACAGGAGGGGGATGTGCCTGACCTGACTACAGACTGTTGGAGTAATGTTGGTTTAACAGTGTTTGTCTGGATATGCCTGTCGTACATGTCGCAATACCTGCCATGTCAGTTCCATGTATATGAGAAATCCCCATCTGCAGGGTCATCTGCAGACTGGGCAGTGTTGTGCCTTTGGTGTCATGTGTTAGCCACACTGCATCTATCTGTGGAATGCAGAAGGTAGTGTGAGGATTGCAGTCTGTGGATGATATATCACTTCTGTGTCACTGTTAGACAGAGGCACAGTATACTAACCTCGAAAAAGGGCATAGCAAAATTAATTTAAAATGGGTGGCGAAAGCCAAACACACTCTGGCTAGGCTTATAAATGCCCTAGGGCAGATAGCCTAGTATGAACCTATGAACCTATGAAGGCCGTGATGGTTACTGATGTCATATCCTTCATAGGACGTATGTTGCAACAAACCCCGTTACATTGAAAATATATGAAGTTATCACAGCAACATGTCTATACTGGCCCTGTGTATGTGCTGTCAGACACACTTCTGTCAACCTCTGTACATATGGCATGTATGAAGTGGTGCATATGTGCTGTACACCATAAATAGTGTCATCATATCTGATAACAAGCCAGTGATATATCAGATTGCTACACATGTCATGTACAGTAGGGGTAATATTTCATGACATAAGCTGGACATTCTGTGGATGTTTGTACAGTACTGAGGTTTGTGTAGTGATGGTGAATGTCAGCAGTGTGTGTATTGTTAATATATACATTAGCCTGTGTGCAGACTGTGGTAGATGTCATTGTTCTAACTCCCCTTCTATTTGATGTTACATGCTGCCCCACTGTATGGTACCATTTTGCCATACTTGTTTGTAGGGCCATACACACACACATGTCCTATACCACAGACAGCCATCAGACCAAACTGTGTAGCAGCCCAGTATATGTAGGGTAATTCTGTGAGTGGCACATATGAGGATGGTGTAGAACAGATAGTCCATATACTGTAATAATATGCTAGCTTACCATATGTGGCTGTGTTCACATTGTTTGGGGTTATGCACTTTCATACAGGTGTATTTTACCCTGTGCTGTGACATGGCTGTTGAGCCTGCTATATGTACAGGTACATGTGCATTCCCCCATACGAGATGTAAGCCAGTATTGAGCCAGTCTGCCTGTAGCCTGCACAGTGCATTGTTACATGTCTAGCAGCTTAGTGTACTTACCCAGTGAGATGTCTTGTGCAGATACTTGCCAGATGTACTGCTGCCGGGCCTCCCTTAAATGTCATGTATGTCAGACAGAGCAGTGGGATGCTGTACAGATGTATGTCAGTATCTAGTGGTTAGTATGTGTCCATGGCACCCCTGTACCAGCAGTCATTATGTGTTAGGCCAGACAGGAGTGTGTGAATTTTAAATCTATGGTGGCAAATGTATACCAGTCGTTATGTGTTATACCCATCTACATGGCTGTCTACATCCATATTGTCAGGCCTGGTACACATGTTGTGCACTAAGAGATTATGTGTAAACCTCTGGACTGTACAGAGTGTGTCCAAAGTTTCACATATATTGGCCAATATCTCTGTTGAACTCCACAGGGGCATTACATTCTAGCAGCAGTACTTTACAATGATTTCCCTAGGATGTCTGTCAGTAGTCAATGGCACACATGTTATAAGCAGATGTCACCTTCCACACACACCATGTCTGTGAAGACAATCCCAATGACAGTAGCAATAGTCTAGTAACTTACGTGCTATACATACCTGACATCACCTTGCACTATGACTTTGGGACTATAGGGGCTGGGGTAGGCCTACACTCCAAGTCCAGGACATATGGAGGAAATATATGTACATATAGTTATCCAGATAGCCATATATATAATTACACATGTGTACCACTTCCAATTACCACTGTCATGGCAGCCACCCACTATAAATCCCTACAGCATGTGGGTGTGGTCCCTTTGCATTTTCTGTGTGATGCACATCCTTCCTGTGTGTGGGCATCAATGTTACAGACATCAGGTAGCAATACCTCTTACAGGAGAACCTGCACAGTCAGAGTGGCCACATATTTGTAGGAGGATCAGGAACTACAGACAGACTATGAGTAGAGTTGTGTTATGCTGTGCATAGTACTGGTGTTACAGGGTGTGTATACATACTAGTGTACCTTGGAATGCAGTCTGTCTGCATAGCTCACTACTGTGGGCCTATCCTCTTGCTGAACAGAGGTATGCCTATCATGTTGTCCATCCACCACACAGGTCCTGTGTCAGATATTACACTGGTGGTGTGTGTGTTGTGTGCTATCAGTACATGGCTATATCCATTTCTGTGTCTAACCTCAATTCTCTGAATAAGAGTGTGTTGCAGACTATCCTGTAACACCAGTAACTTGCCTAGTGTATGGCAACAGTGTTCCACATATGTGCCTGTGTTCCAGTGTCTGTCCTCCATCTACATACCAAGCTTTGCACATATGTCATGCTGTTGGGGGTTGTTCTGTAGTGGACTGTGAGTATATCACACTGATATTGCTGCCATTAGTCCACTGCAGTTGTATCCCCCACACATACAGTGGGGCTGGGGCCATGTATGCGTGGGCATCACCTACACAATACATGTGCGCCCTTATGCACTCCAGTGGCCAGTGTATGTAACAGTGGTATATGGGCCTGTATTATTGAGTGTAGGTGGGGAGCACCATAAATGACCTAGGCTGTTACAAAATGTGGGGGTATCAGGGGTGAGCTGCCACAAGGTATCTGAATGTACAGTACCGTATACTTCACCTATATTGACATTACTTACACTGCAAGCCTACTGCCTCCTGACAAACTGTTCTGTTTGTCGGTATGCTCGTGATGGTGTCAGTTATGCCTTATGTACCAGTTAAAACCTATTTGATCACAAAACATCTTTACCTCCTACTGAGTTTGTACAGAGTGTAGATAGAGGCTGCTAAACTACACACCTGCAGTGCATACTATTGATTGTTTGGTATCCTGTGGCCCAGTCTGTTTTCACTATTGTACGATTTGAACGGCTTGGCCTGGACAGCAACAGTTGTGAACCTTTCCAGACTATTGTATTAGTATAACTGTTTCACAGTTGCAGTACTCCATTTATATGGTTGTCAGTATCCGAGCAGCTATATGACATGGCATATAGAACTGTTATAGTACACAATTAAAGGATTCCCTTTTCTACAAACCTGTGTGTGGTGTCTTTCCTATGACCGTTCTATGGGTATATGTTGCAGGCAGCGATTGACATGTGTATGGGTGGCCCATATAGTGTCCAGTTCAGATGTTAACAGTAGGCATTGTGGCTGTTCCATATTGTGTGCACCTTCTACATATGTATCTTACTTTACATATATCTGAGTGTGTATGTGTAGTCACATGTAGATATATACACACACATATATGTATATATATATATATATATATATATATATATATATATATATATATATATATATATATATATCTGCATATCTGTGTCTGTGTATCTATCCTGGGGATGTTGATGGCTTCCACATATTACATGTCCTATGGGAGGCAGACTGTACTTGGTAGTGTATTGCAGGGCACACATGTTTGGCTGTGGGGGGATGCCTATCCATACAAGACGTATAGTGTGTGGGGCCTCTCAACCCCATTAACAGTGCATGTGGACATGTGTAGTTGTTAATCTGCCATTGCTATCTACAGATGTATGACCATATATACCTATATATATATATATATATCTGCTAACAGATATATAACTATGTCCGTATATACCTACATAGATATATATCTGCGTACATATATGTAACGTGCTGTGTATAGGTAGACATATAGGTCTAGACACATATGTGTCGATTTAGGCATATGCATGTTATATGTGCATATATAGTGCTATATATGTATACAGTTTTAGAAATTAATATATATATATATATATATATATATATATATATATATATATATATATATATATCGTAGAAGACTCCCAAAGGTGAAAAGGAATGCAATGAAACCAACCCTTGTCGACAAATAACAGGAGCCTTGACTCTTGAAAGTTCCCAGTTAGACAGAAAGAGATACAGTCACCGTATGTAAAAATAAAGGATAATGCATATCCAAACCTGATAGCAGCAGTCCAAACGGTAAGTAACAACCGTTGACCAAATGCTCGCACTGATAAAGTTACTGCATATAAACAAACGGGTTGCACCAGCTACAACGAACTCCAGTGTACTCATATAATCCAAAAGTAAATGTAGCTCATCAAGATCAAAGGCAACAACACAGCACAACTGCTCCAATACTGTGTGCAAACAAATCCAAAGAAGCGATGACACCTTTCGGTTCAAAATATAAGTATTTTATTAGTGCATCAGACAAAACAGTAATGCGCTGTTTAGGCGCCATATTTAAACATTACAGTGTAAGCATCACAACCAATGAGCTAACGCTCTTAATTTAAAAAGATACGATCCTAAAAACTTTCTAAAACTCGTACAAGGACTAGCCTATGTACACCTAAATAACAACCTACAAAACTAAACAAAACAAAGAGAACTAAATAATATGTAATATAAAATACATGACAGTGGCAAAAACAAGTTACATTATGACAATTAGCTCTTGCTTCTAAGTCTACAAGCACAAATAGTTGCCGTGTTGAATACATGATATGATGCTAGATGCCTAATCTGAAGACCTAATCTAAAAAACATTATCTAAAAAACATTGTCGGTCATATAGACCAGAAAAATGAATAAATAAATATGGCGCCTAAATAGCGCATTACTGTTTTGTCTGATGAAGCGGCTTCTTAGTTGCCGTGAAAGCGCTCACTAATAAAATACTTATATC
This sequence comes from Protopterus annectens, assembly GCF_019279795.1. NCBI lineage: Eukaryota > Metazoa > Chordata > Ceratodontiformes > Protopteridae > Protopterus > Protopterus annectens. The sequence goes on along the minus strand of NC_056744.1, from coordinate 1,467,623,766 downwards.
TTGAACCGAAAGGTGTCATCGCTTCTTTGGATTTGTTTGCACACAGTATTGGAGCAGTTGTGCTGTGTTGTTGCCTTTGATCTTGGCGTCCTCGTTGGATGAGCTACATTTACTTTTTGGATTATATACGAGTACACTGGAGTTCGTTGTAAGCTGGTGCAACCTTCGTTTGTTTTATATGCAGTAACTTTATCAGTGCGAGCATTTGGTCAACGGCAGTTGTTACTTACCCGTTTGGACTTCTGAGTCTATAACTAGGCTGCTATCAGGTTTGTGGCCAAGGGATATGCATTATCCTTTTATTACTGCCATTTTTTACATACGGTGACTGTATCTCTTTCTGTCTAACTGGGAACTTTCAATTTGGAGTCAAAGGCTCCTGTTATTTGTCGTTGACAAGGGTTGGTTTCATTGCATATATATATATATATATATATATATATATATATATATACATATCTAGATATGTTGTATCTGTTTAGATATTAATATATTTACACACACATACATCTAGATGTTGGTTTACATTCTCTATACTGTTGCATGACTGAACTGGATGATATGTTTCTGAAAACATCAAATCTCTTTGTATCTGTCATGGTTTAGTGGTAAATCACTTTGCCAATGGTGTGCAGGGTCCTTGGTTTGAGCCTCACAAGGGCTTGTTGCTGGGCAGAACACGGCCCGTTGGGTACAGAGTGATTAAGGCACTTTAAAGCAGTTGTAAGCAGGTTTGCGCGAAGCTAAGCAATGCCTACAGAGGTTAAGCACTTCAGAAGCTGAGTATAAGAAACTGTAACTACACTTTAGCAGTGCTTAACTCCGCTCAAACCCGCGTACAACTGCTTTAAAGTGCCTTAATCATTCGGTATCCATCTGCCTTTGTTCTGCCTAGCAACAAAGTAAACAACCTCTGCTAGGCTCGAACCCAGGACCATGTATACCATAGCCAAAGTGATTTACATCTAAGCCATCTCAGATATACATAACCCTGCTGTATTCACAAAAATATTATCCAGCCCAGCCATTCAACAGTACAGAGAATGTATCCCAACATGTAGATGTATGTGTTTGTGAAAATATATTAATGTCTAAACAGATACAACATATTGATATATGTGTATATATATATATATATATATATATATATGTGTGTGTATATATATATGTATATATATGTAATGTATATATATATATATATATATATGTATATATATATATATATATATATATATATATATATATATATATATATGTATATATATATATATATATATATATATATATATATATATATATATATATATATATATATATATATATATATATATATATATATATATATATATATATATATATATATATATATATGTATATATATATATATATATATATATATATATATATATATATATATATATATATATGTATATATATATATATATATATATATATATATATATATATATATATATATATATATATGTATATGTATGTTGTGTCTTCGGCTTATCCCGTTAGAATTCCACAGCGGAACTCCGGTCCGCCAATGATTAGCAGTGGATTTTTACGTGCTGAGTTGCTAGCTCTGATGCACAACCTTCAGCGAAGGCACGGCCATTCACGCATGCCTCCACACAAAAGATGCTCTAGCTGAGAATCAAATAGGACAACGTCTTGCTGTGAGGCGACAACACTACCACAGCACCACCACCAAAGTTTTTATACATATATATAAGCAGATATCTATATCTATATAGGTATATACAGACATACATCTCTAGATAAAGTGGGAACATAGCAGAAACATATATGTCCACATGCACCATTAATGGGGTTGACAGGCACAAACTACGTATGTCATGCACGGATAGGTATCCTCCCCACAGCCAAACACGTCTGCCCTGCAATACACTACCAACTGTTGCAGATCCCATAACCAGGACCTTACACAACAGGGGCACAGGATGTTAACAGTACTCCATCCCACCTGCATGATGTCAGGCTGGTATCAGTAACATATCATGCAGTACAGTCAAGCTCATAATGACTCCCATTTTGCAGTCATCTGTTACCTTTGTTAGCTAGAGTCCCGTACTGTCGGCCTGTACTTCAGAGATGTAGATGCCAAACAACAGTGGTCCCAGGACTAAACCCTGAGGTACTCCACTTGTCTGGAGATGGATTTGCAGTCAGTTACACCTACAGTTTGGGTTCTGTCAGTAAGCCTTGTAGCAAACCATCGAGTGGCATAGGGATGTATGGCCGGATTAGTATGTTAATCTATGTTTCCAGACTGAGGGATGATGTTGAAGGGCTTGGCGAGGTCCACATAGGCTTTGTGAACTGCCTTACCCTTTTCAACAGTTATGCAGACTAAGTCAAAGCAGTCAATCAGTTTCAGGAGACAACACTGGCCATCCATGAGTCCAATCTGTGTGGGGTTCAGTGTTTAATGGTTGACAATGTCTGCGTTCAAAACTTCCCTGATAATGCATTCCATGGCCATGCAGATCAGGCTTGTCAGACTAATGTGATGGTAGTTCCAGGGATCCAAGGTGGATCCCCCCTTGTGGAGTGGGCTAACTGCAGCTGTGCGCCACTCATTGGGCACCAGGCCTGATGCGAGGCTATCATTACACATGACAGTTAGGTGAGTTGCCATTTAATTTTGTAGTTCATGTAGTACACAGCCCAGGATGTCATCTACTTCCATGGATCCTGTATTCTTAGCTGTGGATAGTGCAGTTTCTGCCTGTGTGGCCATGATTACTGGGCAATGGAACTCTTTTTTTATTGACATGGGCCCTTTTGGGGGTGAGAGGGGGTGAATGTGGCACTAAATCAGTCTGCCAGGATATTGGCACAGTCCGTGGTAGCAGTCTATGTAATGCCATTCATTTGTAGCTCAGAGCACTTCTGAGCATTGCCGGTTAGATTCTAGACATAACTATAGAGTGCTGTGTGGTTGTCTGTGGAATCCGTCGCAATTTTAGTTACATAACCAGCTTTGGAGGATTCCATGAGGGATCTCAGTGTCTTACTGGGGCTGGTAAGGGAGTTGTTATGCATCCTTGGATTATCCTTTTGTCATCAACAGTGTCTACCTTCTGTTGTAGTTCTGGCTTTGGAGAGGTCTTTTACAGACAACTGTATATACATTCCTTTCACATGCTCAGTTTGATTAGGCTATGGTGGGATTACATTGGTGAAATCTCAGTCTCATGTACTGTTGTGATGGCTTAGTGGTTAGTTACTGTGACTGTAGTGTACAGGGTCCTGGGTTCATGACCTGCAAAGGCAGGTTATTTTTGTTCTGGCCAGAACAGCGGTTAATGCATACAGTCTAATTAGGGCAATTTAGGTTAGTCACACTCAATACAATTCAAATGCCCTACTTTGGCAATCCTGCTGATGTCAGTCATTGTGAAGTACACCTTTGGGGAACAAGTACTCCAGGAATCTCTGTGGTGCGTGCTATAACAGCATAATACTGTAGTGTGATATGGAGCTCTGGTAGGGGTTCTATTCTCGCACATGGGAGTTGTGGATGCTTTTGAGTCTGTTCCTAAGCCTGTGGAGAGAGCACTGCATGTCTGGCTAGTCACACTCACTTCATTTCCTTTGCCCTACTTTGGCAATCCTGCTGATGTCACTTCACTGTGAAATAAACCTTTGGGGAAAGAGTACTCCAGTACTCTCCGTGGCATGTTCTATAATTGCATAGTGCTGTAGTGTAATACCTAGTTAGGTAGGAGTTCTAATCCCAGGTGTGTGTGTGTGTGTGTGTGTGTGTGTGTGTGTGTGTGTGTGTGTGTGTGTGTGTGTCATAATGTGTCAATGTTTGTGTCCTGTGTGGAGGTGGTTGTGAGTGTGTAACAACTGGACTCAATGTTTAGTGTGTTTTTGAAATTTGTTATATGGTGCCCCGAGTATAAATCACAATATCCACTGTGCAGGGATAACAGATCTGATATCAGTGCATAGGTTCAATACCCTGCACTGGTAGGTGTGTGACACAAACATGCTTACCTTTTACTCTCCTAACCCACCCTGACTTATCTGTGCCTCTGTATGCCTCTCACTCCCTCTCTGGTGGATGTGGAGACTTACACCTGCTTTGTTTAGGCAGCGGCATGTGTATTGTCAGTGATGCTCATGATCAGCTGATGGTCTTTGCATGGATTACAGGCCTCCTCTAGCTGATTGTATGTGGAACAGCTGTGGTAACTTTCCCATAGCCAATTGCATGGAAATGCACTCCAATATCTAGGAACCTCATGTTGGGGCTTTTCATTCACTGTGAGCAGGAACTAGATTTGTTGTTTGGCAAACAGCATCACAGATGGATTGGGGACTTACCTACCTCTAACAACATACAATGTGGAAACAGGCCAACACACAGGAGGGGGATGCGCCTGTCTTGACTACAGCCTGTAAGTGCTGCTATACTGCAGTTGGGGTAATATTAGTTTAACAGGGTGTGTGTGGATATGGCTGTCCTACATGTATTTATACTTGTCATGTCAGTGCTATGTTTATGAGGAATCCCGATCTGTAGGGTCATCTGCAGACTGGGCAGTGTGTGGTGTCTTGTGTTCCTTGTGTTACCCACAGAGCACCTGTCTCTCAACTGCAGAAGGTAGTGTGAGGATTACAGTCAGTAGATGGTGACAGCCGGGAAAGGTACTGACATCATATCCCTCATAGGACATATGTTCCATCAAACCCTGTTACGACACGAAATGTATGAGATTATCACAGCGACATGTCAATATTGGCCCTGTGTTTGTGCCTCCAGCCACAACTCTGTGCACATTTGTACATACGTCATGAGGTGGGAGGTGCATATGTTCTGTACACCATATTCATTGACAGCATATCTGATAACAAGCCAGTGAGATATCAGATTGCTACACATGTTATGTATAGTAGGGGTTATATTTGAGGACATAGCCTGGGCATTCTGTGGTTGTGTGTACAGTACTGAGGTATGTGTAAGTCTGGTAAGTGTTGACAGTGTGTGTATAGTGAGTATGTACCTTGGCCTCTGTAGAGACTGTGGTAGATGTCATTGTTCTTGGTCCTGTTCTATCTGATGTTACATGCTGCTCCACTGTATGTCACCCTATATTGTAGGGTCAAACACACACACATGTCCAAAACCACAGACAGCCATCGGACCACACTGTGTATATGTAGGGCTGTTGTGTGAGTGGCTCATATGAGGATGGTGTACATCAGATAGTCTGTATACTGTAATAGTTTGCTAGCTTACCATATGTGGCAGTGGCTGTGTTCACATTGGTTGTTGTTATGCACTTTCACACAGGTGTCTTTTACTCTGTGATGTGACATACCTATAGAGTCTGCTGTCTATGCAGTTACATGTGTATTCCCACATAGGAGATGCAGCCCAGTGTAGAGTCAGTCTGCCTGTAGCCTGCACTGTGCTTTGTTACATGCCTAGCAGCGTACTGTACTTATCCAGTGAGATGTCAAGTCCAGATACTTGCCAGATGTACTGCTGCCGGGCCACCATAACACTCATGTATGTCAGACAGAGCAGTGGGATGCTGTTCAGATGTATGTCACTAACTAGTGGATAGTATGTGGCCATGGCACCTGTGTACCAGCGGTTATTGTGTCAGGACAGACAGGGGTGTATGAATGCATAACCTATGGGGGCAAATGTATACCAGTATGTAAGTGTCATACCCATCTACATGGCTGTTAAATCCACACTGACAGGCCTGGTCCACATGTTTTGCATAAAGGGGTTCTGTGTATACCGCTGGACTGACCCGTGTGTGTCAGACTGTCCACATATATAGGCCATATCCTAGCTGTGTTACTGTGCTAGCAGTGGTACTGTACTATGATGACCTTAGGATGTCTGTAAGTAGCCAATGACGCACATGTTAACAGCAGATGTGGACTCCCACACACACAATTTCTGTGAAGACAATCCCTATTACAGTAGCAATAGTCTCCAAATATACCTGCAGTACATACATGACATCCCCTTGCACTGAGAGGTAGGGACTATTGGGGCTGAGGTAGGGCTCCACTCCATGTGAAGGACATATGGTGAACATATATGTATATATAAGTATACATATATCCATATAGATATATATACACATATACATATCTTGCTTACTGTATGACAACAGTTTTACACATATGTGCCTGTGTTCCAGCCTCTGTCCTCCACCTACGTACCAGGCTTTGCACATATGACATGCTGTCAGGGGTTGTTATGTAGTGGGCTGTGTGTATGTCATGCTGCCATTCCTGCCATCACTCCACTGCTGTTGTCTCCCCCACACATACTGGGGGGTTGGGGCCATATATGTGTGGGCTTCACCTACACAATACATGTGTGCCCTAATGCCCTCCAGAGGCCAGTGTATGTAACAGTGGTATATGGCCCAGTATTAGTGAGTACAGGGGGGTGCACCATGACTAACCTAGGCCGTTACAACATGTGTGGGTATCTGGGGTAAGCTACCTTCAGGAATCTGGATGGACATTCCCATACAGTCCACCTTGGCTAAATGCAGGCCTACTGCCTCCTGCCATACAGAATGTTCTGTTTGTCAGTGTTATTGTGATGGTGTCAGGTATGCCTTGTTATGTAAGAGATACATCCCATTGTGTCAACTGGGGTCTGTACCCCCTAGGGATTGTGTACAGAGTGTAGATAGAGGCTGCTGACCTATACATCTGCATTACATGCTGCTGATTTTCAGGTATGGTGTGGCCCAGTCTGGCATTACTATTGTAGTACTTGAAGGCCTCGGCCTGGACAGCAACATATGTCAACCTTTCCAGACTACTGTCTTAGTATAACTGTTTCACAGTTACATTACACTGTTCATATGGCTGTCAGTGTCTAAACCGCTATATGACATGACATATACAACTGTCATAGTACACAAATCAAGTTTTCACATTTATTTATGCACACCTGTGTGTGGTGTTATACCCTTTGATACCTCTGTGGGTATATGTTGCAGGCTATGAATGTCATTCATATGGGTGGCTTATACAATCTCCAGTTGGTAAGGTGGTGACTGTAGGAATACTGGCTGCTGCATATTGTGTGCACATACTACATATGTATCTTACTGTACATATCTCTGTGTGTGTATGTGTAGTTACATATCTATATATATATATATATATATATATATATATATATATATATATATATATATATATATATATATATATATATATATATATATATATCTGTATCTGCATATATGTGTCTGTGTATATGTATCCTAGGGATGGCCATGTCATGTCTGGTCCTAGTTATGGGATCTGCAACACTTGACACTGTATTACAGGGGGGGACTTGCTGGGCTGGGAGGGTATACCTATTCGTACCAGCCGTATATTGTGTGGGGCCTCTCAACCCCATTAACATTGCATGAGGACATGTATTTTTTTTTATTTCCCCCTTATCTACAGATGTATGTCCGTATATATCTTTGTATGTATATATAATATATATTTTATATATATCTGCTGACATATATAGCAACTGCTGTATATATTTAGACATGTAGATGTGGACATATATATCTATAGATGTAGGCATTTGCATGTTCATATATGTATATATTTATATATATATATATATATATATATATATATATATATACATATATACATACATACATACATATATCAATATGTTGTACCTGTTTAGACATTAATATATTTACTCACACGCATACATCTACATGTTGGAATACATTCTCTGTACTGTTGACTGATTGTGCCGGATTATATATGTTTGTAAAAACATCAGGTTATGTATATCTGCCATGGTTTAGTGGTAAATCCCTTTGTGTATGGATTGCAGGGTCCTGGGTTCGGGCCTTGGAGGGCAGTTTATTTTGTTGCTGGGCAGAACAAGGGCCATTGGATACAGAGTGACTAAGGCACTTTTAAGCAGTTGTAAGTAGGTTTGCTCAAGTTTGAGCGACAGTATATACTGCTAAATTCCTGATACGGTTTCTTACACTCATTTACCTTCTAGATTGCTTAACCTGTGTAGGCAGTGCTTACCCTCCTGCAAACAGTCTGAAACCTGCTTACTGCTGCTTAAAAGTGCTTACTCCCACTTACCCCCGTGCTAATTTCATTAAAAGAAAAGAAAAAAGGGGTGACAGGAAAATAGTGAAAAAGGGGCACAAAGAGGGAAAGACAGAAGGCAAGATAGCTAGGGATGTGCTGGAAGGGTGTAGGGAAGGTCCATAGCTGTCCATTTCTTCTACAGCAACAGCTGTGCACATGCATTGAATTTGGAGGTACATTTGGACACTCAAACCCCTGAGAGAGGGGTGAGGACAACAATAGTATGTTGTGATGACAATTAGTAAAGTTTATATGTGTCCAGTGGACATGTGTGCGAAATGGACAGCTATGTATGGGACATGATTTTTTTTGTGGGAACATATTGCCCTTTTATTTATTTATTTATTTTTTTAGGTGAGAGTGGAATGTTGGGGAAGGAGAGTAGGTATGCTGGGGGAGGGTAGGTTGGGTAGGATGACAGACAAGACAGCATACAGGGGCGGGATATGACACATGCGGGGGGCATACACCTTGGACGGGGAGGGGTGTTTGATAGTCGCAAGCCCATGAGCCCAGAAATGGATACAGTGGGACTGAGGTCCCCACCCATGGGCAGTCACCACTGCACCTTCACAGGCCAGAAGGTGGCTGTGCTGGGGGCTGTGTAGGGGGGGGGCAGGCTCACTCTCTAATTGCACCACTCGGCCCTCAAGCTGGCATAGGTGGTCTCGAATCTCCTTATCGAGCTCTCTACACACCACGGCCAGGACCGTACCTCAGGTGACAGGGTCCTGTCCATGCTCACTCCCGGGGGGGGCGAGCCCCATCCCCTGTAGCGGTTCCACCAGAAGGTGGTGCAGGGCCAACGGACAGGCTGGTACCATGGCCAGCTGAGGTGGAACAGGTGGTTCTGCTGGGACCGGCCTTCCCATACGAGCTATGTTGTAACATGTTTAAGGAAGGTATGGGTTAGTAATAGTCAATAGCATTCAGATTAGTTAATAACGGCATGCATTGGTATACCCATTAATCCAAGATACCAGATTTAAAACAGTTGCAGAGCAAGCAGAACACATGCATATATGGTACAACAGTGGCCATTACAACAACATGCAGGATTCATTGATGGCAACAGGCCACCAGTATGGGAGTATTTTAACATGGCACATACATAGAAACAAATGTAGATATTTATAAACCTATATGACATATGTCCCAACAAAAATTGGGAGTGTACACATACCAAATGAGTTGTGTAGATTGGTTATTTTTGCACATATGGTAGGGGTGTGAGAGAGAGAGTTCAATTAACAACTAATATATCCTTGTAGTTTTCACAAGATTCTTAGTCACTGCAGTGATCTGTCCCTTACATATATTATTACACTACCCAATGGCCTTATATTGTACAATGGTATGTTTGTGGATTAGTATATACGAGACCTGTGTCTTACATACAGGCTTGACAAGATGCAGGTTCTATTGCAACATGTTTTGAGATTTGCTGTCATACACTTTGGGTGAGATGCTAGAATGACAGGTTTGTTTTCATATACATTTGCTGACTATGTACACGTCTGACTATCAGTTATATGTCATTAATGGCTGCCTACATTTCTTGGATCATCAGACAGATTTTTCAGGGGAACAGGGTACCAGGCAGGTGATGTGGTCCATTTATCTGGACATGCTGGGCAGACTGGAACATTTGAGGGGTATAAATATGCATACAGCTGTCTATTTGAGCATTCTAGCAACATCTGTACAGTTAAGTGTAAATATGCATACAGCTTTCTCTCTGAACATTCTAACAAAATCTGTACAGTTGTGGGGTATGATTATGCATACAGCTTACTAGCACTCCCGGGATTCAGATCCCTGCTGTGTGTGACAAAAACATTACAGTTAAGATCACTGTACACTATGCTATCAGACAATTGTTGTGAAGCTTTCCAGTGTTTTCTGTCTAAGTCTCCCTCAGTTGTACAGTATGACTGACCTGTTTGCACTTCCAACATTGTTATACAGAACTTCATACACATTTTATCTGCATACCACAGTGTGGGTAGCACTGCTTTCTACAACAGTACTATTTAAAAATGCAACAGTACAACAACATATGAAAGCAGAGTAAACAGAAGCACTGCATGGGGTTATACCTTTATTCACAGCATATTTCACCTTTATTTATACTGGTCCGACACTTTCTAAGGCTCTTATATTTATTTGTTATGACAGTACATGCAGAATTATTACTAATCTTCCTTGCAATGCAGCCTTTGCAGCCTAGCATCATGGGCTTGCTGGTTTGCAATGCGCTCATCTGCAGCTGTCAGAGAAATACAGTGATATTTAGTCATACCTATCCATAGTATACACAAGCTAGGCAATTATTAACTAAGTAGTGGAAAGGGTACTTACTCAGTTCTAGCATTCTGCCTTTGCCTTGCTTCCTGGATCCACTGTTCAAGTACATCCCCCTCCACTGCTTCAGGTCAGCATGGTGGTGCCTGTCCTGTTCACCAGTATGGGGGATACCTGTGGCATTGGTGAGGTCATGGGCAAGACTGTCCCAGGCCTCAGTTTTATACTGCAAGCCCTGGTACTAGCCCTGCAGTAGTCTCTGCTCATGATGTTTTACCAGGAGCCATACCATTAATTTGGACTCCTGGATGCCCCAGCACTGCGTTCTAAATCGAGTGGACTTCACCCACTCCAGCCATTCTACTTGCAGGAGGATGCTACAACCAGTTATGAGCTGTATTCCCACCTCTTGGGTTTAAGTAGGGCCGGTTTCCTGCACTTTCCCATGATTGGCCGGTTTTGAGAAGGCTCAGCTATGGGCACACCTGCTTACTTAAGGTTGGCACTGCTATTGGCTTCCCTACACATTGCTTACACTTACTAAGTTGAGCTGTGCTGCGGTTAGTATTGCTTAATAGGTAATTGCCACTATATTTTCCTTTTGGCAGTGATTTATTATTCATTACAGGTTATATATGTGTCTGGTATCCGTGATTCATGTGTACATACATGGCATGGGGACCTGGGGACTTTTACACTTTATTACAATAACTCCTCAAATCTATGCTTACTGCAGTACTCCAGTTCACATATATATGTTCTGTGGTAGGTTATAGAACATCACACTTTACACAGATTCAGTTTACATGTTTGATTTGATTTTCCTGTGGTGAGGATTAGTTTGCTGATACCTCATATATATATATGTATTGCTATGATGGCTTAGTGGTTAACTACAGTGACTATGGTGTACAGGGTCCTGAGTTTGAGCCTTGCAGAGGCAGTTTATTTTGTTGCTGGGGGCAGAACATGGGCCATTGGATACAGAATGATTAAGGCAGTTTAAAGCAGTTGTAAGCGGGTTTGCGTGATGGTAAGCACTGCTACCCTCTGGTTACAGTTTCTTATACTCAGTTAGCTTCTACTTTGCTTAATCTGTGGAGACAATGCTTACTCCCATGTAAACACTTAAACATGCTTAATACTGCTTTTTTGTGCTTAAACCTGCTTACTAGTGCCTTATTCATTATGACACTGACACTTCACATGTGCATTTAATGCAGTACTCCAGTTCACATTTAAATGTTATTATGTAGGTTATACGGCAACAAGATGTAAAAATATGTTCATATACAGATTTCACATGGAAAATGATATGTGCTGCAGTGGGACTTGAACCGGGAATGCCTGTTCGTTAGGTGGATGCTCTAACCACTACACTATTGCTGTGTTGCTTCATTTGCATATATATTCCTTGTTATCCTTTTTAGCCTTTTCAGCTGCTTTAACTGTAGCTAAGCGATGGGCAAACCCGTGCACCTATGGTTAGCTGTACTCTGGGTTTTAAAAAAAATAAGAGTTACTTCATTTTATTTAAATGTACTGTTGCTGTTGAACGCATGGGGACTGTTGGTGGGGATATGCAGACACCTATGAGTGGTCTCACTCATTTATTTACACTTTCTTCTGTTCTACTTTGCAGGGGCGTGTTTATTCTGAGAGCTTTGCTCTCAGGCACGCCCCCTGCACTCGTCCACGCTCTGTGTAGGAGTTGGAGCTCAGGCAGTGCGCCTTCATTAATATGCATAGCGTGCTGCCGTCCTCCTCTTACAATTCCGCTTACATGCAGGACTAGATTAGTCCTGCATGGAAGATTATTAAATGTAGGGGAGTATCCATTACATTTATAATATTTTGTAATCAACTTAAAATATCTCAGCAGCCACTCAAGTTATACACATACTGTCAGCAGCATTTTATTCATCTAGATGAGAGCTTTCATACAGGTCTAAGGAGTTCTGTCTGTGTTACTTGGCTGTTGAGATATTTAGAAAAATGTAAAAATTATATCTATATAAATTAATATCATAAAAATAACGGCTGATATCTATTTAACTTCCCCAGACAGAGATCAAATATTAATGCAGTTGACTTTGCCATTGCAAAAGCTTTAAGACAAAATCTTTTAAAACCATGTACATTGCATGGTTTTGGAATTATTGATGCAAATATGAACAAGCAATATTTGACACCTAAAGGCGTCAGTAGGAGTTAACTGCAGATGCACCTGGAGACGTCACTTGGATGTAATGAGTTAAATAGAGGATCACAATTGCCTATCAGGTGCCAGCATTTGTCACATTGAACATGGACTCAAATCCTTGTGCAAGAAGCACACATATGGGAGTAAATTACTTGAGATGTACCTCCCTGGACTATATAAACAGAGACATGATAAAGTGCTAAGAATATGTGTATGTGGCAGGTTTGAACCTAGCCTTGTCTCGAATTCTACAACCATCAAGAATGATGTCACAGTATGAACAAAACATAAATGACTTCAACAATTGGCTTAGCTTCCGGTGTCATTTAGTGGCGGTACTATAGACATCAACCTGAGAAGAGATGATAGGCAGTAGTAACTGTTAGGGGTGACTTGCACCTCTCTCCTAAGGCTTTCATATATTAGTCAAAACATTATCAACCCCATAGTGCTTTCTTTAGGCAGTGCTAGTCTTCTAAAGCTTCCAGCATAATTAAACAGAATCTGGATTGCATTAAGGTATTACTGCTCATCAGTAGGGATCTTAAAAAAATCCATACCCTGCAGGCACTACTACCCTGGAAAAGGTTAATGTATGCATTATCACAGACACTTGGTCGAGACCAGGGAAAGCCTTCCATCAGTGCAGGGCTTCAGTGCCTGTCACTCATACAGGTTCACTGCATCAGATGAATGCAGTAAAGGTGGAGGGGTGTCTGTATTAAGAAAGATCTCACCTCCAGGTTGTTAGATGTAATAATCTGGAGTTCCTCCATATCCAGTTTACTATAAACAAGGCCCATTAGCACATCATAGCTAAATACAGAACCCCTCAATGATTACTGAGACCTATACTTCCAACTTAAGCAGCATGGGGCCACTGTATATTAAGCCAAACACCATTCTTGTAGGAGGTTTCAACTGTCCCACCATAAACTGGACAACTTATACATTCTAAAAATGTGTATGCCCAGAGATTTCTGGACTCCATCAATGCAGACTCTCTGGACCAGTTAGTCCATAGCCAAGGCCAATAAAATCCTAGGCTTAATCCTCACCAATATTTAGCAACACTGTTCCCCACTACTTGTAACCTCCTCCGTAATCAATTCAGACTGCAAGTCTGTCACATTCACCATAAGACTGAAGCCTGAAGCATCCTCCAGTACCTCAGTATTCAAAGACTATATGAAGGCTAACTTATTAAAACTAAGTGACGACCTGGCTAAATTCAGAAGCCCTATCCACCTCGGCAGCCTGACTGCTTATACAGAATTGTTTACTGCTAAATGCTATGTACATGTAAATAGCTGCAAGGATGCATCTGCCCCCCTCAAAAATAAATGCATTACCAAATTAAAAAATAAAGCCTAATAGTGAAACTGTAATATAAACATGCTTTATAATTAAAAAAAAACTAACAGTACACAAAAATAAATTTAACTTTCAAGAATTATGCTGTTGTTAAATTAATCCACAAACTTTGGATCCTGATCAAATCAGCTAAAACCAGATATGTGGTAAAAATTGCCACTACAGTAAAAGAGAATCACAAAGCCTTCTGTGACTGTATTAGAATTCTCAGAAACAAGCACTGTGCAGAAATAATAGTAAATGATATCACATACTGAGGCTCAGAGGATGCAGTAATGTACCGGCTGACAAATTTAACTGTAATCCTACCTTACAGAATTCACAGATCAAATATCTGCATCCATAAACTCCACACAAACAAATCTCCCAAGAACAAGTTCTCAAGGCACTAACCATGGCCAAGAATGATACATCTATGGGACAGATGATGTTCCAGGCTGCCTGGTAGTTTGCTGATAGTTATGACTTGTCAGACCTCCCCCACAGAGGTTGTTCAGTATTAGCCTCAATACAGTCTTTGTCCCAGATGAATGGAGGACTGCAACAGTCATTTCTTTGCAGAAAAGTGCGGTTTCAATGGGTCCAGCTAATTATAGAACCATAAGCCTGACCAGTCTCATCTGTAAGGTTATGAAAAGGATCACTGTGCAAATAGATATGGGTAACTTACCTACTCTCAACCCATTCCAGTTTAGTTTCATCAAGGACAGATCATGCCTACTTAACCTGGTAGATCTCTCTGAAAAAAAAAATACATAGACACAAGATGAGGGCTTATTAGTGCACACTGTATATCTTGACCTCGCAAAGGTATAAAATTACCATCTAACAATCAGACATTGCAGATAAAACTCTCCCAGCTAAATGTAAACATGTATGTAACTTGTTAAATAATACACTGGTTTACAGGTAGAACCCAGGAAGTATGTATGTATGTATGTATGTGCATGCTGCTTTGTATCCTCTAAAATACCTGTCACTAGTGCAACGCCCAAGGAATCAACTCTTGGGCCGCACTTCTTTGGCATTTACTTCTCAGAGGTCAAAGCTAATGTTAAGCCTTTCTGGTTGATTAAGTCTGTATATGATTGCAAACTTAGTGCCATCATAAACTCCTCAGAGGACACCAGGATCCTACAAGAGGGACTGTCCCAAACAAATAGTTTGTGTCAAAGCCACGGACTAACCGTAATGCCAAGAAATGTATGATCATACTCTTCAGCAAGTGTGAGTTCCCATGTAACTTTCACATTGACAATGCCCCTTTGAAAAATCAATCCCGTAGTCAGGTATCTGGGAACCTATGTCAACAATGAACTGTCCTTCGATCAACACATTTCCACTATTTTAAGGAAGTCCTTCATCTCTCAGCTTATATCCAAAGGGATGGTGCCCAGATTCATGAAAGTAATTGTTTCATTGTACTCAGAACTCATTAGGTCGATCACTGAGTATAGTACCCCTTTTGGTATGTACCTGTTCAAACACGTGTCACAACTGGAATGATCATAGTGCTTTCTCTTCAAAATAAAAATCAAGGACCTAAATCATATAAAACTAAATAGACCATCTCAAAGCCTTGTCTGTCTTCTCAGTTTCATTCAGGCTACTGAGAGGTAATTTCTGCCTTGTGTATATAGCTTCAACAGACCCTGTTCTTTTAGAGCTATTAAACATTCTGTTGTCCAATGGTATCATAAGCACTGCACTCAAGGCACCTAAATCTTTTTTGCAAAATTAACAGAACATGCTGGAGTGATAGGTATGTTTCGCTGAGAATACCACTCCTATTGAAATGTTTTCTGCTTCATATAAAGCAGAGTACTTCTGTACTCTATACAAATGTAATCTGGATGACTGGATGGCTAACTGCAATTTCACCCCTGGTTCAGTACACTTGCCCTCATGGATAGGGAAAATGTAATTGCTCCAATGTATACCTGATTAGCCCATCTTTTTTGATATTTGTATTACAAGATATAAGAACTAAAAATTCCCACGGAAATACAAGGCTAGGCTTCTTTAGATCCTCACAGGCCAATATCATAGAAGGTACTTTTGTACTTATGTTTTATACATGGATAGCAAAAACTGAGTATGATGATGACATAATCTGACTTTTTAATATTAACAAGTTGCCTTTCATCAGCTCATTTGTTAGTAACTGCTAAGGAACCAATGTAGCAAGTCCGCAAAAGTTAATAATTTCATACGAAAAAGCAAACAGACTCATCAAATTTATGGATGAAGATAATAAATGGGTTTAAAGTGATGTGGAGTAGTTTGAAATTCACTACTGTCAGACTTTCTTCCCTTTTACTTTATGATGTTTACATTGACCTTACAATCAGAAAAGTGTCCAGTATAGACATGCAATTGACTCATTGTCTAATGACTAAGAAATTCATCCACATGTAGACAAGAAGATGAAGGAGCAGTGTATGCTGAAGCTGTCGTCAAGTAGTTAATGTTCTATTTGAAGTGCACATTAACTGCCACCAGACATGCCTGGCATTTTCTGTTATCACAGTGATGAGTGTAATTTGTACTGTCTTGGGCATACATGTAGATTCATCACACAGTGCATCACAGATGAGAAAAAAAAAATACCCAGCCTACCATGTAATAGACAACACTAATATTTGCTGAAAGAATCAGCAATGGTATACCACACAGTTCAGGAAACAGATTTTATGGTGCTGCATACAACAGACTACTTTAAAAATAACATATTTCACCATCCCACAAAATATCTTAAATATAGCAAGTGGAATAGCAAGTGCAATGTCAATGAGAAACAGCAGGTTAAATCGCACTGCTCATACCAGAGCCAGCTTTATTTACATTTTTAACTTCAGAAATACATTCAGATGAAATGCAGCAAGGCAGTCAGACTTATTTTATGTATGTTGGTAATGACAGGGCTAATTGTTACTATATATCACACTGTCACCAGCTTAATCAGTATACATGAAAACATGAAAATGTACTGAAACAGAAATAATTAACATGATTATGTTATAAAAAGTAAAGTTTTTAACTCAAGCTGCACTAAATTCTTAACAGAATTCAGTGACATGCAATAAACAAATTGGCAGCAGTGTTCTCAGAACATCTTCAGGGAGAATCACTATTACAATAAATCGGTGTTTTTCTGCCACCTTCTGTTTCTGTTAGCTCATTTGGGCTTTATAATCTTTATTTTTATTTATTTTACATTTGTTTACCGGGAAAGTCCGACTGGGCTGAAAGACCCATTTTCACCGGAGGCCTGGGGAGAAAATCTCCACATAGCAACAATAACATAATGTTTATGCATAGTGATGACTTTTATACAATGGTAGAAAAACATTAACATACTTATTGTAATTAAGCACTAATATGATCTGTAATGAGACATAGGATTTCACAGTTTGTAAGAACTTACAAATATTATAGATAGCCTAGCTTTATATAGTAATTGTCATAAAAATATTATAGATAGCCTAGCTTTATATAGTAATTGTCATAACCATGGTTAGGAGTGAGTGGAAACATATAAAGTATGAAAATTACAGATGGTACTAAAGAAGATAATTAGCATAGTTATGTTATTGTATAGCAATAAAGGAGAGGGAAGTGGAGATGTGAAGGAGGGAGAGGTCAGGATGAATCCTTTGGTAAGGGGTTGGTAAGGTAAAGGAGAATGGTGTAGAAGTTAGTTGATAAGGTAGTATTATGAGAAGGGAATAAGTGGTAGTAGTTGTTCATAGCTAGCTAACCTGTCCTTTTCCCTGCAGAACCTTATGCTAGTCTTACACCTGTGAAGATACTGACATAAGTGGTGAAAGACTTCCATATAAATCCAGAAATCCAGTATTGGTATGCTTACAAAATGTTTCCCCACTGTCTAACTACCATGTTTGTTATAGTCATGCCAATGTTTTCTTCTTTATTGTTAGCTTGAAATATCACCCATAAAAGATGAGAATTTTGATACATATTCTCCTGCTAATTGATTCAAGTGTGATTGTGCTAGAAAACCATGTCCAGTGTGTGGTTTGGTTAGGGGGTATCATGAACAAGAATTTTGTGGTGCTTACCAGAAATTTAATAAGGCAACTAGCCTGAGGCAGTGAAAGGCATTTACTTCATATTTGACCAAAAGGTGTTTCACATGTCTTGAGAAGCACTAGAAAAAGATTGAAAGTACTTGGCATAAAAAGTTACCCTCCGGAATAATGATGCAGATTCAAGATTCTTCACACACTAATCTGGAATGTATGCAGAAGAACTGTATGCCAGCCAGCCACCGCCAGAAAGGTTTTATGCACTTCAAAGTCATCTGTGAACATTCCTATTTTGTCTGCTGCAGTTGTCAACTACAAATTGTTTGCTTTACAGTAGTGTGTGAAGATCATATTGAGCAGAAATTACCTTTGTTGGTCTTCTTCTGACTATTGTAATTTGACTTTTTGCAGTAAACCTGCAAACCTTTGCAAAAACAGGTGAAAGTCCCAGAGGGAAAAAGAAAATAAAGGACCCCTTCTTTAAACTCTGAGGAAGAGGGAAAAATCTATGATGGGTTGACTAATTCCCTTATGCTTTCTGACTCAGAATGAGGATGCATTTTTGAAGTCCTGTGGACCTTCCTCAAGAAACCTTAACTTTTACTGAAGCTGTGACCTATATGGAAGAGATCTTTACGTGGCCTGTTGGTGACTCCTTGTTCTCCTAAGAAAAGGTATATGAAAAATTTAATCTAATACAAAAGATAGAAGGTTTTAAACTAGACCCATGAAAAATAATGCATTTGCCAGGTTTTGTAGTGGTCTATCCCTCTTCTGTTTCAAAATGTACAAAATACCATGAAAACAAACTGCTAACACCTTGACCTTAAAATACAAGCACCCAAGAGAGAAGACACACTCTGTAAAGTCCCTAGATATACACAGTGTCCTTTATGACAAAAAAACAAATCCTTCTGTATCTTTCTTCTGTGCAGATTGAAGGAAGATTAGTCCCTGGCAGCTGTGCTGTTTCATAGGGTATTTGGGCTTCTGGACAGGTACAATAAAGAAGTAAGTACTACATCCAGTAATTTAGCTGCAAGTGTACTTAACTACAGTCCCCAAATAATTACATATCACAGTTCTTTTATAATGCACAGTCAAGAATGCATATACAAACTGTAATACTGTGACACAGATAAATGGCGGTCTACTTCATGGATAAAACAGAGCTCTGCTTGTCAGAGTTAAAAGTTATGTTAAGGGGTTGTAGTTGATCAAGTCTGCAGATGACTGCAGACTTCATGCCATCATAAACTCCCCAGAGGACACCATGATCCTACAAGAGGCCTGTCCCCAAAATATAGGTGGTGCCAAAACCATGGACTGAAACTAAATGTCAGGAATTGTATAATTGTGTCCTTCAGCAAGCATGACTTCTCTGTAATTATCACATTGACAACATCTCCCCTGAAAACTCATCCTGAAATCGCAGAAGCTATATTGACAATGAACTGTCCTTGGATCACTGCATATCCACTGTTGTAAGAAAGTCCATTTTTATTGCACAGCTTACATCAAAGGGTATGGCATCCAGATTCATGAATGTAATTGTTCCTCTGTGTTCAGCACTCATTAGGCTGATCATTCAGTATAATGACCCTTTCAGTATGTACTTGTCCAGACATTTGTCACAGCTGGAATGACCACACACTTCCTTAGTAATGCAGTCAAGGGCCTAAGTCATAAAAGCTGTACAGACCAGCTCAAAGCTTTGTCTGTCTTCTTGGTATACTGGCTACTGAGAGGTGAACTCTGCCTTGCATATATAGCTTCAACAGACCCTGTTTTGTCAGACGTATTACACATTCACAAGTCCAGTGGTATTAGAAACACCCTCCTCAAAGGACCTCAATTTGTTTTGCAAGATTAACAGAACACGCTAGAAGGACAAGTGTGTATCACAGAGAATATCATTTCTATAGAACTGACTTCCTCTCCACATAAAAGTGAGTACGTCTCTTACTCAATTCAAATGTAGATTGGATGACTGGATGGTTAAGCACAAATTCACCCCTGCCTTAGCACCAGTGGCTTTCATGGAAGCAGAATCATGTAAGTACCCAACATATGCTTGTGCAGTCCACCTGTAGGGATTCATATTGCAAAATATACAGGCTAATAATTACCACTGAAATGCAGGACTAGACTTTTTAAGATCTTCACAGATTAATAGCCCAGTAATTGTAATGAACCCATTAACATATGAAGAAGCTGAATGCTTCTGCTAATAAGGTAGTTGTCTGTATTTTAACATGCAACTGTGCATGCTGGATACATCGTCTAGGTCACTCATACCTGTAGTTGAGCTGAGGTCACACCTTGTTTGAAGCAGAGAGTTATGATAAAAATTTTAAAGCTTATTTACTAGATGTACCAGTTATTATTCAAGACATAATTTTTGGGACAGTCTGATAATGAGGTAATTACAAATATGGAAAGGAAGGCAAGATTTTTATTTAAGTAAATGTACTATGCTTCTGACTAATGCACTTTAATTTGAAATTATAGATGTTAAGTTGTCAATCTCACCTTCATTCTTGTTGGATGGGTTCGGAGCCGATCCTCGGCTCCGACTCGGCCAATACTAAAGCTTGAGAGCTAATTCCACCGGCTCAAGGCTCCCCTATATCCCACAATGCTAGGCGGTAACTACCCAGATCTCGTTTGCCGCTTAGCTGATGAGGTGCTTCTTCTACCAGCTCTGGCAGGTTAGTAAGTTTTCTTGTTTAAAAACTTCAGTTTCAACCCCTATTTTTTTCCATTTAGTTTAGTTTTTATTTGAAGTATTCCATTAGTTTAAATCGGGTCCCCTCTAGTGTTAGAATTCCTGTTTTATTCCCTTTTTAACTTTTAGGACTTTGGCCCACTCCCTCTCCTTTCCCTAGTCCTTCAGTGTGACTGGATTTTATGTGTTTTTCTTCACTCAGCTTTTTGTAGGATGTCTAAAGACTCCAAGGTCTCAGGCTTCAAGAAGTGTGATTCGTGCTGTCAGAAAATGTCTCTGACAGACGGTCACACTTCTTGTGTATACCTGGGGGGGACTTGCACCTGAGGACTCATGTGCTGTGTGCCATGCATTCAGCCCTAGAGTCCTGCAGGAACGCAAAAATAAGTTGATTCTCCGTGGCTTGTTAAAGCCTGAAGGCCCCGACCCAGTCTCTAAGACTTCCAGACCATCGGCTCCAGTTTCAGAGCCGCCCCTGGAAGCATTAAATTGACATCGCTCGCTGGAGCCGATGTTTCCAAATCTCATACCGTTGCTGAAGCCAGGTTGACAAGACTCAGTTGGCTCCGATAGGCTTATCGGAGCCACCTTCAAAGAAGAGGTCTAGATCCCCTTCCATTGGCTCCATCCACTCGGCTCCAGGATCCCCTCTTCTGTCGGAGCGGAGCCATAGGTCTCATTCTTGGTCCTCCAGGCTGTCCGACCATGATTTACAAAGGGTAGTAAGTAGACTTCTCAAGTCCGAGGCACTGGCCCAAATGCTGCATAGCCCTACTCAACAGTCAGCAGCTATTTCCATCCCTGATTTTATTCCTCCTCCTTGAGTTTCATTGGAGGTGCTTCAGAGCCGATACCTTCCCTTTATTGGAGGGATCTCGTGCCAAGATTCCTTTGTCGGCGTGGCATCGGACCCTTGTCCGACCCTGTTCTCCTCTCGCATCGGGCGCTGGTGAGTTCGAGGTCCTTGTCTCCTCGGAGCGGGACCTCCGGCCTTGGCTGATAGGGGCACCTTCGGTCATAGACCCAGTGTCTACCCCACAGTCGGCTCCGTCAGCTCCTCCCTCTTCAGTGCCTGTGGTGATTTCTACCCATCCCCTTGTATCAGACCGTAGAGAGCCAGCTCCACAGGTTTTCCCATTGGGAATTTCCTCCTCTTCCGAGGCCTCTCCTGATCCGTTAGGAGAACCCCCTCGGAAGAGACAGTGCAAGAGGAAGCACATTGACTCTGAGTCTATCACCTCTGACACTGACTTGAGGAATCTGAAGGTTCCCTCCCCCTCTGAGTATGTCTCCTTTGCTGACATCCTTGAAATCCTGAAACAGAGGGGAACTGGCCCGCCTAACCCTTCAGAGGACGAGTCAGTTTACCTTGAGGCCTTCCACCTCCTCCCTTTGACCCCTTATGGAAGTGGTGGCAAGGAAGGCTTGGATGGCCCGATTCAGTGGAACCTACCCCAAGGAGGCCGGCAAAATTTATTACTGCCCCTAAGGAGAAAGAGTTTCTATCTAAAGGTGTCTCTGTTGATGCCATGGTGATGGCCGCAGCCACTAAGAAGGAGTTAGGTACCTGTCCATCCTCCTAATAAGGAGTCCAGGACCATGGACAGGTACGGTAAGTGGATGTTTTCATCAGCGACCTTTTCAATGCGGTGCTGAACTCACTTCACCCGTCTCCAGAGAGATTTGCTCAAGGATATGGGTGAGACTATACAGGATCCAACAGCTGAGGGGTTCCAAGACAAAATGAACTCCCAGTTGGCAACCCTGAATTCGATTGTTAACTCCTCCATGCGGCTTATCTCATATGTTGCTGATGGGGGGTAGGGCCCAGGTGTAGCTTTACGACATCACGCCTGGATGCTTTGCAATTTGCAGACCTTCACCCCTTTGATGGCGCAAGATTGTTTGGTCCTCAGGTGAAGGATAGATTGACTAGGTGCGAGGTGGGAGGTAAGACTCTCTCTGCCATGGGAGTCCGTTTTTTACCCCTTCTAGACCTTATCCAAAAGGTCAGAGGGGAGAAAAATGTGGTTCCGCAAACCTCAGGGAGTCTCATCTGATGCACAAGGTCGATTCCCTCTAGAGGCAGAGGGGAATAACAATAGACGCCTAGGGGCAGAGGAGGTCCAAAACCAGGGTAGCAGAGCAACTTTCTCTGATAAACCCTTTCAGCATCCCTGAGGAGCTGACGGCTGTCCACCGAGGCAGTCGGGAAGATTATCACTGTACCCAAAAGCCTGGCTTTCCCTCACCCAAGACAAATGGGTACAGTCAGTCATATCCGAGGGTTACAAAATTCCCTTTATTCACATCCCATCCCAACCCAAAGGATCCCTTCCAGATGTTCCACCCAGTCTAGGGAACACAAAGCAGCAGAAGAAATAAAGCTGCTGTCAAAAAAAGAGTTCCAACCAGTCCCAGCAGACCAGCAAGGATCCGAAATACTCCAAATTCTTTTTGGTACCAAAAAACAGGGACTGGAGACCTATACTGGATCTCAGCAAGTTAAACAATTATATCAAAAACAAAAATTCGATGGTCACTTACAGTCCATTCTACCCTTCTTGGGTCAGGACAATTGATGTGCTCGATAGACCTTCAGGATGACCATATCAAAATGCACAGACGCCCAGGAGGTTTCTCCGCTTCAGGCTGGGAGCCAGTCACTACCAGTTCAGAGCCCTGCCCTTTGGTCTCACTACAGCCCCCCCGAGTGTTTACCAAATGCATGGCAGTGGTCGAGGCTCACTTGAGACGTCAAGGATTCCAGGTGTTTCCATATTTCGACGACTGGCTCCTTACCGCCACCACCAGACATCAACTGCTTCTATCCAGAGACTTCACCATCCAAACTTGCCAAGCTCTAGGCATTTCAATAAATTTCAAAAAATCTGCCTTGTCGCCTTGTCAATCTATTACCTTTATAGGTGCCACCTTGGACACACTCAATCTTTCCGCCAGACTTACAAAGCAAAGAGTGTTAGATATCGGCAAGCAAGTTTACCTTCTATTACAATGCAACAAGGTCAAAGCCAGAGTAGTCTTGAAGGTATTAGGACTCATGGCAGCTACTATCACCCTTCTCCCCTTAGCTCGTTTCCACATGAGGATCCTCCAGTGGATGCTGTTTACTCAATGGTCCTTCCAACAGCTCCCGATGTCTCACATCATACTAATAACTCAATCATGCAAGAATCACCTGTCTTGGTGGATCACATCACCTCAAGTTCTCCAGGGCAGACCTTTCATTCCCCCCCCCCCAGTCACCACGGTGACAACGGACGCCTCCCTGATCGGGTGGGGGGGGGCATTATCAGGGCAGGACAGTCCAGGGCACGTGGCAACCTTTCGAGTGCCACTTGCACATAAATGTCTTAGAGATGAGAGCAGTGCTTTTAGTGTTGCAAGCCCTTCAGGACTCTCTTCCCTCAGGGACTATTGCAATTCAGACGGACAACATGTCCGTAGTGTGGTACATCAACAAACAGGGCAAAACTAGATCCTACCCCTTATGTCGAGAGGCACTCAGACTTTGGCAGTGGGCCATTGGAAGTCCAACGTGATTGCGGACAAGTTGAGCAGGGCCATTCTCATGCCCCACGAGTGGTCTCTAAAGAAATCAGTGCTGGAAGAAGTCTTCCAAAGATGGGGCCAGCCTTGCTGCGATCTTTTTGCTACTCCCCAAAACAGCAAGTGTCATGACTTCTTCACTCTCTTCCCGTTACCAGGCCATCCCACCAGAGACGCCTAGTCCACTCTGTATGCTTTTCCCCCTTTTCCACTGATATCTCAATTAATTCAGAAAGCTATCGCCTTGAGAGTTACAATGATCCTCATTGCCCCTTACTGGCCTCGACAGATATGGTTTCTGTTCCTCCATCATTACCTGTTGGAGCAGCCTTGGCATCTGGACCCGGTGCCAGATCTGTTGACCCACAGTCAGGCCAGCTGCACCACTCCCTTCATTCTCTCAACCTCACAGCGTGGTTTCTCCGATTCCTATACTAGCCAGGCTTCCCTTAATCTCTCATTCGGTCCGAAACATCCTGATAGCCTCTCACAAATCTTCTACCAGGAAGATTTATAATAGTAAGTGGAAACGTTTTTCCTTCTGGGCAGCATCAAAAAATATAGACCCCTTCACTGCACCTATCCAGTCTATCCTAGACTTTCTGGCAGAGCTCTTTCATTTAGGCTCTTCTTCATCTACCATTAGAGTACAACTAGCTGCTGTATCTAATTTTCATGTAGGTGTCTCAGACTCCAATATCATGTCCCATAAGCCCTGCAAAGCCTTTTTAAGAGGTGTTTTTCTGCTCAAGCCCCCAATCAAAGATCCCCCACCTCAATGGGACTTGAATTTGGTCCTAGCATCCTTGATTCTCCCCCCCGCTTCGAACCAGCGGCTTCATGCCCTCTTAAGTTGCTCTCATGGAAAACACTTTTTCTAGTAGCCATAACTTCAGCTAGAAAGGTATCGGAACTTCATGCTCTGTGTAGTCGTCCTCCTTACTTAGTTTTCCACAAAGATAGTGTGTCCCTCTGGACTAATCCGTCCTTCTTACCTAAAGTTTCCTCTGAGGCAAACCTAAAGCAAACGATTGATCTCCCCGTCTTCTTCCCTGACTATTCCAACAGGTCAGAACAAAAATTACATTTTCTAGATGTTCACCGCCAACTTAGATATTATTTAGACAGGACTAAACAGTTCAAGAAATCTGATCAGCTTTTCCTGTCTTATGCGGAAGGGAAATTGGGCCTTCCAGTTACTAAAGTGTCCCTTTCAAGATGGCTTACCTCTATAATTACCTTCATCTATGAAATCAGACATCAAAAACTGCCTTCAAGACCTAGAGCTCATTCAACTAGGGCATTAGCTACATCTGTAGCCTTTCAGGACAGGCTGCCAATAGATTCCATTTGTGCAGCAGCCACTTGGGCTTCTCCTCATACCTTCATTTTACATTACAAATTGGATATGGCCTCCAGAAACTGTGCCAACTTTGGTTCCACTTTTCTCAAGAGTCTGTTCCAATAGGCCACCCGGAATAAGGTGCTAGGGACGTGGTCCCATCCAGCAAGAATGAAGGCGAGATTGACAACTTAACATTAAGAAGTTATGTACCTACCATAACGTTCCATGTTAGTTGTCTTCTTCCCTCCTTCCCCCTAGCCTGGACAGACCGATAGGAAATTTTGGGATCTTCCTTTGGGGTTTTCCTTCCCACATGTTCTACCACCTCTATTCTCCCTTTTATGTTTGTGGTAGCTTACATTTAGGTTTATATAGAGGTGGGTCCTTTTTTCTACATACTGTGGAGACCAGAACTGCTTGGTTTAGCTATCAAATGAGATCTGAGTAGTTACCGCCTAGCATTGTGGGATATAGGGGAGCCTCGAGCTGGTGGAATTAGCTCTCGAGCTTTAGTATTGGCCGAGTCGGAGCCAGAAAGAAGGCGAGAAGAAGACAACTAACATGGAACGTTATGGTAGGTACATGACTTCTTATTTTTGTCTCCTAAATGCTTAAACATTAAAAAAGCGAATATAATAGTATGAAAAAAAAACAAGAATATTAGAAATGATGACTGTAGCTAATGAATAAGTGCTCTTATGAGTTCAGTAGTGTTAAATATATCACTGGATAAACAATAACTTTAAAATGACAAAATTTAAACCAGCACAGTTTTAACTTAAGCCAAAAGTTAGTCCAAACTGCAGATTTGTAAGTACAACTTACTTGTAGTGTACAAGAAAGTCCTGGGCTGCTAACCCAAATTTAGAAATGCATCATTGTTCTGAGGTAGGAATAACGTTAGCAAGAAGATTGGAGCTACGCAAAACCAGAGTCCAATGTACATTGCTGTACCTGGACAATAATTGTATGTATTCAGCCCCTAAACAACTCTAAAATTCAAAAGTTGATAAAAAGCACTCAAAGCCAATTAATTTGCATTTCTGGAAAAAACAAAAGCTGACACACTACAGTGTTGTTCATCTCTTAGGCTCAACATTATGAGGCAAACACTCTCTGTAGGATGTCAAAAAAGTGTATCTGGAAGAAAAACTTAATAGGCAAAGTTCACCCTCTATGATATGTAAACTGCAGAATGGCATACAAGCAAGTGGTAGGAAATTTTACAGAAAGGAATATACCATTCCAGCTATCTCAGGTCCAGAGTCAGCATGGTCAGTGGAGATGAAAGAAATAATCCAACAACACAGATCCTCCAATTGGTTACAGCCTGCATACTGCCCAGACACTTACTCCCATACCCCTGGGATGCAGGTTATAATCTTACTTTTATGCATGTGAGACAACACCTACAGATTTTTTTTTTTACATAAACTGTCACAGGGCTACACAAAATATTTATTTTCTTCTTCAGATAACACAGTCATGTTCTCTTTCTCATGTTGCATCTCATCAAATATCTCAAGCTTTACACTTGATAGATCACCTTCATTTTCAAAAGGAAGTACAATAGGTGTCCTCCTTTATGAGAAGAAGATGCTTTTACTCTGGGCTTGTCTGATTCTCAGCAAGGTCTGCACTTTAAGTCCAGTGCCAGATTTGGTAGATATTTTTTTCCGTACATAGAGAATTATACATGGCAATTCCAGATTGGGAAGGGTGCTTACATGCATATTCCAGCAAAGGTCTTCTTTGCAGGAGGTTTCTGAGATTCATGTTGGCTATCTAGGTAAGTTATTATTCATTGAATTCAAAGGACTTTCAAGGCAATTGAGTCTTGTGACTATTTAAATCTTGCCAGTAACTATCCTAAGGTCATACCCCATTTCTCTGGCCCATCAAGAGTGAATTTGTGAGTGACTTTCTAATTATATAGGTCCTGTTTGAAGTAAGAAAGTATATCACACTGCTTAATGTGCAGGGACAGTCTGGACCAAAGTTGGGAAAGCACTGAGCAATCTGATGGTAAAGATACAAGTCACCTCATTTGAGCAGGTTTCTGCATCGCTCAGCACTGTGCACTGCAATGCAATTGTACACCATAGCCAGGCAGATAATTTTGACAATTTCTCCCTTAGATACAGCTGTAGTACATTAGTGTAGTCCTCATCTTTAGAACATTCCTGGTTTGATAAGTATTGCTAGTGAGCTGTGACTTATTAAACCACCAGGAAATAACCCTATCAGAAATACCCATGTACAGAGCAGCTCGTATATCAGTCCTGAAAAGCACCCCTTTGTGATAACAGTTCTTCAAACTTAGCATTATAGACAGTTGGACTACCCTTGTTTTTCCTGCCAACCTTGTTGATGTGGGTCTCATGAGGCAGTGGAGCAATTGCTTCATGTACACTAATACTCTACTAATAACTCACTCTAGTACAGTGTGCAAGAGATGCATCTACACCAAAAATCTTGAATTCCTGTTTTCTCTCACTCAAAACAAACACCAAAAAGGTTGTCAACTCACCTACCACTACTCACGCACATAATACTATTACTCATACACATAGTATGCATCAAACACATAAATCAACATACATGGAGGTTCTTTCAAAAAACTTAATGAAACACCAAAAACCTCTGAAACACAAGACTGCTACAGCTCACACAGTTCCCACAGCACCCAAGACATAACAGCAGTAGTGTCACACCTACCAAGCCCTTGAGGTGTAACACTCAAAATCCAAAATCTCTTGTCATTAGAGACTCCATAGTGAGACACACAGATGATCCACTCACTGGGTTAGACAAGGAGAAAGTCACGCCTGCCCGGTGCCAGGACTTGTCAGATCATGCATGCACATAGGTCTGTCAGCAACAAGTACCATTATAACTCCATCATAGTTTATGTTGGAATGAATGATCTGAGAAGTACCTCACTGGACTGTATGCAGAGAGACATGATTGAGCTCTCTGAGTATGTGTCCCAGGCAAGTATGTCCTCGACTAGAATGATGTCACAGTATAAACAAAAAATGATAGATTTCAGTAATTGGCTTAGTTTTTGGTTTCATTCATAAGGGATCCAGTTTCTGTCAACAAACCTTGCTGCTTTGACAAAGACAGTTTGCACCTGGCACCACTAGGCTTTTGGCTGCTGGCAAAGGCTTTTTCCTCCCATAGTGCCTTTTTTAGGCAAGGTCTCAATAACAAACTGTGAAAATTGCCAGTCATAACAAAAAAAGGGTTATGCTACTAAATGCTAGGAGCTTAAACCAAAAACTTCACACCCTGGCAGCATTCTGTTACTGGAGGATGTAGATGTCTGTGCAGTCACTGAAACCTGTTTCAAGGCTTCAGACAGTACCCTGGCCTTGCAAGGCTACAATGCCTTTCACACCTTCAGACTGCAAAACAAACGTGAGAACCAAAGGAGGTGGTGTTTCTGTCTTAGAGATAAATTTGCCTCCCGTCTAGTCATACTGGACAACTCCATGGAGTTGCTCCAACTTCAGGTTACTGTGGGTAAGACCCCCATTCAAGTCTTTGCTAGTTATAGATCCCCCTCCATGGATCTTGATGCAAATGAAGCTTACTTGACCAAACTGGAGGCAATCCAAATATTGCCAAACACACTGGTTATGAGGGATTTCAGTTATCTCACCATCAACTGGGAAGCCTACTCTAGCCCTAAATTGCTAGCTCAAGACTTCCTTAACTTTGTTAACTCAAACGCCTTGGAACAAATTGTTCAAACCTCTATAAGAGAAACAAACATACTAGATTGGGTCCTCAGTAACACAAACAGATGCACCACTGCAACTGCCGGACCCTCATTAGTTAAATCTGACAACAAATCAGTCACCTCTGAGCTGGCACTAACACCAGAACTCACAAAGGGCGAACTCGGACTAAAAAATTTCACCAAGGCATATTATACCCTCCTGGGGGTAGGTATAAATGCCTTCTAAGTTCCATCCCCATCTAAAAGTGGTAATTATTCTGAAGCTTACACTAAAGCCCTATACAATCACTTGCATAATTGTATAGACTCAACTGTTCCAGAAAGAATCAAATCCAGAGCCCCAAGTAAAAATAATTCACCCCGATGGACATCCACCTTAAAAATCTTTACAACAAATGCAAAAAGTTGCTTCTAAGAAAATTAAGACGAGGCCCCAACAATGGAAAAGCACCCTCCTCAGCCTCGATAGGCAAATAAGACAACATGTCAAATCTGCTAAAGGGCAACTTTAAGAAAAACTTTGCAATCACAGCAAAGGATAGCCATAAGGCCTTTTACAGTTATGTACGTAGCCTAAAAGGTAGAACCTAAGCATGTGCTGAACCTGACTAATGGTGTCACACACACTGATCTCACAGAGATAGCAAACCTGCTAGCGGACAGATTTGGTGAAAATTTCACTCCCTTATCCCCTCCAAATGTTTCATAAACCTTTTCTGCAACTTTCCCCCACCCTACATATCCAAAGAGCAGATCATTAAAGCCTTGTCTGAGACAAAAAAACACAGCCACTGTGGGACCAGACAGCATCCCAGGCTGTCTTCTAAACAAACTAAAACATAAACTAGTATCACCATTAAGTACTCTATTCAATCATAGCCTAACCTCAGCCTTTGTTCCTGCAGACTGGAGAACAGCAACAGTTAATTCCCCTCCACAAATGTGGCTTAGCAACAGACCCGGGGAATTATAGACTAAGTCTGGCCAGCCTCATCTGTAAGGCCATGGACCTCATAAATAAAGACGTAGGTGACCTCCAAACCCAACATCCAACCCAATTTAGCTTTGTCAAGGGCAGATCCTGCCTGTTAAAGTTGGTGGATTTCTTTGAATATATGATCAGGGCCATTAACAACGGTAAATCTTCCACACAGCATACCTCAAATTGGCAAAGACCTTCGACACAATCTCACACTCAGGCATCACTGATAAACTTAGCAAACTGAATGTAAACACTTTGTTATAAGATGGGTTGCCAACTTTCTCACAAACTGTACACACAGTGTAAAAGTGGGTGACTCCACGTCAGCCAGCAGACCTGTCTCCAGCAGGGTGCTACAAGGGTCAGTGCTGGTCCCCCTGCTGTTTGGTTTATTCTTCTCAGAGGTTCAGGCCAAAACGAAGGGACTGTGACTGACCAAGTTTGTGGATGACTGCAAACTGGGTGCAATCACTGAATCCCCAGATGATGTTGGTATACTTCAAGAGGGTCTTACACAGACCAACTCATGTCTTAGTCATGGTCTCAAACTGAATGCAAACAAATGCATCATCATTTCCTTTGGTAAAAACAATGTCCCTTCACACTGTCAAATTAACAACAATACCCTGTGTATCTACGAAGTGGTAAGAGATCTGGGATCACAAATAGACTGCAACATTAACTGACCACCATGTGTCTACTTTAATAAGGACAGCTTTCTACGTATCACACTTGATTAACAAAGGCATCGCCTCTAGAGCAAAGGAGGTTATAGCCCTTCTATACTTGTCACTAATGAGGAGCATAATTGAGTATAATGCCCCTTTTGGCATGTATCGTATAAAGCACCTGCAGCAATTGGAGAGATCTCAGAGGTCCCTTACAAAGAAGATCAAGGGACTCCAGCACGTTCCTTACACAGACTAACTAAAGTCCCTGTCACTATACATAGTGTCATATAGACTTCTAAGGGGAGACTTGTGCCTAGCTTACAGAGCAGTATCCAACCCAAACCTAATGAATTTGCTGCACATCTGTAAATCAAATGGGACTAGAACTACCCATTCCAGGGACTTAAAAATGGCCTGTGATTTGAATAGGTCATGCTGGAGGGACAGATTTGTCTCCCAGTGACTGGTGTGTCTTTGAAATAGGCTACCAGTTCATGTAAAGTAGAGCACCTCTATGACACTGTTCATAAGGAACCTGGACGAGTTGGTGGAAAACAGTAAATTCTTTCCAGGGATAGTGCCCCCAACCCTCCAGGACATGGGTATTCTTTACTAAATACAGTCCTAGTATGACCTCTGTGTCGATAGCCTGGTAACCTCCTATGATCCAGGTTTCTGGTATTTCTGAAACTGTTACTCTTGTGGAGATACAAGAGGTCCAAGACAACAGGGTCTCGTGGAACAGAACACAAGGCATAGATTTTCCCACAAGACTCTAAGGCAATGCATTAAGTGGCACTACTTTCACTTTGTCTTGGTAGATCAGTGTATTTAAGTCAGTCACCTTCTTGGTTAGGAGCCTCTGAGGTGTTTCTAATTGTTTGATATGTCTAGTGATGTGTATCCTGAAAAAAGTGTGTATTCAGTTATTCACTTAATCATTGCTGACTGTAAGGGGACAGTCACCTATTTAGAGATGGATGATGCATTATTTTGTTTATTTTCTCTTTGTTGAAGTGTTTAGTCCCACTAGACCAGTATTCTCTTTTCACAGAGAAGATCCAATGTGGTATTCATATTGACTTGTACATATCTGAACAGGACACCAAGGAATATCCCATATTCTTTTTTTACGGCTAGAGTTTATAGAAGGCTGCTGCAGTGGTGAGGAGAAAGATCCAAAATGAAAGAGGACGAGAGAAGAAATGCTGATAGTGAGAAAGTTGTTGTCATAACAATGCAAGGAGGAGGTCTAGCTACACAAGTAGATGGATTTTTCATTGAACCAGGGTGTTCCATAAATTATGATGCTGTAAAATGGGGTGATTTGGTGAAAAGAGTGATTACTGGGAAGCAGAGGAGAGCACTACAGTGGAATTAGAGGAAGAAGGCAGTAAGAGGAGTTCTAGAAGATTAGTGCATGTTTGACTGATGGAGAAATGAGCTTTAAGGGCATGCACTGGCAATAGGGTTTCAGCATGAAATCATCTGGAAGCTCAACTTTTGCAGAAGCAGTAAACAAAAAATATATCTGGATTGGATTACTGAACAGACAGAAAAAAACAGGAAGGATGACAACTGATTTGAATGAAAGTAGCCTAGCCAGTGGTAAGAATTAAGATTCAGAACAGTGAAAAGGTAGCTGAACATAAAGTGCTTGACAGTGTAATTGTTCCACTGTTAATTAAACTGTAGGATATCAATGTACTGCTACATCTAGGGAAAGAGGATATCTGTAACATAACTTTTGCATCTTTTGCTCTACTAGAAAAAATTGTGTGTAAGTGGAAAATCAAAAAGATTACTGCCCCATGGAAAGAATACATTCTTTTTTAGAATGTAGTACTACAATTGACAAAAACTAACTATTCAGTTTACAAGTGACATTAAAGAGACTGAACTGAAAGCTTATTTTCTAAATGAATATAACAATGTTCTTGAAATTAAAAAAAAAATGTTTATGATGCAAAAAACATATGCAGTAGTGGGAGATTTAAGAAACCTTAAATATGTGTGAAGGGAATGAATGTTAAACATGATTCAAGCGTGGTTAACATGAATGGAAAAATAAAAACTGTAAGATACTGAGGGCAGCCAAAAATCATGCTTTTATTTGTGGTGCAAAAGATTATTTAATGCAGGAATGCAACAAGAAAAGATGCAGTTAAGATACATTTATGTGGAGAAACAGGCCACATGGCTAGGAATTGCTTATCTAAGTGTAGGTAATGTAATGATGGTTAATTTTTGAACGAATTGTCCATTGTTACTTACAGGAAGAAAAGGTAGAGGATAAAAAGTTGTCAGACAAAACTCATGTGGGGCAGTTATAGATAATGGGGTAAGAAATGAAGAAAATGAAGCAGTAGTGACTAAAGGTGTTATACAGAGTTTTAGAACAATAACAAGAAATGTTATTTCCCTGCACAAAGGTGGTCCACACACCGATCCAGGTAAATATAGGCCCATAAGTCTGATCAGCCTCCTATGTAATGCCATGGAAAGAATCATCATGGACATAATAAATGAGGACATTGGTAACCTGAAAACATTGGACCCATCACAGTTTAGCTTTGATAAACCCCCGGATTCTCAAATGCTTGCACGGAGTGCAAGATTAGTGCAGTAGCGCACGCAGGCAATATGTCTGCCTTGCGATCCAGGAACAGCCGGCAGGGGTGTGCACGAGAGCTCCAGCACTAATCTTGCACGGACCAAGCCCTGGTATGCAAATCACCTAATTTACAGGAAAAATCCATGCAAATGAGGTGATTTTGCAATCCAGGAAGCTTGCAATAGTCCATGCAAGACCAGTGCAATCTGCAGAAATGTACTCTGTTAGTAACCGAGTACATTTCTGCAAATTCCAGAACGGAGCTATGACAGCTCCAAATAAAGGCTGCATATCATGTAGTAAGCATGCCAATGGCCAAGTATAAGGCCATTGGCATTGCAAACTGTTTAAAAAAAATCAACTTTTATTTTTTTCTGCTGAGCTCGGCTGTTTAAGCATAGGGCAGCGGCGCGCAAATGGGATCAGAGGGGAATAATAAAATAAACCTAAAATAAGCATTCTAGCTAAAATCAGTATTTTGCCATGCAAGTCCATGGCAGGCAGAAGACAACCTGGCCAGTGAGTAATGGTTACTAAGGGGGGAGGCTCAGTGTGGGACATGTAACTATGCATTAGCAGGCAGTCATATGCAAATGAGGGAAAGGATAGTGAATCCCAGTTTTCCCCTGGGTGTGAGGCAGGTCCCAAGAGTGTAAGAATATAAATAGCTGGGTGAAAGACTAGGATATAGGTGACATGGGGGGTGTCAGGCATACTCTAAGTGGATTGGGGCCCTGTGGCTTGGAATTGCTCCTAGCTTAGCACAGCTAAGCTAGTGGTGTGTCTAAACTTGCCTAGCACTCTTTACAAAGTGTAAGCGGGTGTGCGCGCTGTGCACCGGGTTTTACAGGAAGAAAAAGTAAGTTAAACCAGGAAATAGTAGCTCTGTACACATTTGAGCACTCTGTTTGCGAGGCGCCCACACGGGCACAAGGGAAAACAGCAGTAGGAAGGTAATCAAGGAGAACTAGCTTAGCTGACAGATGAAATATATCAGAATCAGCCAATTACACAGGCAGCAGACCAAACCAGACCAGCACACCACTATAAACTATACAAACACATTTCCCCCTTGTTTTTCCCAAAAAACTGCACCACCAGTGTATACAGATGGGGAAATTTTACAAAATGAAAGCAAGAGAAAAAATGTTAGGGGCTGCTTTTGATATCATAAACCAACATGTGCAAAAGGCTGAGGGTGGTGAGGATATGAATGCTGCTGAGCAACCCACAGTGAGGAGACGGAGAAGAGTGTACAGACCCAGGGTAACCTACAAAGGGCTACATGAGCTGGAGATAGTGGAGTGCTATAGGGTGGACAGGGACCTTCTACAGCAAATTGTTGAGCTGTGCCGGCAATGCCTCACACACAGAACTAACAGAGGGGAACCTATCCTAGTGGATACCAAGGTTTGTGTAGGCCTAAGAATACTAGCTCCAGGTGCCTTCCAAAGGCCAACTGGGGATATGATGAGGATTTCACAGGTATCAGCATCCAGGGTACTCCACCAGTTCCTGGATGCCATGTCAGCACATGTCGGTGAGCACATACATTTCCCCATTACCTGTGAGGCGTTGGCCAGCAATATGCATCTCTTCCACCAAATAGAATACCCTGAGGTAGTGGGTACAATAGACTGTACGCACATACGCATCAAAGCACCACCTGGTGAGCGGGGTAGGGTCTACATCAACCACAAGGGCTTTCCCTCCATCAATTGCCAGGTCATGTGTGATGCCCAGGGCATAATAATGAATGTGTGTGCTGGCTGCCCTGGAAGCTACCACGATTCCCACATCTGGCATCTGATGCAGCTGTACCAGACATTTGCCAATGGGGACATCCCACATGGTCACCTAGTGGGGGATGCTGGGGATGCACTGGAGCCATGGCTGATGACACCCATC
Source organism: Protopterus annectens (assembly GCF_019279795.1). Classification (NCBI taxonomy): domain Eukaryota; kingdom Metazoa; phylum Chordata; order Ceratodontiformes; family Protopteridae; genus Protopterus; species Protopterus annectens. Next base: position 1,467,588,116 of record NC_056744.1, on the reverse strand, counting down.
AGCAATGCACACACACCTGAACAAGAACTCCATAATGAGGCATATGCACAAACATGAATCATAATAGAGCGTGTGTTTGGGATGCTCAAGTCATGGTTCCGGTGCCTGGACACATCCGGTGGAGCCTTGCAGTACTCACCAACTACATGTACCCAAATTGTCCTTGTATGTGCCATGCTACACAATATGATCCTGCAGAAACAGCTGCAGCAGGAACAGCACAAGGCAGGGCCACACAGCCCCCCACCATTGCCAAGGCCTGCACAGGCACAGAGTGACTCGGAGGAACAACCCGAGCCTGGCCCAGTAGGCAGAAGGAGGCATGCCCAGTAAGCCCTGCCCTTGGCATAGAGGCAACATGTAGCACATGCACTGACACAGTAGGGACCCAGGGAATGACACCTCTCTCTGACTCGCACATACAGTAAAAGGGATGCCAAACATGACACTACCTGTGCTCAACCATGTATAGGGAGTGTACTATGTGCATCCGACATAGGCAGCCCTGCAGCACCATCCTCAATACTGGGACACCCACAAGGTAAGTGACTCACACATACCATTTTGGGGGGGGGGTCACATACCCAACAACAGTCACAGCCAGCAGGATAGGTGTAAACAAACACAATCAAATGCTGTGCTATGGCCTCTGAATGAGCCCTATGTGTAACCCCACCCCCAGGCCTACACAGACGGACTACAGCAGGCCAGGCAGTTGGATGTAAGATGTGAAGGCTAGGAAGTCAGAAACTAATATGTAGGTAATTAATACTAAGATCTGTAGTACACTGGTATGCCTCTAGCCAGCACGATAGATAAGACTACAGACTGAAATGGAGTACCCAACATACCAGTACATACATACCAGTGCAGTCCTAGCAAATGTGTACAACTGTCAGGTGTGCCCCCCCATCCTACGTACACTTATAGTAACAGTCAGGTGTGCCCCCCCACTCCTGTGTAGAAATGTAGAAGCAGTCAGGTGTCCCCCCCCCCCGCTATGCAGAAATGTAGTAACAGTGAATGCCAAATGACCGATGGATGCCCTGTAGACACAGCATGCTACCTGTCGGTGTACAACACAAAGGTACAAACTACCTGGACTTGATCCACACATGCAATACAGATGGCCATACTGGGCATGCTCACACATTTAGAGGAATGAAGGCAATGTCAGTCAACAGCATACTGTAAGGTCATACTGGCCATGCTCACACACACAAACACATGAAGGCCATGTCTGCAAACACCAGTGGCAGTCGCAGTTGTTAGTGCAGACACAAGTCAGTATGCACAACTCCTGCCTTGCACACACAGTGGATAGGAATACAGACATATATGTAAGGACAACACACTATAATAAGCCAAAGGTAGACGGACATAGTTGTGTGGAAGAGGGTGACCATGACAAGGAGCCATCTGGGCCGTTTACACCCAGCACACAGCCAAAGGGCCTCAAACAGATGAGGTGCAGATGTCACTCACTGCAGATACTAGCCACCAGTATCTGTCAGCATGACAGACTGTGTGGTGCATGTGCCAGTTGTGCAAAATAACTGTACAAGGAAGTAGTCATCTAGTAGCTGTATACACATACCTGTGACATATGACCCTGCGTGTTCCCACATGTGGCATGTCAACCCCTACATGAATGGGTTATGGCCCATGCACACAACGCCCTCCCCATAGCAGTGTTATGACAAGCCTGCTGAGGTCATCCAATGTGTAATACACCTTTGGGAGAGCTGTTGCTCAGTAATCTCCATGGTGCGTCCCATAACTGCATACTGCTGTAGTGATAAACTAGTTAGGTAGTAATGCTAATCCCAGACTTGGCAATTGTGTTTGTGTCTGTCTGTCTCTGACTGTGTAGACAGAAATGCTTTTTAGGCTACTCACACTCCGTACAATTCATATACTCAACTTTGGCAAGGCTGCTGATGTCACTCACCTAGAAATACACCTCTGGGAAAAGTCATAACCCAGTAATCTCTGTAGCGTGTCCTGTATCTGTGCACTGCTGCAGTGTTATAAAGTAGTTAGGTACATGTTCTAACCCCAGACTTGGAAACTGTGTGTGAATCTGTGTGTATGTGTGTATGTGTCTGAGTGGAGAGCAATGCTTTTTAGGCTACTCACACTCTGTACAATTCATATACTCAACTTTGGCAAGGCTTCTGATGTCACTCACCTAGACGTACACCTCTGGGAAGGGTGTAGCCCAGTAATCCCCGTAGCGCGTCCTGTAACTTTGTACTGCTGTAGGTTCATAGGTTAGTACTAGGGTAACTGCCCTTTTGGGCCATTTGAAGCCTAGCCATTTACCCCATGAGAGAATCAAATGTTGCACCTTGTGTCTTTAAGGTAAACACCTTAACCGTTCTGTCATCCTCCCACCCCTGTAGTGTGATAATGTAGTTAGGTAGATGTTCCAACCCCAGACTTGGCAACTGTGTATGTGTGAATCTCTGTCCTTGTGTCTCAGTCTGTGTTTGACTGAGTAGAGAACAATGGGTACTCACACTCCTTAGAATTCATATACTCAACATTGGCAAGGCTGCTGATGTCACCCACCTAGAAATACACCTCTGGGAAGGTTGTAGCTCAGTAATCTCTGTAGCGCATCCTGTAACTGCATACTGCTGTAGTGTGATTTCCAAGTGTGGTAGGGTTCCATCTCCACCCACGGCAGTTCTGGATGTTTTGTGTGTGTTCCAATGTCTGTGTATGGAGCAATGCATTATAGGCTACTCACTCGCAGTACATTTCAAATGCCGTATTCTGTCAATCCTGCTGATGTCATTCATTGTGAAATACACCTTTGGGGAAGGGTTTCTCTTGTAATCCCGGTGGTGCATCCTATAACAGCTCCATGCAGTAGTGTGATATAGACCTCGGTCAGGAGTTCTGTACTCACACATGTCAGTTGGGGATGTTTTGTGTGCGTCTCACTGTCTGTGTAGGGAGCAATGCATTTTATGCTAGTCACTTGCAGTACAGTTGAAATGCCCTCCTGCTGATGTCATTCATTGTGAAATACTCCTTTGGGGAAGAAGTACTTCAGTATTGTCCATGGTGCATACTATAACTGCGTAGTGCTGTAGTATAATAAACTAGTTAGGTAGGCGTTCAACTCCCAGACATGACAGGTGTATGTGTGTGATTGTAACTTGTATCCTGTGTAGAGGTGGTTGTGAGTGTGTGATATCCGTAGGCAATGTGGAGGGGGTTTTGCTTTTCTTTTATGGTGGCCCTAATATATATCACAACGTCAGCCATACAGGGATAACAGATGTAAAGTAGCTGAGAGGCTAGGGTGCAAAGCCATACCCATACATGTGACATAAAGGCCAGCCAATCACAGTTAGCAACCCCACTATTACCCAGAGCACACACTCAACCCATGTGTCATACACACACACATGCCTAGGCAACAGCCAATCAGTGAGTAGTACACTGCATATTGGCCACTGATAGTAACTATGCAGTGTTAGCAGTGGGCTACAGAGGGCATGTCACCCTGCCCATCTGTCCAGTATGCACGCACATGCAGACAGTGCACCTCCACCATGTTCCCCAGTGAACACCTGCACCACCTGTGGTTCCTTCACATGTGACTCACAGTGGATATACCATGCCTGATAACATGCACTGTATGGACAGATTACACTGACATCAATGAATGCTGTTAGCATGCTATCAATGTATGTGCAGGGTGCACCTGCCCATTACCAGTTCCTGCCACAGGTGGGCAAGACTGGCACATCTGATGATAATCTGTGTTCACAACATGGGCCAGACACCCAAGGTACAGTAGCACACATCACTGTACATGCATGTGGGAGGTATGTACATCCCAGACACCATCCATGTCATAGACTAAGGAACACATACATGGCAAGTGATGCACAGCATTGGCCACATACTAGTCACCCAGGTGACTGAATGGGGGATGCAATACCCACCTGTGGGCAAATGCAGAAACTACAGGCCTGAACCACAATGCAGACCATTGTCATGTGGCCTGATGCCAGGGTATATACCCATCACCTACCCTTGTACAGCCTGCTGGCAAAGTTGACCACCACACACCCATGCAGACATGCACCCATGCATGTCAGAACTGGCACCCTGTGTGTCTGTGTGTGTGTTCCATAAGACCAAAAACCAAGGTAAAAGTGATTACTTGCCATTCTTCAAGACTTTTTATTTGTTCTGTGTGTGTGTTGTATGGTGCGTATTTCCACAACCGCACTCACAACTACCAGGGCATACTGAAGCATGCTGTCTGATGTCTGACACCTCCTCATACTCTTTGCCCATATGACCTCCGTATGACTCGTGTGGTGCATGTGATACCTGCACATTGATGTGTTGTGGCAATCCCACTAGTGAAGAATTGTACTCCTGGCCCTGCCAAGTGTGTCAGTGTGTGTGCGTGCCTGTGTTGACACTGGCGCGTGTTCATGCAGACAGGCACGTGTATGTCTTCTACCGTATCCCTCTTGCAGATGTCACTCACCATCACATATATGTTCTGAGTACTCCACAGCAGGTAACCCATGTGGCGCATCCAATAACTCCATCGAACTATGATAGCACTACATAGTTGTTGGGGGGTTGATACCCTGTGCTGGTAGGTGTGTGACACAAACATGCTTCAGTTTTACTCTCCCATCCCTCCCTGACATGTATTTGCCTCTGTCTGCCTCGCCCACCCCCTCTCTGGTGGATGTGGATTCCCACACCTGCTCTGCTTAGGCAGCAGCATGTGTAATTTAAGTGATGCTCATGATCAGCTGATGGCCTCTGCACAAATTGCAGCCCTCCCCTAGCTGATTGAATGTGGAACAGCTGTGGTAACATTCCCATAGTCAAATGCATGAAAACACACTCCAATACCTAGGAACATCATGGTGGTGTTGGCCCTTCCCAGTCACTGTGAGCAGGAACTAGATCTGCTGTTTGGCAAACAGCATCTCAGATGGATTGGGGATTTACCTCTAACAACATACACTGTGGAAAGAGGGCAGCGAACAGGAGGGGGATGTGCCTGACCTGACTACAGACTGTAAGTGCTGCTATACTGCATTTGGAGTAATGTTGGTTTAACAGTGTTTGGATATGACTGTCGTACATGTCGCAATACCGGCCATGTCAGTTCCATGTATATGAGGAATCCCCATCTGCAGGGTCATCTGCAGACTGGGCAATATTGTGCCTTTGGTTTCATGTGTTAGCCACGGTGCATATGTCTGTGGAATGCAGAAGGTAGTATGAGGATTGCAGTCTGTAGATGGTGAAGGCCGTGACAGTTACTGACTTCATATCCCTCATAGGACATATGTTGCAACAAACCCCGTTACAATGGTAAATGTATGAGGTTATCACAGCAACATGTCTATAATGGCCCTCTGTATGTGCTGTCAGCCACACCTCTGTCAACCTTTGTACATATGTCATGCAGTAGGGGGTGCATATGTTCTGTACACCATATTCATTGACAGCATATCTGATAACAAGCCAGTGAGATATCAGACTGCTACACATGTTATGTATAGTAGGGGTTATGTTTTAGGACATAATCTGGGCAGTCTGTGGTTGTGTGTACAGTACTGAGGTATGTGTAAGTCTGGTAATTGTCGACAGTGTGTGTATAGTGCATATGTACCTTGGCCTGTGTAGAGACTGTGGTAGATGTCGTTGTTCTTGGTCCTGTTCTATCTGTTGTTACATGCTGCTCCACTGTATGTCACCCTATCAGCTCACATGTTTATAGGGGCAAACACACACATGTCCTTAACCACAAACAGCCATTGGACCACACTCTGTAGTGGCCCAGTATATGCAGGGTTGTGTGGGTGGCTCATATGAGGATGGTGTACATCAGATAGTTCATATACTGTAATAGTACGCTAGCTTACCATATGTGGCAGTGGCTGTGTTCACATTGGTTGTGGTTATGCACTTTCACAAAGGTTTCTGTTACTCTGTGATATGACATGCCTGTAGAGTCTGCTATCTATGCAGGTACATGTGTATTCCCACATAGGAGATGTAGCCCAGTGTTGAGTCAGTCTGCCTGCAGTCTGCACTGTGCTTTGTTACATGCTTAGCAGCTTACTGTACTTATCCAGTGAGATGTAATTTCCAGATACTTGCCAGATGTACTGCTGCCGGGCCACCATAACAGTCAGGTATGTCGGACACAGCAGTGGGATGCTGTCCAGATGTATTTTACTAACTAGTGGATAGTATGTGGCCATGGCACCTCTGTACCAGTGGTTATTATATGTAAGGGCAGACAGGGGTGTATGAATGCATAACCTATGGGGGCAAATGTATACCAGTATGTATGTGATATACCCATCTACATGGCTGTTAACATCCACATTGACAGGCCTGGTCCACATGTCTTGCATGAAGGGGCTCTGTGTATACTGCTGGACTGACCAGAATGTGTCAGACTGTCCACATATATTGGCCATATCGCAGCTGTAGTCCACAGGGGCGTTACTGTGTTAGCAGTGGTACTGTAAAATGATGACCTTAGGATGTCTCTAAGTAGCCAATGGCACACATGTTAACAGCAGATGTGGCCTCCCACACACACCCTTTCTGTGAAGACAATCCCTATTACAGTAGCAATAGTCTACAAATATACCTGCAATACATACATGATATCCCCTTGCACTGAGAGGTTGGGACTATTGGGGCTGAGGTAGGGCTCCACTCCATGTGCAGGACATACGGTGAACATATATGTACATATAATTATACATATATCCATATAGATATGTACACATATACATATCTTGCTTAATGTGTGGCAACAGTTTTACACATATGTGCCTGTGTTCCAGCCTCTGTCCTCCACCTACATACCAGGCTTTGCACATATGACATGCTGTGAGGGGTTATGTAGTGGGCTGTGTGTATGTCATGCTGTCATTCTTGCCATCACTCCACTGCTGTTGTGTCCCCCACACATACTGGGGGGTTGGGGCCATATATGTTTGGGCTTCACCTACACAATACATGTGTGTCCTAATGCACTCCAGAGGCCAGTGTATGTAACAATGGTATATGGCCCAGTATTAGTGAGTGTAGGGGAGTTCACCATGACTAACCTTGGCTGTTACATGTGTGGATATCTGGGGTAAGCTGCCTTAAGGTATCTGGATGTACATTACCATACAATCCACCTTGGGTACATGCAGGCCTACTGCCTCCTGCCATACAGAATGTTCTGTTTGTCATTGTGATTGTGATGGTGTCAGGTATGCCTTGTTATGTAACAGATACATCACATTGTGTCAACTGGGGTCTGTATCCCCTAGGGATTGTGTACAGAGGGTAGACAGAGGATGCTGACCTATACATCTGCATTACATACTGTTGATTGTCTGGTATGCTGTGGCCCAGTCTGTCATTACTATTGTTGTTACTTGAAGGCCTCGGCTTGGACAGCAACATATGTCAACCTTTCCAGACTACTTTATTAGTATACCTGTTTCACAGTTGCATTACACTGTTCATATGGATGTCAGTGTCTAAACAGCTATATGACAAGGCATATACAACTGTCATAATACACAAATAAAGCTTTCACATTCATTTATACACACCCGTGTGTGGTGTTTTACCCTTTGATATCTCTGTGGGTATATGTTGCAGGCTATGAGTGGGTCATACAGTCTGCAGTTGGTAAGGTGGTGACTGTAGGAATACTGGCTGTTCCATATTGTGTACACGTACTACATATGTATCTTACTGTACATATCTCTGTGTGTATGAGTAGTTACATATATATCTATATATATGTGTGTGTGTGTGTGTGTGTGTGTGTGTGTGTGTGTGTTTATATATATATATATATATATATATGTATGTATATATATATATATATATATATATATATATATATATATATATATATATATATATATATATATATATATATATGAATACACACACACACCTGTATCTGCATATATGTGTCTGTGCATATGTATCCTAGGGATGGCCATGTCGTGTCTGGTCCTGGTTATGTGATGTGCAACACTTGGTACTGTATTACAGGAGGGACATGCTTGGCTGGTGGGGGTATACTTATTCATACCAGACGTTTATTGTGTGGGGCCTCTCAATCTCATTAACGTTGTATGAGGACGTATATGTTTTTTTTAATTCCCCATTGTTATCTACAGATGTATGTCCGTATATACCTATATACATATATGTATGTATATATATATATATATATATATATATAGCCACATATTATCAATATGATGTACCTGTTTAGACATTAATATATTTACTCATGCACATGCATCTACATGTTGAAATACATTCTCTGTACTGTTGAATGACTGGGCTGGATGATATGTTTGTGAATACAGCAAGGATATGTATATCTGAGATGGCTTAGTGGTAAATCACTTTGACTATGGAGTGCATGGTCCTGGGTTTGATCCTAGCAGAGGCTGTTTATTTTGTTGCTAGGCAGAACAAGGGCCATTGGATACAGTGTGATTAAGGCAGTTTTAAGCAGGTTTGTGCAGGTTTGCATGGAGCTAAGCAATGCCTACATAGGTTAAGCAATTCAGAAACTGAGTGTATGAAAATGTAAGCAGAGGTTAGGAGTGCTTACCATCGCGCAAACCCACTTACAACTGCTTTAAAGTACCTTAATCACTCTATATCCAACGGGCCATGTTCTGCCCAGCAACAAAATAAACAGGTCCTGCAAGGCTCAAAACCAGGACCCTGCACACCATACACAAAGTGATTTACCACCAAGCCATGGCAGATATGCATAATCATGATGTTTTCACATACATATCATCCAGACCAGGTATTCAACACTAGAGGGAATGTCTTCCACCATGTAGATGTATTTGTGTGTGTACATATATTCATATTTAAATGGATATAACATGTCTACATATGTAGTTATAGCTATAGAAATATATACATATATATATATATATATATATATATATATATATATATATATATATATATATATATATATATATATATATGCCCATATATACATAAATGCGCATACATCTGTAGGTATATATATATATGTATACATCCATCTGTCCATATATATAGAGCACTAAAAATACATATATGTAGTAATTCATATGGTTAACCTTTCAAAGGGAGAAGATCATGTCTGCGAAAGCTGGAAGGCCAAAAGTATGTTTTCAACATTGCACAATCATGCAAGAACTGCATTGAATATGCACTGAATGAATGTCACTATGCATTCGCTCACTGCAGATTCGGCAATTTGAGGGCAGATGGCACTATAGTGGGGATGGGGAAGCTTTGCCATTCCCCACTGTAGTGCAAACTCGGAGTTAGTATATTACAGTAGGGGGGTTATGGGGGGTCCAGCCCCCCCAGCTGTTGTGTGCAGGGGGGGGCTTGCCCCCTGCATAACAATATGTATTCCAGTCCATAGTTCGAGAATCAGCAAAGCTTCTGTTAGTGGTGCAATTAGAAATGACGGATTGGTCATCTTGGTTCGCAGAAAGGGCCATTTGAAGAAATGATTGTCTCCCTTTCAAGGGCACACACATATATATATCTATATAGGTATATATGGACATACATTTGTAGATGAAATTGGGAACATAACCACAACATACATGTCCCCATGCACCATTGATGGGTTTGAGAGACCCAAACAACATACATCTGGCATGGATAGTTATTTGCCCACCCCCCACAGCCAAACACATCTGGCCTGCAATACACTACCAACCTTAGCAGATCCCATAACCAGGACCCTACACAACAAAGCCAGTGCATGTTAACAGTACTCCATTCCACCTGTAGGATGTCAGGCTGACATTACTAACATATCATGCAGTACAGTCAAGTGAAGTGTCATGCTTGGGGGAACCCCCTGGGTAGGCACAGTAAGTAGCTGGGATCCCTCATACGATCCAACAGGCCTACACCTGACAATGGATTCACCAATGTTGGCAAGGATAACCACAAATCCATGTCAGCTGGGAACTACCACCCAGTAGCCTGATGACCCTGGTCTGCAGGGACATGGAACATATCAACAATGAACCAGTGGCCAATGTCACTGGTAATTTTAACATGCAGGACACCGCCAATGTTGGACTTGCCAGTGGCAGAGAAATTGGTATATCTCCTTGACGCAATCATGACAGGTGTAGATGAGAGTTAGGAGGTGCACAATACCTATGTAGATCATAGGAGGCTTTTGTACATCATCCCACATGTAGGAATGTGTGTAGATGTTAAGGGATCTACCTCCGTTCACAGACTGTTTCCACCAGGACTGCTTGGCAAATGCCAACATTCCACAGGTGCCATCCTGTGGACATACACTCCTTCAAAGGTCATAGACGTGTTAATGCCATCCTCCACACTGTAGAGGTGTGCAGCACTACTGGGGTTGCTATAACTCACTGGGTGTGGTTGTTGTGGACACATCTGCCATCATTGCAGTTACTGTTGCGTCTATCCCCCCACATAGCTGTCTGTAATACTGTACAGTGTATGTTATCAGGTTGTTAGTTGTTTACACCATTCACAGTAGTTGAGTGCCTCACAGCCTCGAAAGGATAGGGCTATGCCACCGGCATTGGCACACTCATGTTACTGAGGTGAGGATCGCAGTAGTGTGGGAAAGGGGACATACACCCTGCTGTTAGCATGTTCACTGTCATCCACATTGCAGACTGCATATTTAGCACTGTGTGGTTGTGCCTATCCTCTCTTGGTGGGGTTACATGGGCAACAGATGTGTTACCTGCACGGAGACATACCTCCCATGTGTACAGTCTTGTATCTGTACTGCATACAAACCAAAGGCTTTGTGTGTTGTACCCAGCCATGTCATGTGTACCACCCACTACACTTACTGGAGTCCACTGTAGGATGCCTGCTGACACCACTACACCCATCAGCCATGTGGCACATGGACAAACACAACACAATCAGATAAGATAATGGTGAAAAAAATCCAACATTGTTAATTACAGCTATAATGTATCATGGCTGCACAGCTACACCTTCCAAGATATTAGCATTTTACTTTACTGCTGACAACATGCTGCACAATATTCCATTGCTACACTGTTGTACAGTCACGCTGTGTATCAGCACCATGTTAGCCTGTCCCTGCATCAATGTTACAGATGACAGGATGTGGCACAGGTATCATTATATGCACAGGGTGTGTTTTTGGTTTGCCAGAGGCCTAGGCTGAGCCATACAATTGACTTGTGTGTGTGTGTGTGTGTGTGTGTGTGTGTGTGTGTGTGTGTGTGTGTGTGTGTGTGTGTGTGTGTGTGTGTGTGTGAGAGGGGGCTGTGTACTGTTATGGGCCAATTGTGATGTGTGTGGAGGTATGTGGTTGCCCAAGGTTTGTTGGTTGTGTGTGTGTGTCTGCATGCACACAGTTCCACCATGTGGCTGCCCTATACAGGGATTTGTGAGACAGCTGCAGACTGTACCTGGCAGGGTTTGCAGTTCACCATCTCTGGCCACAGACACGGGACCTGTGCCTTGCAGGGGTGCTACAGGCAGTATCAGGTACAAAGCCAGATCGGGTACTGTCCCTCAAGGTTGACAGACATCCACTGCATCCAGGTCCCTCCTGGGACTGGCCAGGGCCATGTGCACGTGGTCTGTTCTGATGGTCTGTGGACAGCACCTCCCCACAGTGCTGGGGCTGGTACTGCCACTACAAGAGCAGTTGTGACTGGTAGGGCATCCACGGTGACCTCCAGCTCCTGGTGGTGTTGGCATGCGTCCACGTGGCTGTCGCAACTGTCCCGCCCTGATGAATGGACATGACATTGTGGATGAGATCCAATGTCTCAACCCACTGTCTATTCATGACCTCAGTGTAATTATGAATGGCACCTGCTAGGTCATGGATGCTGTCAGTTACAGAGGTGTGATGAGTCCTCTGCATCCTTAGACCCTGTCTGGTGTACCATTCCATTCGTGCCTGTGTCTCCATGACAGTCTGGAACATGCATGTGGTTGATATAGATATGGCACGTCTGCCAGGGGCATGATGACCAGCAGTGCTCCAACGTGCACCCCTGAACATCTGCCTATGTGGTGCCCCACCAGACATCTGGCTGTGGCTGCTGTGTCCTGACACACGTGCCATAGATACCACACTGTCTTGGCCAATGCCAACCGTAGATTGTCCCTTAGCTAAGGCCCACAGTGATGAGGTATGTACAGGCAGTGTGACTGTGTTCATGGATAGGGTGGATACTTGTGAGATGTCAATTGGTGGCCCAGTGGCAGTCCCTGACAACCCTGCCTGTGCCTCAACACACCTATCCTCATAGTCACTGTCTGTATCAGTGACATCAGATTCCCTGCGGGAGGGACCCTGCCCCACCTCACCACCTGTAAGGGGAAAAAAGGGAACAGACTATAGGACTTGTACATCACCACTAAACAGTACATACACACACACACACACTCACACACACACACACACACACTCACACACACACACACACACGTATGCAGACATGGCCACACACACATACACACACAGTCTACATACATGACAAGCCATACACTCCATCAGACAGCACCTACAGACAGCTACAGTACCCCGATAACACAGATAATAGCAGGTGATGGTGCAGTACAGTATCACACACAAACCTGTAGTTACACATGTCAGCATGCAGGACATATGGTGCTCAACAGCATGCAGTGCAACTGTAGTCAATACCCATTACAAACATTAAACATGGCTGTGATGCATGGCTTCTGTTAGTAGGTGATGCCCTCCCCCTGGAACACACTGCACCCATGTCCACAGCATTGCTGTGCATCTGTTCAGCACCCTGGCATGTACTGTGCACTATACCTCACAGGTGTACACACCATTGCAGGATGTGTATCTGTGTGTCAGTTATGTTTACTCTGCTGCTCACAGCCTCTGTGCATTTCTGAATTATATGTGAACATGTGTTTAGTGAATGTCTGATGTGTATTCACAGATTTCATCATCAGTGGTGCATGTACGGGTGATAGAATACCATTAGACCGGCCACAGACACAATGTACTGTGCCTATGGTGAGTGTAGAGACCATTATTGACATGGAAGTCTCTTCCATGACATGCTGTGGTGCAACACTACTGCACATGGCAACACTACAAATACCTGATATGTGACATATGACCTAGGCAGTCAATTGGATTAAAGCCATATGTGTCAGTTGCGCAGATGCTGGTTGGGATGCATACTATTTGTGGGTGCATAGGTGTGCACACACATCATGATGATGTGTAGAAATAACTGCTGTGTGTACTACTGTGGTCACTATACCTGGCAGGGGTTTAGTAGCATGGGTCATCATCATGAGCCAGTAGTCAGTCAGTCAGGCCTGCAAATGTTCCCCACACCTGCATGTTTGCATGCTAAACAAGTGCACAGCCCTTGGAGTTCATACCATACCATCACTAGTGCCGTGGCATCAGGGTTATGTCTGCCACACTTCCTGACCTTGACTGTGTGCAGATAGAGCCATTCTCAGTAGGTTTGTCTCTTCCCTCCAGTGCACTGGTGTGTTTCAGGATGACACACCCTCACCATCTCTTGCTACAGTGCAAATGCTCGACATCTGTGGCCTACACATGTATGTCATATTGCAGTATCCCTAACTAGGAATACCATGTGTACTGGCACATTCCCTGCCAATGCAGGGCAAACTTGCAGGTGTACAGTAGCACCAGCATTGTACAGATGGGGATGTCATGCCTTGGCTGGGGTGAGGTGTGGATTGTGCAGCACATGCATCATAACTGCAGCTTCTTGGACTTCCCCCAGCATGGTGCTGGTACATCAGATCACATTGCAACACATGGCTTTGGCAATGTCCCACCATTATGCAGGTCATATCTGTATTGAGCCCTGGCTGATGTTGCCTGTGGTACACATATGTTCATTGGTGAGTACTGCTCTATTGGTCCTGGGAACTACATATGCCTAGCCACAGGGGTTCCCAGCCATGCACCATCCAGTTGTGTTATTCCCCTGTACCCCTGTCAGGCTGTGGCACAGACGTACTACCCAGGGTGAATTCCCCATTTCCCATCCAGTTGTCAAGTGTTTTTGTGAAGTGGGCCAATGAGTAGCATTGCCTGACATGAATGGGTAGTCTGTCCCAGAGTGTGGGAATTACCAGGACAGGGCCCTATCCCTCCAGTATGTTCTGTTTAATGTGTTGATGAGGTTTAGGACCGTGGAGCATGTGTTTGCTGAGGGAGTGGGACTTCTTTCTGTGTAGCATGTTCAGCTGTTCTGTGTATGACATAGCTGTGTATGTTAGGCAGATGTCAGCTGTGCTTGGGCAATGTGCACTGGAGTGTAGCCACAGTTCTCTGAGGTGGTATGTATATTGCATGTGTTTGAGGCTTGTAATCCCATTAGTGAGGTGTGTGTTCTGTCAGTGAACATGTACAGCATGCATTATGGGTAGGTGTGTTAGATGTCTGCATGGCCTACACCTTAGCTATGACATGCTCAGTGAATTGCCCAGCATAACCTTAAACCATACTCACTGGCATCCGGCCGCTGCCTTGCTGGTATCTCAGAGGTACCTACATTGAGATGGGATAGAGTTGATGTCAGTGGCCACAGCTGCGGTATTGCTACAGGATGGCTACAGTATTACACAAAAATGACAGCTGAAGTCTACAGTACTATGGAATATGCATTACTGCTTATCAGTACTAGACAGCAACAGACTCCACATCTCACTTATGCATGATCTACCTGTACAGATGCATACACAACAGTGGTCTACTGATATGCCCTGGAACCTTACCTCTGTATTATGTTATCCTCAGTGGCACAGTAAGCGGGATTCCTCAGGTGCGCCATACTCCCTGAAAGACATAAAGATGGAAATATGTCTGAGCAACTCATATGGCATGTTTACCATATTACAATACACATATCAGTCTCCCGCCACCATATCAGCTCCAACTTAATGTTCACACAACGCAGGTGATATGTCTCCAGTTTATCTACCATTGGGACATATATTGTATTATACAACATTTTCTGCCATGTGTGTATAGACATGCTCCCTGTGGGACACTTGAGTTGCTGGGTTGTTACACAGTATTTCACCTGCATGCCATTGTCACTGCCACTATGTTTCCACATATGCATGTGGTATGCTTGCTATGTGATTGCTACACATCTGCCATTCTGTGCTATTGGGAATATCTATGCATGCTGTTGGATATGTTCTGGGATTGTGTGGACTATTACAACCCACATATGTTCCATGACAGTTACACCACTCTATGTGTAGGGGTTATTTGCCAGCAGGAACACCACTCCCACCTAATGTGCACATGTTTACCAGTCCACATCACATCCATGACCCACCATGGAATCTTATTATCTACTGTTCCAGCACTACCTTCCTGTGGGACCACCTCAGGGGATGGTGTCCCCCCCCTCCATGGAGCACACACAGACATATGTCTGTCACCCAGTTAGGTCCAGGGTCTTGTGCATAGGGAGCTCCACAGAGACATGGGGTATGTGCTACATCACCTAGAGGCATGCGGTACACATACACAAGGTTTGACATGCATGTTTCTCCTGCTCAGCCCACAGCCCAGGCACCTTCATGACCATGTAGATGCTGTCGTGACTGTCCATGAGTGGGCACCATGTTCCCTTTGTTGCAATATGGGGGCTCAATGGCCTCCACATTCTAAATGGAACTACCCATCCACAGTGTTTAACCATCACATGTGTCATATACTAGCCCTGTATGCTGTCTTGTTTGTCACCCAATCACACCTGCATAACAATGTGTGGCTAATACCCTTCATCAACATATATATCCCACCTTCTCATACAATTGCGATGTGTTTCCAACATGGGTTACACACCACACTCCATTTTACAGCCATGTACTGCTAAGTAGATATGTACGTATATATATATATATATATATATATATATATATATATATATATACATACACACATATGTTTGAATACTTCATAGTTCGGCAGGTTATGTGAGCGAACGTTATCATTGCAAATGGACTGTGCATTCGCAATTATAACATTCACTCATGTAAGGGGATCACGGTACAGTGTGGTTAGGGACATACATCCCTTTCCTCACTGTAGTGCGATCTCGGAGTTGGAATATTAAGCATGGGGCGGGCTTGCCCCCCTGCATAAATGTGAGTTTAGGCTAGTTAGGTAGGTAGTTAAGGGAAGGGTGGGAGTGCTGTTAATTGTCAAAAATGTCACTAGCGACAATTTCGACAATTAACAGGTATTTTCGACATTAGTAACGTAAGGAAATGTGTACTTTCGGCGAAACACTTCGCTAACCTTTCCTGTTAACTTTCAACATATTGATAGTAAACCGTATATACATATATATATATATATATATATATATATATATATATATATATATATGTGTGTGTGTGTTTGTGCATATATGTGTAGTTATCATAATGTGTTTATACACCTGTATATATGTATAACTGTCCGAGGTTCTGTAGACATACACAGTTGTGAATATGTATCACACATATATATACCTGTATGTGGGGTGCATACAAACATCTGGTCCACACTCTTGTAACTCTCTTTACTTCACAGCTGAACTATTCTGCCTTGCTGCAACACAGACAGGTGTCAGATGTGAACACAGACTAACATTAGGGGGGTATATATGGTGACAGATTTTAGATAAGCATATTATACTGCTATGGCATGCTATACTACACTTTAACATTACTGTCCTGAAGGTGGTATGGTCTCACACCCATGTGTCTTATCATGGCAGTATTAATACCACCACCAGCCATTGGCAACAGTAATGTACAGAACCCAGATATCATGGGTCACATCTTTGCTATTCACTGCTGATCTGCACAGTTGACAAGTATGTCCCACTGCCCACAGGGACTGACACTGTTGTCGAGAGCAGTTGTTGAGCAGAACATCATTACAGGAACAATTACTGATGGCACATATAAATCCTTTTACATTATTCCTCCTATTATTCTATGCCATATACTACATGCTAGTAAATGCATATCTGTTTCACATACCTTTTGTGTTTTTTTCCACTGTAACACAACCCTGAGCTTTGTTACTTTTATTAATGTTATTTGTTTGTTTTTTTCCTTTTCTCTCTCCCTCTCTGTCTCTGTCTCTCCAGTCCAGTAGAGTGATTGAGGTGGTTTGAATAGATTTCAGCATGCTTTTGTCGGTATTGCGCATGATCAGGTGAGGCCTCTGCACCAGTTAATGTCCACCAGTTGCTAATTGCATGCAGTCTGCTGTGTAGTACTTCAGATAACCACTGTTATGGCAGCCCTGTACTTTAAATTGCTGACTTCTGTGGGCGTTGTCCCTTCACCTTTCCATTATGGATGACATCCTTCCTGTGTGTGGACATCAGTGTTACAGACAGCAGGTAGCAATACCTCTTACAGCAGAACCTGCAGGCACAGGCCAAATTCACATTTGGGTAAGGTTCCAGACCTACAGACAGCGTGAGTAGTGTTGTTGTGTGCATTGTATCTTGCTGGTCTTACAGGGGTTCTGTGTACATGGTGCTCTTGCATGGAATGGTGTCTGTCTGCATAGCTCTCAACTGTGGGCCTATCCATATGATACCAGGGGGATTGGCTGTTAAGTTTTGTCTGTCCACCACACAGGTATTGTCCCAGATATATCAGTGGCATTCTGTCTGTTGAGTGCTATCTGTACATGGCTACATTCATTAGTATTTCAATGTCGTATTCCTACATAAGGGTATGCTGCAACGAATCCTGTAACACCAGCAATTTCCAGGGTGTGTAACAGCAATAATGCAAATATGTCCCTATGTTCCTGCCTCTGTCTTCCACATATATGCCAGACTTTCTTCTGCTGTGATACAGACAAGTGTTGTTATGTAGTGGCCTATCATTTACTGCTAGCATTACTGCTATCATCCCACTCATGTCATGGACTCCTACACCAACTGTTGGGCCAAGTCCATATATATGGGGGCAAAAGCTGGAGAACACATATGTGCCCTCGTACATTCCAGAAGTAAGTGTGTGGTACACAGTGTTCCTTGCCCTTGTACAGCCTTTTATGGGGGGGGTGGGGTTCAATGCCATTAACCTAGGCTATGACACCTTTTCAGGGATGTAACTGTTAAGACGAAGGTCATTCAGTGCGATAGTGAGATGTTAGGCTAAGCAATGTTAGTACAAGATACTGTGACATTAACACAAGTGCTACTTTCCCCCTAGGGCTTGACTACAGGATGTAATTGGAGGCTGCTAAACTACATCTGTAAGTGTTGATTGCTACGTATCTTGAAGGCAAATCCTGTTTCTACTGTAGTACTAATTTAAGGCCTTGGCCTGGACAGCATAGTGTGGTATATATCCACATTGCTTGCATCTACTGTTTTTTGTGGGCCTTGCATTTATCACAGATTACATATTCCAAACCTTATGTGGTGTAAGTACTGGCATACATTATTGTATAGTACATAAATAAAGGGTATCTTTTTATGCATACCTGTGTGTCGTGTCATGTCCTTTGAATTATGGGTGGGTATATGTTTAATGTCACTATTCTCATTTATGGGAATGGTTGCCACACTACACATTTCACAGTTGGCAGTTAAAGGGCTTGTGGCTGAGGGATATACTTTTCACCCAGTACTTCCACACTACTGCTACATATATATGGCTACTAATACCTTTTATCTGTGTATATGTGTATGTACCTATATATATATATATATATATATATATATATATATATATATATATATATATATATATCTATCTATATATATATATATATATATATATATATATATATATATATATATATATATATATATATATATATATATATGCATATATATATATATATATATATATATATATATATATATATATATATATATATATATATATATATATATATATATATATATGCATACATATGAACATATGCATGCGTCTGTATACAGTTGATGTTGTATGATTATTTGTGAGTCATACATAAATATATATATATATCTACATATAGCTATCTGTCTAAATTTACAGCTGCATATCTGTCCATATGACCATGCATGTTCAGCTCATATTCTGGCCTGTACCTCATTCTCTTGCCAATTGTCATGGATGATCGCAGCATTGAAGTCAGTAACTAGTACTGACACTTGTTTCAGATTTCATCTCCTTCTGCATATGTGTTCTAATACATATAACTGTGTAACTAGCAACATTTTAAGTGTATTAGAACATTAGTTGACATATATCCCTGTTTATACCCACAGTGTGGCATATTTGTCCAGACATCTTGCATTAACTGGTTGTGTGGTATGATATTTATACATTTCCTGTACTGTTGAGTGATTGTGCTGGATGATATGTTTGTGAAAACATCAGGTTATGTATATCTGCCATGGTTTAGTGGTAAATTACTTTGTGTATGGAGTGCAGGGTCCTGGGTTCGTGCCTTGAACAGGCAGTTTATTTTGTTGCTGGGCAGAACAAGGGCCATTGGATAGAGAGTGATTAACTCATTCACTCCGGAGCAGCTCAGGAAAAGCTGCCTGCTTAATTCCACCCTAGGAACAACAGTGCAGCCTGAGCTCATTTTCAGAAAATCCATTTGTAAAACCATACAGAAAACAAATGTTCATAACTCTTTAACTATAAGAGCTAGACTAAAAATGTAAATGCGAAAGTCGTTCAGCAGACACTGACCTTTCTAACAGTATAAATGTTGATAGTGTATATCAAAGTCATTATTAAATATTTGGCAAGGAATGCTGATATTGTGCATATTTTTAACCTTTTTGGAAAAACAAAGCACAATATCTTGGTCAATGTGCCATGCAGACCCATACAATTTGAATGTAATTTGTTAATATGAATGCCAGATACCTTAACCATTACTGTGTGATGTTCCTTTCTTGAGATATTCCCAGAAATATGATTAATATATTATTTTTCATAATTGATAAATAAACAAAGCATACTATTTCATCACCTGTAACGGACAGAGCCTACGTATCAGTGTAGAAGTTGTGCATCTGAATGTCAGCTTCAAAATGATGCATCATTTGTGTGATCACCATGCTCCCTTGCAAAGATATGGGCATAATAATGAAAAGTATTGTAAATGTATAATTTTCATAATCGTACAAGACTAAACAAACTGTGATATCTGTACATGTGTAGAGTGCACAGACATAGTTCATTTACCATGTTGTAAAGAGTAACACTGTCTTCAAAATGAGGTATTACTTGGCACACTGACATGCTCCCTTGCAAAGTTATTTACCAAAATATGAAAAGAAAAATAATTTCCATAACCTAATTCCAAACAAACTTTGATATCTGCCTATGAGTACAACATACAGGCACCATTCTTTTACCATGTTAGAACTATAAATAATCTTTTCAAAATGAGGTATTACTTAACACATTCAGATGCTCCCTTGCAAAGTTATTTACCAAAATATGAAAAAAATCATAATTTCCATAACCTAAGTCCGAAACAAACTTTGATATCTGCACATGAGTACAACATACAGGCACCATTCTTTTACCATGTTAGAACTATCAGTACTGTCTTCAAAATGAGGTATTACTTAGCACATTCAGATGCTCCCTTGCAAAGTTATTTACCAAAATATGAAAAAAAATCATAATTTCCATAACCTAAGTCCGAAACAAACATTGATGTCTGCACATGTGTACAACATACAGGCCCAATTCTTTTACCATGTTAGAACTATAAATAATCTTTTCAAAATGACACATTACTTAGCACATTCAGATGCTCCCTTGCAAAGTTATTTAGCAAAATATGAAAAAAATCATAATTTCCATAACCTAAGTCCGAAACAAACTTTGATATCTGCACGTATCAAACATACAGGCACAATTCTTTTACCATGTTAGAACCAGCAATACTGTCTTCAAAATGAGATATTACTTGGCACATTCAGATGCTCCCTTTCAAAGTTATTTACCAAAAGATGAAAAAAATCATAATTTCCATAAGAGTCGTTTGCCAAGCTCAGAGAAATGAATTTTACACAACACATTTCATAATAGTGTTTTACTTACTATATTGGTCTGACTTGGTCATGGGTGTTTTCCATTCTTCTCACAAGCTGCATGTTAGCAATCTTGCATGGCTCTCCTCACGCCATTGTGGAGGTTGGTCAAGAACAACGCAATGCCCTCCTCAGTTAGGTGAATGCCATCCGTTCTGAACAGGTGAACATCTTCCGTGGTGATGCCGAAGACAGAAGACAGTCTTACCTTATCTGAAATAAAGCATGGGTGGACACTGACAAGGGTGCACAGCCAGGCCACATGTAAAGAGAAAAAGCAGGGTAAGGACCGCCGCTCCCCTAATATGCCAAGGACAGGCACGGGGCTTCAGGTCGTGGGCGTCTGAAGTGTCCCATACCGATATACACACACATATATTTACATAGATATATATATATATATATATATATATATATATGTATATATATATAGATATATATATATATATATATATATATATATGTATATATATATATATATATATATATATATATATATATATATATATATATGTATATATATATATACATATATATATATATACATATATATATATATATATATATATACATATACATATATATATATATATACACACACACACACACACACACACACACACACACACACACATACATACAGGAAAAAACATCAGGGGGTTTGGGGGATAACTAGATGATGAAGAATGAGGGGGCGGCTTGCAAGGACTACAAGCAGAGAAAAAACACAATCTGACTTGTGCATTCATCAATGTGATAACGACTTCTACTTATGTGAATAACAGTTACAGCAGCTGAGACTTTTACCAGAAAAGCGATAATGACTCACTGCTATATTGTAACTGCACTTATTGCTAACGTGATAATGACCTTCCTTTCAGTACTGCAAAGTTATGCATGCTCAGACAAAGGTGATAATTGCTGCACATAACCTGTTGACTAGGCATTCATTATATTACCTTGTGCAGCTGTTGTGTAACACAGACTCATTATCAGCACGGAGAACACCTGAGTAATTCAATAAAATAGTATAACACTTACATATTACTGACCCTTTCCTCCCACCTAAATTCCACACATGACTGAAAAAGCCAGGAAAAATGCACAAAATATGGTAGCTCCATGCTGGCAGTAGTCAGCAAGTGATAACGTTTATCTCACTCTTGCAACTACTAATCACAAATAGAATAATACAAGCAGAAGTGACTTCTTGTCTGCTTATTTTACACTATACTATTAATTAGTCAATGGTGTATCTGATGTCTTATATACTGGCATATTACACTATACATTTCTGTGCACTTGGGTTGAATCCCAAAGCTGAGTCAGGGTGGCTGGTTCTATAGAGGGCTTGGTGTGGCTATGAGGCCCTGCAGCACTGCAGTGGCAAAGCCAGCTCTGGATCTAGAATAAAGAGGCAAATGGTAATGCTTGGTAAAGGTGTGCACTGAACTCCAAGTTGCAGCTTCCAAAATGTCTTTGGTAGGTACTTCTCTAAGGTAGGCAGTGCAAGTGGCAGTTGCCCTGGTGGAATGTGGTCTAATGTTACTAGGTACAGGCTTCCCATGCTGTGTGTAGCAGAACCGGATACAGTGTTCTATCCACTTTGAAATGGTCTGCTTTGAAATAGCCTTTCCCTGTGATCCTGCAGCATATGATACAAACAATTGTTCAGTTTTTCTGAAAGTTTTTGTTTTGTCCAAGTAGAAACGTAATTGTCTGTGTATGTCCAAGGAGTGTAGAAGTCTCTCCCCTTTATTCTGGGGATTTGGATAAAAGGTTGGCAAGTGAATAGCTTGGTTAAGAGCCACACTGGATACCACCTTAGGCATAAAAGAAGGGTTTGTTCTTAAAGAAACCCTGTCTTGGTGAAAAATTATGAAAGGCTCCACTGCCATTAGTACCTGTAGTTCTGAGACTCTTCGTGCTGAGGTTATTGCCAGAAGCAGAGCAGTTTTCTATGATACATATTTTAATTCTGCTGAATTGGCTATCTCGAAAGGAGGTAAAGTGAGTTTTTCCAAGACAAAATTAAGGTCCCAAGTAGGTGTTGGTCCTCTCCGGGGTGGTCTTACATTTTTAGCCCCTCTGAGGTACTGCTTTAGCAATGGATGAGAGAAAATAGGAGGATCTGTGTTGTAATGAGTTGAGATGGCAGAGGTGTGGATCTTAATGGATGAGAAGGATAGTCCTTTGTCCAGCATCTCAGTTAAGTATTGTAGTATCTAAGGAATGTTTGGGACAAGAGGGTCAAGGCTTTGAGCCTGGTTCCAGGTACAGAATCTCTTCCACTTTTCTGAATAAGATTTCCTAGTGCTAGGCCTCCTGGCCTCCAAAATGACATCCATAACAGCTTTAGAGAGGTGTTGTCTGTTTGGCTAATGAATCTGCCATGCACCCAGGTTTAAGGTTTTGAGCTGACTGTGCAGAATCTGATTGTTTTGTTGAGTCAGAAGGTGTGGAATTTGAGGCAATAAAAGAAAGTCTCTGAGCCTTTTCTTGGATTCTGTGCTGTATTCTAAGTAATGTAATCACATGTAATTTTCAGACTTAATTTCTATGTTTCCCCAGTACCCATCCAGTTGTTTGCATTGTGTATGCACAAGCACCAAAATGACACAATAAATTATTTGCCCAGCAGTCACTTCAGCAGTCAGACCATGTATGCACAAGCACGTCCCTGATACATGCACCTAAATAAAATGTTTCCCCCAAACAACCCTTCACATACATTTCTGGAAAGGAGGGCTGATTCAGGTAGCATAGTGCCACAAATCCTATCAAAGTAGAGAATGCAAACACAGAAGTGACCTGGTATCTGCATTTCACTTGCAAATGCACATGCACCACAATTAAAGATTCACCCAACTGACCCTTTCAGTAGAACGTTGAGGTATTCACCCAAGCGACCCCTTCAATAAAATGTTGATGTATGCACAAGCACCTGAATGAAATATTTCCCCAAACTACCCTTCCGTAACATTCCCAGCATTCCTCAGTAAAGAAGACTTTCAGTTGATATTATTCAAGAGAACCAAAATATATGTGCAGAACCTTGGATATATTTATCAGCAATGTTCTTGTTATCCAGCTTTCCAACATTTCTACAGACTGTTATTTACCACCAGTGTTCTTGAAGATAGTATTTGGATATAACATGGCTGAGGGTAAAACAGTACATACTACTTATACACATCTGGCAAAAGCTTTTGATGCAATCTTCCACTCAGGGATCAGACAAATATACTGAGTTAGGCATGAATAACATCAAATGGATAACAAACTGGCTCACTGACAGGACACATGCTGTCTGGATAGCTGAATCCACCTCCAGTAAGATACCTTTTACTAGCTATGCCCCACACGGCTCAGTGTTGGGACCTCACCTGTTTGGTATATACTTTTCTGAAGTGAAGGCCAATGTTGGGGTCCTCAGGCTCACCAAATTAGTCAATAACTGTAAGCTTGGAGCAATCACTGAATCCCCAAATGTGGTTGACATGTTAATACTGCAATGTTACAATCTCTTCAACTTGCACCCTGCATATGTTGTTATTGTTTTGGTATGTATTTCTAATGGCCAAACATAGAGGAATCTGAAAATGATTCCACTTGTCCAAAAAGTAATGTATGATCAACAGCAGTCCCATTAATTCCACTAACTGTTCTCCCTGTAATGTGTTTTTTTAATGTTCTGCAGATTTGTTCAGAGTCCAGCATGATCTTGCTTTGTTTTTCTGCAAGAATTTATTTTAATTAAAATGATAGACGTGATGGGATAATTGACAAGGCTATATTCATAACACTGAGCTAGAAACAAGGTGAGATATAGTAAAAATGCATGTTACATGACACGTTGATGCAAAGGTCAGCATCTTTATACCCCCTCCCATCTAAAAATATGCTCACCTTTTTATGCAGTGAAAATAAGTTAAACTTTGATTTGCACATAGCCTAGACTCATGTGCACCTACAGGTTAGCTGAGGATTGAAACCAAATACTAAAAATGCCACAACTCCTGAGCTGGTTGACTGCAAATGTACTGAATTTCTCTGTGGTTTGAATATCCCCTCCCTATCCTTCCACATCAGCTATACCACTTCTCTTTTGTGGCCCAAGCTATTTGGAACCTATGCTAAATGAGAGTAATATGTTTTTATTGCAAAAGTGGTAATACACACTATAATCATCCACAGCAATTATAACAGTATAGGAATGTATCTCTGATCAAAATACACATGACAAAGAAAAAGATATTATATATATTTATATGTTTATATATTAGTAGGGCTAGTACATAATATACAGAGGGAAATGTAATCCAGTTTAACATGCAAGTCAATTTCAATAAATTGAAAGTCCTCCTCTACCAACAATGTATAAACAGACATATTTTCGAAAAGGCTCTTCAAGTACACACAGATGTGCAGTTATCTTCACAAAAGCTTGACAATCATATGCAACAACTATTTTTGTTCTTCCATTATGCTTATTACTCTGCTGTTCCAAATGGGCACATATAAGCTAACTTTAAGAAAAGGCAAACATGCACGGCACAAAAAGCCGCTAAAAAGCCGTAACTCTTTGAGGACGCTAAATACAACCATATGCCCCATGCTCTGTTCTGTGTAAAACTACTACTATCTACAGATAAAAAAAAACATGGAAAATGTAGGCTTTGATGAAGACTTTACACTGCAGAACTTTACACCCTAGTATCAAGGATCGCTCTGAGCAGCTGCCAATAGATGCTTATTGAGAGACACATGTACACCGCCTATGTCACCAAAGATCTTAACTAAAACCAAACACCAACATGAGTTCTGAATTTCAAAATACTTTTAACTCTTGTCATTTAAAACACGGCAATACCAATTCCAATTATTAAAAAGCGCACAGGCCAAACTCATGGCTTTCAGAGATAGAGAACAGTGACATACAAATAGCTCAGCAAACCAATACAGTTTAAAAGGCAAAAAAAAAAAAAAAAAACCTCACCCATCCGACATGCGCTTCTTGCTTGCAAGATCATCTCTTATATACAGTTGATGCTGTTTGGACATATCAAAGAAACAAAATACCACCCGGCGAAACTTTATCACTAAGAAAATGAGAAGCCCTATAATCCAGCCAATGTACAGGAAATAATTACAGCACCAGGCTAAAGATGTAATCGGCTCATCTCACACAACTGAAATACTCACCAACCTCTACATGTAAACAAAAACTGCTACCAAAAGTAAAGGTAAAAGGCAAGATACAAAATAATCAGACATAAACTACGGCACCGGACTAAATATGTTATCAACCTATTTATCAAAGAAATGAATTCCTGACTGACGCAAAATAATTTTGTACTACACCAAATGTTGGGGGTGGATGTGTGACGCAAGTGGTGGCTTGGATTGCAAGAATCCGATTGGCTGCCACCACTTGCTGTTAAAGAACTTTTAAAGCGGATTTTCTAAAATAAGTTTAATGTGAACTTAATGTTGAAACATGCTGAATTGTAACTATATAAAGTAATTTACACATTCAGTTACAATTTCAGCATGTTTTACATTAAGGTCACCTACATATCTGGAATGCAGTTTCTCACATTTGTGGAAGGCATTCGGGGGTAACAGCTTCCAATTAGTATCTTCTCATGGCGCACTCGGTGTTAAGCACAGAGGCGCCATGAGAAGGTACTCAGGGTTAATGAGTTAAGGCAATTTTAAGCAGTTGTACACGGGTTTGCGCAAGTTTACGAGATGGTAAGCACGGCCAAGCTCCGCTTATATTTTCTTACAGTCAGTTAGCTTCGGAATTGCTCAACCTGTGTAGGCATAGCTTACCCCCGCACAAACCCATGCATATGGCCTTAAACTCACTTACTAGTGCTGACATATGCTTAATACTGCTTATTGCTGCTTAACCCAACTACTGCTTTATGCATTATGGTACTGATACCTCACATGTGCATTTCCTGCAGTACTCCAGTTCATATATATATGTGTGTGTGTGTGTGTGTGTGTGTGTGTGTATGTATATATATATATATATATATATATATATATATGTATATATATATATATATATATATATATATATATATATATATATATATATATATATATATATATAAGTATAATATGTTATTTCGTGGCCGCAGTACTGCAGTTCATATATATATGTGTTATTCCATGGGTTTTGCAATATACATGTTACTCCTAATGTGCTTTGCCATGGGAAATGGTATGTCTCAGTTCCCTTTCTGTTTACCCCCTCCTTTCTCACTTACATCCATGGGGCAGTCCCATTGGAACGGGTCCATCCAACCACAGCACACCTCGGCCCATAATGCCTTACCCATCATTCCCTCCACCCCATTCCTCCTCCATATCAATCATCCTTCCTACAGGTTCCATCTGAATCCAACCCCACCGCTACACATTGCCCACTCTCCACTTCTCGGGACCTGTCATGTAAGTTGTCTCACCCCATGGATCTTCAGGCTTCCCACACATTCAGTCCATGAACATACATACCCTTCTTTGCTTACCTGTGAGGCATGGTATGTTACTCCGAGGATTCTTTTTAGCAGAATTTTTGGGGTTGTCCCACTAGGGACAAACATGCGTTTAAGATTAGACTTAGCAGGTTGACACTGTTTCTCCCACTGGTAGTGTTCTGCCAGTCATCTGGGATGCAGTGCTGTGCAATGCTTAGCGGTGCTTAATATTCAGTTTGCATGATATTTGCCTTTTGGCATTGATGACTTCGTTATTACATGTTATATATGTGTCTTGTATCCTTGATTCATGTGTACGTGTCCTTGGAGCTTCAACACTTTATTACAATAACACCTCACATCTGGCCTTACTGCTGTACTCCAGTTCACATATTTATGTTATGTAGCAGGTTATACAGCATTACACTCTATAGTTTCATTTCATATGTTCAGTTTGATTTTCCTGTGGTGATGATTTGTTTGTTGACAAATCACTCTTATGCATTGCTATGATGGCTTACTTAACTACTGTGACTGTAGTGTACAGGGTCCTAGGTTAGAGCCTTGCAGAGGCTGTTTATTTTGTTGTTGGGCAGAACAAGGGCCGTTGGGTACAGAGTGTTTAAGGCACTTTTAAGCAGTTGTGAGCGAGTATGCGTGGGTTTGCGCGACGGTAAGCAGTGCTAACTTTCGGTTACAGTTTCTTACACTCAGTTACATTCTAGATTGCTTAACCTGTGTAGGCAGTGCTTACCCCCGTGCAAACAGGCTGAAACCCGCTTACTGCTGCTTAGAAGTACTTACTCCCACTTACCCCCATGCTAATTTCTATAAAAGAAAAGAAAAAAGGGGTGATAGGAAAGTGGTGAAAAGGGGCACAATGAGGGAAAGACAGTAGGCAAGATAGCTAGGGATGTGCAGGAAGGGTATAGGGAAGGTCCATAGCTGTCCATTTCTTCTACAGTAACAGCTGTGCATATGTATTGAATTTGGAGGTACATTTGGACACTCAAACCCCTGAGAGAGGGGTGAGGACAACAGTAGTATGTTGTGATGCCAATTAGAAAAGTTTACACGTGTCCAGTGGACATGTGTGCGAAATGGACAGCTATGTATGGGGCATGATTTTTTTGTGGGAACAGATTGCCCTTTTTTTCTTTCTTTTTTTTTTTAGGTGGGAGTGAGATGTTGGGGAAGGAGAGTAGGTATGCTGGGGGAGGATAGATTGGGTAGGATGTCAGACAAGACAGCATACAGAGGCGGGATATGACACGTGGTGGGTAAACACTTTGGATGGGGAGGGTTGTTTGGAAGTCGCATGCCCATGAGCCCACAAATGGATACAGTGGGACTGAGGTCCCCACGTGTGGGCAGTCACCACCGCACCTTCACAGCCCAGACTGTGAAGCTGTGCTGGGGGCTGTGTAGGAGGGGCAGGCTCACGCCTAATTGTGCCACTCGGCCCACAAGCTGACGTAGGCGGTCTCAAATCTCCTTATCGAGCTCTCTATGCACCATGGCCCGGACCGTACCACAGGTGACCTGTCCGCTCCCAGGGGGGTGAGCCCCATCCCCTGCAGCAGTTCCACCCAAAGGTGGTGCAGGGCCAACAGACGAGGAGGTCCCAGGCTGGGCCCCAGATGTGATGGTGCCCGGTGCCATGGCCAGCTTAGGTGGGACAGGTGGGTCCGCTGGGACCGGCCTTCCCATACAAGCTATGTTGTAGCATGTTTAAGGAAGATATGGGTTAGTAATAGCCAACAGCTTTCAGGATTAGTTATAACAGCATGCATAGGTATTCCCATTACCCAGGACACCAGATTTAAAGCGGTTGCAGAGCAGGCAGAACACATGCATATATGGTACAACAGTGGCCATTACAACAACATGCAGGTTTCATTGATGGCAACAGGCCACCAATATGGGAGTATTTTAACATAGCACATGCATAGAAACAAATGTGAATATTTATAAACCAGTAGCACATATGTCCCAACAAAAGTTAGGGGTGTACACATACTGAATGAGTTGTGTAGATTGGTTATTGTTGCACATATGGTAGGGGTGAGAGAGAGACAATTCAATTAACTAATATTTCCTTGCAGTCTTCACAGGATTTTTAGTCACTGCAGTGATCTGTCCCTTACATGTATTACAGTACCCAATGGCCTTATATTGTACAATGGTATGTTTGTAGATTGGTATATACGGGACCTGTGTCTTACATACAGGCTTTACAAGATGCAGATGTTAATACAACATGTTTTGAGATTTGCTCTGATGCACTTTGGGTGAGATGCTAGAATGACAGGTTTGTTTTCATATACATTCTCTGACTATGTACAAGTCTGACTATCAGTTATGTCATTAATGGCTGCCTACATTTCTTGGGTCATCACACTGATTTGTCAGGGGAACAGGGTACCAGGCAGGTGATGTGGGCCATTTATCTGGGTAGATTGGAACAGTTGAGGGGTATGAATATGCATACAACTTAATAGCACTCCCATGATCCAAACCCCTGCTGTGTGTGACAGAAACATTACCGTTAAGATCACTGTACACTTATGCTATCAGGCAATTGATGTGAAGCTTTCCAGTGTTTTCTGTCTAAGTCTCCCTCGGTTGTACAATATGACTGACCTGTTTGCACTTCCAACATTGTAATACAGAACTTCATACACATTTTATCTGCATACCACAGTGTGGGCAACACTGCTTACTACAACAGTACTATTCCAAATGCAACAGTACAACAACATATGAAAGCAGAGTAAACAGAAGCACTGCAGGGGTTATACCTTTTTTCACAGCATATTACACCTTTATTTATACTGGTACGACACTTTCTAAGGCTCTTATATTTATTTTTTATGACGGTACATGCAGGATAATTACTGACTTGCCTCGTGACACAAACTTTGCAGCCTAGCATCATGGGCTTGCTGGTTCACAGCGCGCTCATCTGCAGCTGTCAGAGAAATACAGTGATATTTAGCCGTACCTATCCATAGTATATACAAGCTAGGCAGTTATTAACTACTTTGTAGATGGAGTACTTACTCAGTTCTGGGGCATTCTGTCTCTGCCTTGCTTCCTGGATCCACTGTTCCAGTACATCCCCCCTCCGCCGCTTCAAGTCAGCATGGTGATGCCTGACCTGCTCACCAGTCTAGGGGATACCTGTAGCACTGGTGAAGTCACGGGTGAGACTGTCCCAGGCCTCCATTTTATACTGCGAGCCCTGTTACTGGCTCTACAGTAGTCTCTGCTCATGGTGTTTTACCAGGAGCCATACCATGAATTTTGACTCCTGGATGCCCCAGCGCTGCATTCTAAATAGAGTGCCTTCACCTACTCCAGCCATTCTGCTTGCAGGAGGATGCTACAACCAGTTATGAGCTGTATTCCACCTCTTGGGTTTAAGTAGGGCCGATTGCCCGCACTTTTCCGTGATTGGCCAGTTTTGAAAAGGCTAAGCTATGGGCACACCTGCTTAATTAAGGTTGGCACTGCTTAAAGAGGTATATCTGTGAGCAGATTGTAATGGCTTCCCTACACATTGCTTACACTTACTAAGTTGAGCTGTGCTGAGGTTAGCATTGCATATTAGTTAATTAGCATTATATTTGCCTTTTGGCACCAATCTATTCATTACAGGTTATATTTGTGTCTGGTATACGTGATCCATGTGCACATACACTGTATGGGGTCCTGGGGACTTCAACACTTTATTACAATAACACCCCACATCTGGATGTACTGCAGTACTCAAGTTCACATATTTATGTTATGTAGCAGGTTATGCTACGTCACACTCTACATAGATTAATTCCACATGTTCATTTTGAATTTCCTGTGGTGAGGTTTTGTTTGTAGTAACCTCAGTCTTATGTAGTGCTATGATGGCTTGGTGTTTAACTACTATGACTGTAGTTTACAGGGTCCTGATTTTGAGCCTTGCTGAAGCTGTTTATTTTCTGGCTGGGCAGAACACGGGTTGTTGGGTACAGAGTCATTAAGGCGCTTTAAAGCAGTTGTAAGTGGGTGTGCACGGAGTTAAGCAATGCTAACCTCCGGTTACAGTTTCTTACATTCACTTAGCTTGTACTTTGCTTATTCAGTGTAGACAATGCTTACCCCTGCACAAGTGCACTTAAACATGCTTACTGGTGTTTATATATGCTTACTACTGCTTATTTGTGCTTAAACCTGCTTACTAGTGCCTTATTCATTATGACACTGACACTTCACATGTGCATTTAATGCAGTACTCCAGTTCACATTTAAATGTTACTTAGTAGGTTATGCAGCCAAAAGATGTACAACTATGTTCATATACAGATTTTACATGGAAAATGGTATGTACTGCAGTGGGACTCGAACCGGGAATGCCTGTTCGTTAGGCGGATGCTCTAACCACTACACTATTGCTGTGCTGCTTCATTTGTATATATATTCCTTGTTATCCTCTTCAGCCTTTTAAGCTTCTTTAACCATAGCTATGCAATGGGCAAACCTGCGCACCTACGATTAGCTGTTCTCGGGGTTTTTAAAAAAAAAAAGGGTTTCTTTTTTTTTTTTTTTTATGTCCTGTAGCTGTTGTACACACGGGGGACTGTTGGTGGGGATATGCAGACACCTATGCGTGGTCTCGCTCATTTATCTGCACTTTCTGCTGTTTTCATTTGCAGGGGCTTGTTTATTCTGAGAGCTCTGATCTCAGACACCCCCCCTGCACTCGTCCACACTCCGTGTAGGAGTAGGAGTTCAGGCAGTGTGCCTTCATTAGTATGCATGGTGTGCTGCTCTCCTCCTCCTAAATTGCCGCTTCTGTGCAGGACTAGATTAGTCCTGCAGGGAAGATTAGTAAATCCAGGGGAAAGGAACGTCATGTGCATTAAATCTGGTGGACTTCTTTGAGACGATCACCTAAAGCAATGATTGGATAGCCAAGTGAGTCACTGATAGAACTAGGAGGTGAAACAGATGAGGCCACCTCCACCAAGAGGCCAGTCATTAGCATTGATGAGGCCACCTCCACCAAGAGGCCAGTCATTAGCGTTGTCCCCAGGGCTCGGTACTGGGCCCACTCCTTTTTGGCATCTATGTCTCTGAAGTGGAATCAAACGCTAAAGGTTTATGGCTGACGCAGTTTGCAAAAGATTGCAAGCTGGGGGTTATCACTGACTTCCCTGCAGATATAAGCGTTCTTCATGAAAGTATATCTCTGACTAATAACTCATGCCAAAGCAATGGCCTTAAACGCAATTCTACGAAATGCATAATTATACTTTTTGAGAAATCAACAATTCTGGCTAGTTACCATGTTGATAATATCCTCCTAGGATTTGACCCAGTGGTCAGGGATGTGGGCATGCACGTAGACAGTAGTCTCACCTTTGACCATCACATGGCCACAGTGGTAAGGAAATCCTTTAATGTTGCACAACTTACAAGTAAGGGCACGGCATCTATGTCCACAGAGGCAATTATCCCACTGTACTCTGCCCTTATTAGACTAATCATAGAGTACAATGCTCCCTTCAGTATGTACCTGAATGGGTATATGCAGCAACTAGAGCAAACTCAGGAATTCCTTACAAAAAAAAATACAAGGCGTAACAATCCTGCCTTATGCAAAGTGCCTGAAAATCCCGTCTCCTCTACTCAGACTCTTTTAGTTTACTGAGGGGTTATCTATTGCTGGCTTACAAGGCATCCACAAACCTGACACTTATGAATCTCCTGCATATTCATAAATCAAACAGTACCAGAAATATGAATCTGAATTTTGTCTGTGGCTTAAACAGAACATGCTGGAGAGATAGATATGTGTTTTAGAGACTGACCCTGTTATGGAACAGGGTTCCCATCTATGTGAAGCTGAGTTCATCTATTACCCAGTTTAAGAGAAACCTAGACCAGTGGATGGGGAATAGAAAATTTACACTGGGCCTGCCAGCCATGGCAGTGATAGGTTCATAGGTTCATACTAGGCTATCTGCCCTAGGGCATTTATAAGCCTAGCCAGAATGTGTTTGGCTTTCGCCACCCATTTTAAATTTATTTTGCTATGCCCTTTTTCGAGGTTAGTATATTGTGCCTCTGTGTAACAGTGACACAGAAGTGATAACCGGGGTAAACCTACGATCTCCCATCCACTCATCAAGATTCCTCTTGAAGAGAGTCAATGAGGGACTCTGCCTAACCTGGACTGGGATTTTATTCCAGAGTGAAGGGAGCCTCTGGGTTATGAATCTGTCCCTCAAAGCATGTCCTATTTATTTCAGTGCTGAGGTTCAAGTCTCTCGAGCGCGTAGCTCGATGGGATTTGGATTTTCTGAGGTGCAGCATGTCCATTAATTTCGGGTTGGACATGGCTTTATACGTCAGGCACAGATCGCCTCTGAACAGGTGGTATGCCACTGAGTAGAGCTGGAGTTTCTTTAACCAGGCAGCATATGGCATCTGTTTGAGCCCTTTGATCCTCTTGGTGAGGTACTTTTGGGGTCTTTCCAGTTGCTGCAGGTGTCTTGTAAGGTACATCCCAAAAGGGGCATTATACTCAATTATGGGCCTGATGAGGGATGAGTAAAGAGGCACGATGACCTCCCCTGATCTAGATGTGAATCCCTTCATGATTAGGTGGGCTATATAAAATGTTTTTCTAACCACTTTGGCCACGTGGTTGTCAAATGAGAGATTGCTATCAACTTGGGTCCCCAGGTGCCTAATTACTTCTTCTGTACTTAATGGATTACCATCTATGTGGTAATTTGTGGGCACTTTGTTTTTGCCAAAGCCGATGACTATACAGTGTTTGGCATTTAGCTTGAGGCCATGGCTCTGGCACCAGTTGTCTGTTTCTATGAGGCCCTTTTGGAGGATGCTTGTGTCGGCTGGAGAGTCGATTATGGTGCCCAGTTTACAGTCATCTGCAAACTTGGTCAGCCACAGTCCTTCCGTGTTGGCCTGTACCTCCGAGAAATATATACCGAACAAGAGAGGTCCCAGGACTGAGCCTTGTGGGACACCACTTGTAACTGGTTTGGAGTCTGACATGGCTCCAGCAATTCTAACCATGTGGTTCTGTCCTTGAGCCAGTTTGCAATCCATCTAGTGACATAGGGGTTTATATTTAAGCTGGTGAGCTTATCTATAATTCCCGAGTGGGGTATTGTATCGAAGGCTTTTGCGAGGTCCAGGTAGGCTGTGTGGACCACCTTCCCCTTGTCATTGGCCTTGGTGATGGTTTCAAAGAAATCAACCAGGTTTAAGAGGCAGGATCTGCCCTTAACAAAGCTGAACTGGGTAGGATCCAGTGTCTGTAGGTCCCCAGTATCTTTATTTATGAGGTCCATGATGATCCTTTCCATAGCTTTGCAGACCAAGCTAGTCAGGCTTATGGGGCGATAGTTTCCAGGATCCGTTGAGGCGCCACCTTTATGGAGAGGGACCACTGTTGCTGTACGCCACTCTTTGGGCACATATCCTGTAGTAAGGCTGAGATTGAACAGTAGTTTCATGTTTGGGTTTAGCTCTTCTTGGAGTTCATGTAGGATGCAGCCCGGGACACTGTCTGGTCCCATTGATGTTGTGTTTTTTGCTTTGGAGAGGGCGGCTCTTACCTGAGCATCTGAGATGGCAGAGGGGCAGCACTCTGCTGGGATAGATATTTGCCCTTTTGTTGGGGGGGGGGATAAGTTTGCGCTGAACCTGTCAGCTAGGATGTTGGCAATGTCTGTGGGTTCAGTGTATTTTTTGTCATTTTGGACTAATTCTGAGCATATCTGGGAATTACCACCTAGGTTCCTAACATAACTAAAGAAAGCCTTGTGATTATCCTTAGTGTCCTGTGCAATTTTTCTCTCGAAGCTGGCCTTAGACAATTTTATGAGTGCCCGTAGTTTTTTGCTAATACTGATCAGTGATGCCTTCCCTTTTTGGGATTTTGCTCTATCATTTAGTAGCTTCCTCCTTCTGTTGTATAGTTTGTTTATAGCTGGGGTCCACCAGACAGGGCATCTGCCTTTGGAGGATTGGGTCTTGGTTTTATTTGGGATCGCATGATCCATGCATTCCTGAAGGTGTTCATAGAATGCATTTATAAAGGATTCCGCGGTCTGGGCCATATTTTCCACAGGCCCGGGGGCTTTGAAGGATTCCACCTCGGTTTTGAGGAGTGTGAAATTTGCTTTAGAGAAGTTTTTCACTGTGGTTTTCTGGGCAGGGTTAGGCTCGGGATGTGAATATCCAGTGAGATTAGTTTATGGTCTGATCTTACCAGTGAGGGATACACTTTTGGTCTGGAGCATAGAGTCCCCATGTTGGTGATGATCAGGTCCAGTATGTTTTCCCCTCTTGTGGGAGTGGTAACAAGTTGTTCCATAGCATTTGAGTTTATAAATTCAAGGAACCTTTGGGCTAGGGTGTTGGAGCTAGAGTAATGCTCCCAGTCTATGTTTGGGTAGTTGAAGTCGCCCAATATAATGGTGTTTGGAGAGACCTTCATATTTTCCAGTGTTCTCAGGAA
Organism: Protopterus annectens; assembly: GCF_019279795.1. Taxonomy (NCBI): domain Eukaryota; kingdom Metazoa; phylum Chordata; order Ceratodontiformes; family Protopteridae; genus Protopterus; species Protopterus annectens. The sequence continues at coordinate 1,467,551,901 of NC_056744.1, read as the reverse complement.
GGCCGAGTGGGGTTCCTGAGTTTGGGAGGGTGGTCTGTAGCAGGCTATAAACTGGAAGGCAGTTTTACCCACTGTTAGTTGCACATGGATAGTCTCTGATGCTTCGTTCTTTGCCAACAACCTGGAGGTGTGGGTATCTTTGATGAATATCGATACTCCCCCTCCTTTTGTGGTTCGGTCCAAGTTTTGGGCCGAAAAGCATGGTATGAGGTATAACCTGGTAGTGCTGGGGTGCTCTTGGGAGCCCTGAACCAGGTTTCTGTTACTGCACAGATATCGATGTTCTCCATGCTAAGGAGAGTTTCGAGTGCGTGCATCTTGAGGTTTAGACTTCTGGCGTTGAGTAGCATTACTCTTAGTTTCTTATCCCTTGTGATACCTATGGAGGTGGGTTTGTCTTTTGAGCCTTGCCTAAACAAGGCACTATGGGGGTAGCAAGAGCCTTTGCCAATATCCGAAAGCCCAGGGGTGACAGGTGCAAGCCGTCCCTAGAGCAGCATCATGGCTTGTCGAGCATATCATCCCAAGCTGACAGGCATTGGATCCCCTTTGAATGACACCAGTACTTAAGCCAATTGTTGAAATTGATCATTTTGTCTTCATATTGTGGCATCATTCTTGGTGAGGGTAAGATGCTACTCAAGGTCAGGGTCATACCGGCCTGGGCTACATGCTCAGAGAGCTCCTTTATGTCTCTTTTCATGTAGTCCAGGGAGGTACGTCTCAGGTCATTCACACCAGCATGGACAATGACTGAGTCATATTTGTACTTGCCTTGGAGTGACCTGAGTGCTTGTGTTATGTGGCGGATCCTAGCGCCCGACAGGCTGCTCACCGTGACCCTCTCCTTGTTCAGCCTGGTGAGCGGGGCGTCAGTGTGCCTGATGATAGAGTCACCTATTACAAGTGTATCAGGTGTGTTGTTTAGTCTTAAGGGCTGTGACTGTTCGGCACACTGGCTTTGTGAGATATGTGTTGCACGTGTTTTGTTTTGGGGTAGCGGTTGCTTGGGTGTCTGCTTTGGAGGTCTCTGCTGCTTAGGCAGATCTTTATTTAGAGCCTACGAGTATGTTTTTGTGTGATTATGTGTTTGGTTTGCTGTCGTGGTAGGTCTATGTGAGACTGGAATTGTAGTGAGTGTGGTTTCCTTCTCCTCCTGACTGGTTATGCCAGTACTGAGTTGGGAGAGCTTAGCCTCCAGTTTGGCTATATGGTTGCATCTCTCACATGTGTTGGAATTTGTTGGGAGGAGGAGAGGGTTGTCTGTATACATGAGGCAGTTGTAACATTGCCTCAAGATTCCCAGATTCACCAGCTGGACCGGAGAGGAGATTGACAACTGACCTTTGGACATGCTAGAATAATATTCGGAATTCCTTAATAATTGAAAACAAGGGCCAGTGGGGAGTGAGGGTGTAGTGCTTTTAATTTTTAGTGCTGACTTATATAATTGCTTTAGTGAGAAAGTGCCAGGTAACTTAAGTGCAATGTGTTAAAGGTAACTTAAATGCAAAAACGACAAACAGTAACTTTCTTTCAAGTGAAACAAGGAAATAAGTACAGTAAGCAATGCAGATATCACTAGTGATCCACAGAAGCACTAAGAAGCCGTGTATTAGGTGGAATTAGCGTTCCAGGGAAATAACAAGCAGACAAACAACAAGCATATAAACAAAGCTAGATTCAGCAGGCCTGGATCTAGTCTGTGCTACAGCAAACAAGGTGTACCAATTTCAGTAAGATACAGTTCAAATATTCAGGCACTATAAACCTTAAACCAGAAATTCACAGCTCAGAAGGGCAGAGTCCAGCCTCTTTTCCCACAAGAGTGCAGACCACGAACCTTCTTAATGTAAAATAACTGGCCTGAAGTCCAAGTGCTTAAACCAGAACTAATACACTTTAAGAATAACAGACACTGGGCTCTCAATCAGCAGTTCCCAACTTAGAAGGATGAAAGCTACCTGTCCTGCCACCACAGTGCATGCCACAAACCTTCCTAATGTAAAACAACTGGTCTGAAGCCCAAGTGCTTAATCCAAAAGACTTAGAATGATAGCTACACTTTAATCAAGTTACTACCAAGCAGTAATAAATACAATTGAATACTTTAGAGAATGCCTGGATTAGTGCTCAAGTTACACAAACAAAGCTGGATCCAGCAGGCCCGAATCCAGTCTATGTCACAGCAAACAAGGCGCACCAACTTCAGTAAGAAGCAGTTCAGATATGCATGCACTATAAGCCTTTAACCAGAAATTCCCAGCTCAGAAGGGCAGAGTCCAGCCTCTCCTCCCACAAGAGTGCAGACCACGAACCCTCTTAATGTAAAATAACTGGCCTGAAAGCCCAAGTGTTTAAACCAGAATTAATACACTTTTAGAATAACAGACACTGAGCCCTCAATCAGCAGTTCCTAACCTAGAAGGATGTAAGCTACCTGTTCTGCCACTACAGTGCAGACCACAAACCCTCTCAGTGCAAAACAACTGGTCCGAAGCCCAAGTGTTTAAACCAAAAGGCTTAGAATGAGTTACACCAAGCAGTAATAAATACAATCGAGTACTTTTAAGATGATGCAAAAGTAAAATAAAGTAGGTAGAAACACAAGTACAGTAAAAGCAGATTAAATTTTTTTTTTTTCTGAACAAGTTCTGAGATCAAAGAAACAGATTTGAGTGCTGAAACTAGAAAACTGGCTAGTTATAAGAAAAAAAAAACTAAGCTAGAAGGCTTCCCTCCAACACAGAAGGGCTTGGGGGCTCACAAGCCTACAAATAGTCTATACCACTTAACAGGAAAGGCAAGAAACAAGCTTAATTTTTTTTTCTGTTTCCCAGATGCTCTCTTTGTACACAGTAGGAGTGCCTGAAATCAGAATATGGTCTTACTGCACTCAGTTGAGTGAGCAAATGAGATGGGCCCAGAAGGAGTATCCAAACACAAATTTACAAGAGGGGCGGGCAGTTTCAAGGCCACTAAGATTAACACCAAACTAAACACTAACTGAAGAGCAGAGTCAAAACTTCCAGTTCAGTTAATATTCCTGCAACACACAGTTAAAATACTGTATTTTTTTGAAAAAAAAGTGCAGCTAAAGGTACTTAAATTCTCTTAAATGTCCAGTTGAATACAGCAAGTTCTTAGCCGGCCAAAGCTGAGGTTTTTAAGCAGAAAATATTTCACACTGTACCACTTAAATAGGCAAGGACAGGAAATCAAAGAATGTGGCTACCCCACACCTGTAATTACTAGCAAATAGCAAAATTCAGCAAACACTGACTAACTTCCAGTTCAGTTAATATTCCTGCAACACAGTTGAAATCAATTTAAATACTGTATTTTTTGAAAATAAAGTGCAGATAAAGGTACTTAAATTCTCTTCTACGTCCAGTTGAATACAGCAAGTTCTTAGCCGGCCAAAGCTGAGGTTTTTAAGCAGAAAATATTTCACACTGTACCACTTAAATAGGCAAGGACAGGAAATCAAAGAATGTGGCTACCCCCACACCTGTAATTACTAGCAAATAACAAAATTCAGCAAACACTGACTAACTTCCAGTTCAGTTAATATTCCTGCAACACAGTTGAAATCAATTTAAATACTGTATTTTTTTGAAAATAAAGTGCAGATAAAGGTACTTAAATTTTCTTGTACGTCCAGTTGAATACATCAAGTTCTTAGCCGGCCAAAGCTGAGGTTTTTAAGCAGAAAATATTTCACACTGTACCACTTAAATAGGCAAGGACAGGAAATCAAAGAATGTGGCTACCCCCACACCTGTAATTACTAGCAAATAACAAAATTCAGCAAACACTGACTAACTTCCAGTTCATTTAATATTCCTGCAACACAGTTGAAATCAATTTAAATACTGTATTTTTTTGAAAAAAAGTGCAGATAAAGGTACTTAAATTCTCTTATACGTCCAGTTGAATACAGCAAGTTCTTAGCCGGCCATAGCTGAGGTTTTGCTTGGCCCCCAATATCCTATTTGAATACAGAATGTCATTATTCTTTCGAGAAAACTTGGCTAGGCTTAGAACCCCCCCCCCGCGCATTTTTAGCCTATAAACAAGTGTGAATCTGTGTTAAGTACAAGTATAAAATAAGTGTTAAATACTAAGTAGTGACAAGGAAAAATAAGGGAATATGAAAACAGGTGAAGAAAATGAGGGCAAAGTAAAATCCACTGGGGGAAATTGGGAAGGAGAAAAAAGTACTTATTGCAACTGTAAAGGATACAAAAAAGAAAAAGGATATGATTTCACTTTTAGCTGTGAAGGTAAACAGTATTAGAAATGAAGTTAGTGGCTTGACAGTAGACGAGTGGTATAAAAATAAATATGGACATTGTATGTTAGATAGAAGATGCATTAGAAAAGAGACAGGGGAAAATTGAGTTGAATGTGGATGACGCATAGAAAAGTGAGTCTTTAAGAGTATATGATCCTTGGTGGTACTAACAATAGAACATGACTATGATCCAGCTGACCTGTAAGCTATTCTTATATCTTCAACTTAAACATTAAGATATTCTTGACCACTGTTAGTACAGTAAAAAGTAACAAAAGTAATAAGCATTCATTTAATTCCTTTGGTAAGTTTACATTGTCTGGTGTATGTCTTTATCAGCACTTTCATAGTAAATAGACTTCAGATGCAGGTGACCTAACTGCATTTTCAGCAGTATGGGGAAGGAGACAGTCAGTAGGAAATTAAATAACTGTTATGATAAAAAGTAAAGAAATAGAAATTGAAAATAATGGCCATAATTGCAATTTTTCAAGGAAGATGGGTAATATTTGATATAAGAAGAAGAGAAAGAATAGTAAGATTGCATGTTTTGCAAATATGATTGAGAGAAAAATGTTTGAAGAAATAAGGTTTGTGGTGGTGAATATATCTATAATTATGATAGACTATAACTGTAAGTTAAGGAAAGAAAAGGGAAAACACAATATATAAATGTTATGAAAGAAGTTATTAAATGTGGTGATCTAATACTGGGAAAAATTGACTTATCAGGGAGGTATATTTAAAACAGAAATATACTATGTGTTATACTCAAAAGATATGAAAGCGTAATGGGAGGTGTGAAGACTGCAGGATTTTCTGATCATGAAGCAATGTAGGCATTAGTGGGTGATAAATGTTATAAAAAGAGGAAAAGGAATAAAAAGGTTAACAGCACATTTTAATATATTACAACAGAAAGAGAGAAGTTGTGGCATGACCATGAGACAGTATTATGGATATTGGACTTATTTGTGAGTTGTATACAGAAAAACTATAAAAATACATTTAAGTGTTGAAAGAAATAAAAAAACGCAGGAATTATGAATGAGCTCAAAATTGAAAAAAAAAAACTGAAATTGAAAAATGAAGTGAAAAGGTAGATGACTTAGAGGAAAAATTTATATGAAAAATGCAGAAAGGGCTACGTTATTAATGAAAGAAAAACAAATGTTTATCCATGGTTAGGAAAATAGGTTGAAGTAAGTGACTGAAAATGGATGCAATTTAAGATGGAATGGGGGTTATTATATATTCCCAGAAAAATAAATTATGAAGGTAGTTGAGAATTTTGTTTATGAAAATTATAAAAAGTAAAATGTACAAGAGGAAGTATGGGAAGTTAGGAAAATTACAGAGGATATAAAAAGGAAGCAGAAAAGAAGTAAAATTGAAAGAATGACAAGAAATAAGTAAAGGGAAAGAAAAATCAGTACCAACTTCAGATGGAATATGATACAGTTTTTATAAATATATGAGTAAAGATGACAGAGTAGTTTTTTTTCCGTGTACTGAATGAAATATTTCAAATGATTATACCATGAATGATTAAACGAGGGGACAAAAGAAGCAGCAAAGAAATTTGTGACAGAGTGATGAAATTCATATGTAAAAAAAGTTGATAAAAAGATATAAAAATTGGAAACTAGTAACCTCAAGAAACACAGATTATAAAATATTCATGAGAATTCTACAAAAAAATAATGCAGAATGTGTTAGCCCAGGTATTAGATGATGAGGTTTTGTGTGTTAAAGCTAAAGAATTAAGAAAGATGTTAACAATAGTAAAAAAGTTGTAGAACATTACATTACAAGGAAACACAGAAACAAGAACAGTAACTGGATGTTGCAAAACCTGTGACAGGGTTAGGAAGTATGATGCAAAATTCTTGAAGCACATCATATAGGTGAAACATTAGTGAAAGTTATAAGGGCATGTTACTAAAATCCTGGGGTAATGGTGATGCAAAATGGGTGGCTTGGAAAAAAGTGAGAATAAAAAGTGGGATTAAAGCATGGTTGCTTCCTAAATATGTGCTTGTTCGTTTTGGTAATGAATGCTGTAAAGCAAATATGTGAGTATGGGTTAAAAATGTAGCATGGGAATTAGATAATGTGATAAAATACCAATATGTATGAAATATGCAGATGACTTGGTGATAGTTGCATAAAGTAAGGTATGGATGAATGGAGTAATAGTAAGAACTGAGATACTGTTAAAGTAGGATTATAATTATACAGAGCTAAAAGTAAAGTATTTGGCAAAATAAGAGATTAAATGGAATATATTATAAAAGAAAATAAAAATAAGATCTTCTGAACATGAAAGAGTAACAGAATAATATAACAAAAAGTAAGGAAATTGACTGCAGTGGGGAAACGTTTTGCTCTGTCCTTTTAAAATATGTGTGTGTGTGTGTGTGTGTGTGTGTATATATATATATATATACACACACACACATATATTTATTTATATTAAATAAGTGTGTGTCAGGGAATTAGCATACTTAAGTGGAGTTTATATGTTTCCTAGTAATATGGAAAAAGAAGTGATGGATATTTTTCAATCATATTTGGGGTGCAAGATTAAATCCTGTGAGAAGGGATATAATTTATAATAAAAAAGAATTAAGGTTAAATTTGAAAAAAATCATATTGTGCACCTAGAGTATAATAATGTGTTCTAGATAATTAAAAAAATCGTGAAACGGAAAAATATGGTGGAAAAATGTTGAGTTTGAGATATAGGACAGTATTATATAAAGAAAAGGTATATGAATAAAATACCTTTCTGTAAAATGTAATGAAGAAATGCTATTTAATATATCCATGGAAAGAATTAAAAGACAATTAAAAAATATATATATATATGAATAAAGAAATATATTTGAAAAGTTTTGTGAATCAAGTCATTTTATATCACATGCTGATGTGATATCCTACAAGCTGTAGTGTCTGATTTGTCTGGCTTCTTACATCCGCTTGAAATTTCTCTGAGTAAACTATTGAACTTTCTGTAAGTAAACTGCCTTGTTCTTCATCTGAGAAAGTATTGTTAAAGGAAAAGGCCATAGCATTTACAATCTGCCTTGGTGGGAGTTTGGATGATTTTAAAAGCTATTGGATCTGTTCTTTCTGGTTTACACAGATCTGTTTTACAGATTGATTGCTATCCTTGTCTTTGTTTAATTTAATCTATGTATCACTGATCCAAAATATATTCCAGGCCATTACATGTTGACCCTGATATACCATGGATGATAAACTGTAGAGAATGATTTCTCTGGCTTCTTACATCAGCTTATGATTTTCCCCAACCCACACATCTTTTGCCGGTGTTTTAAAAGCCAGTGTCTCTGGCTTTCATCCCTTATGGTAATCAGACTACCCATATCCCTCCATTCCTCTTTAACTGCTGTTGTTAGTTCTGTAAGCTGATTAAGTAATTTTCCCACTGATTAAATTACATACATCTGTCTTACTGAGATCCCACTGTTGCTGTTTAGCTAACCGCCTGTACTACAAATTATTTTCACTAAGCTCCCATCCGCTTATCATATCTGCCACACTCTGAGAAGGTCCTGAATAAATCCTTTGCCATCTCTGGCAGATAACATATTTATTTTACTGTTTTGTACTGGATTTAACTGCTTTATCTGCCAATTTTTTTGCATTTTACATCTTTTTCAAGTATCCCTGATATTGCACTGGTTGCTGATTGCTGAGAACTGCACTTTTATGAAGCTTTACTGATAGTGTTACTGTGTAAGTTTCTACTTTGTGTCTTTGTTGATACTTAATTGCTGTATTCCTGTAGTTTTGGCCCTGCTAAAGGTTTTCTACACAGTTTCTTTTAAGTGCCTGTATAAATTTGGTGTGTTTGAGAGGCTCTTGGTGGATTCCCACAGAGCTCAGCAACTCTTGGTGTTCTTGCTTCCACCTCTGAAGTTATTTCCTCACATCACATGCCACCCAGGCACAAACTAAGTACTTGTATTTAAAAACTACACTTCCAGAAGCTATTTTCGTGGTCGACTACTGATTTCTTGTTTTATTTGAGCATTTATCTGTGTTTAAAGCTAAAATTACAGCATTTGCTTAAACTGTCTTTCTGTTGGCTTGACTGACTTGAAATTGCCTTGCCTAGCTAGCTACTTAAGTTGTTTTGTGGTAGCTTACATTCACAAGCAATCTTTTTTCTGCTTTTACATTACGGGGACAGCAATATCCCATCTAGTGGCAGTAGACAGTCATCTGGTCTGTACGAGTTGGAAAACACAAAAATTAACCTATAAAAGTAGCACTGGGACTGTAACCTACAATTTAGTGATGCTATGCACACAGTCAAACTGAGATCAGATAGCTTGGAAATCAGCACTAATACCGTAGCCTAGTACTATCTAAGATCATATCCTATTCAGCTCTAATCCTTAACTCTAACCCTAGAGACCACTCTAGAAAACCTCAGTAAAACCCAGTCCTGAAACCCTAATACCCCACCTTAATATATTTATTTTTATTTTTACATTTGTTGACCAGGCTGGTCTAACTGGATATATGTCCATTTTCAGTAGAGGCCCGGGGAGAAAAGCTCCAAGCATTGGCAGTGACAAAGCAAAAAAAAATATATAACAATATTTATCAATAGTAAAATGAGTTATAGTACATTGTTTAGTTGTAGGTAGGATACACTTGTACAAAGTTTAAACCAAGATCAGTTATAGAGAAACAAACAAACAACATTTGAGAGCTAAAACAAAAAATATATGGAGATTCCAAAAATAAAGAAGAATGTTTTTTTTTTTTTGAAGAAATCTTTATTACAGGTAGGCAACATAGAACAGTGGAGTAGAGAAGCATTGAGAGAGTAAGAAGGGGAAGTGAGATATCAGTCAGGGTTAGAGAAGGGACAAAGCCAGTGAATTTGAAGATATTCTTTCAGATGTTTTTTAAGAAGCAGTGTGGAAGCAAGGGTGGAAAGTTCACTAGGAAGCTGGTTCCAGGTTTTTCCCACAGTGTTGGTGAAGAGTGAGTCCCCAGCTTTGTTGTTGGATTTAATAGTGGAAACTAGAAGCTTATTAGCTGAGTGTAGTGTTGCAAGATTTTTGTAGGAGGTAATCAGATTAGTGAGGATAGGGGTATTATTAGGGTGGTAAAGGATCTTAAGAATGTTGTTTATGGAATTCCGCTCTTGTGGGGGGCTGTGTCCTGCACCCCCCCCCCCACTAATTATGTATACCAACTCTGAGATCATGTTACAATGAGGAAAGGACAAATTTTCTGATCTTCACTGTACCACAATCTTAGTATGAACAGTTTGACGAATGGTATGTTCGACGTAAGTGCACTGAAAATGCCATTCGCTGAACTGAATTTTCGATGAAATATAGGGACCCATTACTTTTTGCTAATAGACGCCTGTAAGGTTAATCAGTACACATAGCTGAGATACCAGGAGTTCCAGAAATAGCTTGCATAAAACCACAAAGTAATTGGTTTGCAGTGATAGACTTAGCAAATGTTTTGCAGTACCACTTCAGAAAAAAGAATGGCAAAGGTTTGCTTTTACCTTTGAAAGTCAGCAGTATGTCATGACTAGATTTCCTCAGGGTTCTCAGAACAGTCCTGTCGTTTTTCATCAGATAGTAGGGACATTCTTACAGGATATGAGTAAAGATGACAAGGTTATTCATTATATTGATGAGACTGTTGCAAGAGGCAGGTTTCAATGTAAACAAAAAACAAAATACAGTTCTTGTCACAAGAAGTAAAATTTCTAGGAACCATTATGAAACGGACAGGGAGGACTCCTTGTCAGGAAAGGGTGACAGGTATTCTGCAATTGCCATAGTCTTTGTCAGTTTCAGATTTGCATAAATTCATGGGGCTCATGAACTATACAATAGGGAATTCATAGACTAGGCAGAAGCTGCGGCTCCTCTCTGTAAAATGTTGGCAGATCAAAAAGAAGAGATGACTCTACAATGGAGTCGCACTGAGGAAGAGGCATTTAAAATGTTAAAGCAGCAGTTGGCACAGGCAATAGAGCTGATAACTCCCACCAGTAAATTACCTTTTGTTTTGCAAGTAGCAGCAGAGAAGGATAGACTCTCAGTGGTGTTATTGCAGTCTTAGCCACAAGAGGTATCTCCGAGAATGGACGCTATGTTAAAACTGGTTACGTTTTGCAGAAGAAGAATGACTCCTGTAAAAAAAGGATATCATCCTTGCATTAAACAGCTTTTGGCCATTTACTGGGGAATAAGACAGAAAGTATTTGACAACGCTCTCTGGGTTATACTTCAAAGTCCACGTTTGACAGTGAGAGAAACAAAATCACTGAAAGAGTTAGTCATACTGTTTTTTTTTTTCAAAATGGATAACTACTTTCAGTATGAAAAATGTGCAAATACAGACGGGGACAAATACTAATCCAATTTTATTGGATATGAAGGAAAAGTGCATGACTGGCAGATTTGGATTAACTGGATAAGTCATCATTAAAGGCAGATTATGACTGCCACATTCCTACAGTGTATGTGGATGGTGCGTGGTTGTTTTGACATTGCAAAAGGGAGACAGACCAATTATAAGTTACCATGATACATGCTAGCACAAAGGGCTGAGCTAGAGGCTGTAAAATATGTTTTGCAGCATTTACATCCAGTAAACATTTGCAGCGGCAGTGCTTATGTTGTAAATTCTGTGAGACTACATATGGCAACATGGGCTAGGACAGGGTTCACTGATGGTGCAGGAAAACCTTTGAAGCATGCTTCTGTTTTACAGGATATATGGAAACTGATTCAAAAGTACAAGCTGCATGGACAGTACAGCATTTTAAAGTTAAAAAGCTCATCAAAGGACAAAGAATGAAAATGCAAAGGGAAATGCTTTGGCGGATGAAGGAAGCAAAGGGTAAGCCTTTATATCCTGAAGAGACTGAAGGGACAGTTTGTGAAGTTCAAGTTTCTGAAGAAGAATTTTTGGAAGAAGGAAAACAAGTAGATGAGGAATTGAAAAAGATTCAAAAGGAAAAGGGAGAGCTAGAGGAATTGGAAAAATGTGTGCTACAGAATGCTTTGAGACAGAGAAAGGGCTAAAATTTCCATACATTCCATATCAGTTGACAAAACAACTAGTAAAGTTTAATCACCAAATTTGGGACACATAAGAACAGAAAAGATATGGTCATTAGTGAAAGAAAAGTATTATAATCCATGTTTGAAAAAACTGTCAGTGCAGGATGGATGCCCGATATATCTGCAGACAAATGCAAAGTGCAAAAAGCCACGGTTGCATAAGGTACCCGTGGCAGATGGACCATGGTAGTCTATACAGATTGACTATGCAGGACTATTGCCTTCTGCAAAGGGTGGATATCACTACTTGCTGGTAGTGGTAGACATTTTTTTTTAAAATGGGTAGAAGCAATTGCAACCAAGGGAATGACAGCTAAAGAACAGCAGATCTCTTTGGAAAAATATTTTTTTGCCATTGGGGATCCCCCAGGGTGATAGAATTAGAGACTGGACCACAATAGATTTTTTGCCAATGGGAATCCCCCAGGGTGATAGAATTAGAGACTGGACCACAATTTATCAGTAAAATGATGAAAGCACTTTGTAACATGCTGGGAATTCAGAAAAGGTTTCATGTTCCTTATCATCCACAATCAAATTGGATGGCTGAAACAATAAATAGAAGGTTAAAAAAAAGGTGCCTTGAGAGAAGAAATAATTGGGTAAATCACTTACCTAGCATTTTGATGCGAGTCAGGACAACACCAAATAGAAAGACGGGAATATCTCCATTTGAAGTGATGACAGGCAGACAAATGCCTTTATAGTTTCCTTTTGACCCAGAAGTTTGGAGTGAAAGACCATTGTTAGAAGCAGCAAAGCATCAACAGTGTATGAAAGACCTGCAGAAAGTATTCCAAAAGACAGACAAAAGAGCAAGTGTTCCATTCATGGAAAACAGTTCCAGCATTACCAGAGGAAGGGAGTATTCAGTTGGGAAGTAAAGTCATGGTAAAAATTTCAGTAAAAACTGGTCCATGGGGCAGTAAATGGCAAGGACCTTTTGAAGTAAAGGAATTGATTGGACCATTGGTCCTAAAAGTACAGAATGTGAGCAGTCTAAAAAAACATGTTGGCACATAGAGATGAGTGTAAAGTAATTAAACAGAGAGAGCAAATGAAGAGTAGGTAAATAATATTTTATCTATATTTCAGATACCCAAGTTATTGGTTCGGGAAACCAAAATTGCCAGAACAGGAAGAAGAGACCTTTATTGGTAAAAGCTTCCAGAAAACAGACCTGGAAACCAAAATTGATAAAAGTTAGTCATTATAATATATGCAATGGATGTTGCATATAGCCTGAAAGACCAATCAATATCAAAAGACAAGAAGGGATGGATACCTGATTTTAATACATTGACAGTAATGCAAATGGCATATGCAGAAGTAAATAATGAAAATGAATGCTGGGCATGTGCACCAGTATCTACGATAAAGGATAGAGTATATTTTTCAGTAGTACCCTTGGAACTAAAAGACTGGCTAACAATTAGTATCAGGAGTAAAGTTTGTGGCAAACCAGACAATGTAGATGTTCAAACCTTAAAAGTAAGGTTAGTTCCAAAAGGAAATGTTTGTATACAACAGACAGGATCAAAATCAACAGAGGTTAGTGAATGCAATATCACAGTAGCTAGGGGATGTAAAAGGAATTAGAAGT
>NC_056744.1:1467288859-1467533859 GCF_019279795.1 Protopterus annectens | reverse complement strand
ATAAAAGGGGGGCTGTGGTCACTCAGAGTGTTTGATATTGTGCCACATTGATGGGCAGTATTTGGTTGATTTGTGTGGATCCAATCAAGTATAGATTTTCTTGTTTTAGCCTTATTAGTGCGTGTGGTGGTATCTATAAGTTGGATGAAGTTATATAGGTTAATGTGGTGGGTGGGGGTGGGAGAGAAGATGGAGTTCCAGTCAATGTTTACTTCACTTAGCACGATAGCTTCTTGAGGGAGGGAGTATGAGGCCCAGTGAAGTATGGAGTCTAGGGTGGTTAAGTTGTCACCTGGGGCTGGGGATATATAGATACACCCAGTAGGTTTAGGTGCTTATGTTGGTTAAATGTGATTTTTGCAACTAGTCTCTGCATTGTTGAAGTTGGGGGAATCCTTTTGGCGGAGTTGGTTTTGTAGGTTGGTTTTGTGAAGTGGAGCTAAGCCTCTGCTTCTTTTATGTAGCTGGTCTGCCTTGAGAATTTTATAACCAAGTGGGGTGATGGAATTATCTTTAATATGTGGCTTAAGCCACATCTCTGTAATGAGAAGAATATCAGGGTTATATAAGGAGATGGCAGCATGAAGGTCTTCTGTTTTATTTATGATACTGGGGGTATTCATATTTAGTATCAGTAAGTCAGTGAGTTTGTGCTTAATTGGTTAGTGATGGATGCATGGCTTATTAGCAGGGGTTGCTGGCCCGGGGTTTGGGTGGATGTCTCCTCCTAGTAGTAGCTGGGTAGTTATACAGGTGATAGTTTTTAGGTATTGGACAATTAGGTAGTGAAATTGTAGAGTTGTATGTTTTTTAGATGGATAGAAGTGGTACATGGGAAGGGCATGGTATATGGGGGCTGGGCATATATGGTGAGGTATATGCTTACATTAGTGGGGTGATAGTAATGTTGTGGGTTAGGGTGGGGGATTTGGAGTGGATACAGTGAATGATTGTGAGGAGATAAGAGGTGCTGATGGTGGCTATGTAGAGGCAGGTGAATAGGGAGGTTAATCCCAGGAGGTTATAGTGGAGATGAGAAATAGTGGGAGTGAGGTTGTGGAGGTAGAGGTGGTATTTATATTTGGTGAAGGTGTGAGTTGGGTGAGTAGGGGAAATGGGTGTGAATATTGAACTGGTAGGTGGGCTGGAGTGGTGGGAAGTGGAAGGGCGTGTGTAGATGGTGCTGAGGGATGTAATTATTGGATAATGCGAGGATGACGGGAGGGACTTTGTAAAGGAGGTTACCTATAAATTCAGAGCATGCAGGGGTGTCTGGGAATTGGGGGCAGGGTAGGGGACCAGAGTGAGCCCATAGGGCGAACGGAGCGGGATGAGCCACTCAAGGTATGTGCAATTCAAAAATAAACTATCAGTTGCTCTGAAGTCACATCTGTAATGTTAGTCCTTCTTTAGTTACTAATGTTTTGTTTTGTCTTTAAAAAGGAGTGAGAGCCCTTCTTAAATTTACCAGTTACATGCCCTAAAAAAAATTACCTTGTCTGAAGGCTGCAAAAGAGTGAGTCAGCTATTGTTGAGTCAGAGACAGACTGGGAGGGTAGTGGGGACATATCACATACCAACAAAAAAGTATTAATATATTATTATTAATATTATTATTATATAATAGTTGTTTCCCCTCATAGTAATAACATGCATTTGATAGAAACATATATAGAATTTGGTAGAACTGTTTTTCTTCACAACAACAGAGGTTTTGTTAATCATAATAACAGTGCGATATTTTTAGAAATAGCATGTGATGCATTGGGTTAACAGAATGTGCTTATGTGAAACAAAAAGTATTATACTTCTGAATGTTTTAGTAACAAATGGCATTAATAACAGAGGCTTATTGAAATATCCTAAACAGGTGAATTTATACAGATATTCAAGAGAATGAACTTGTTAAAGAGAAATGGCTAACACAGCAAAAAATGTTACAAACTATCCTATCAATGAAAGAACATTTTGGCCTGCTGAGAACTGGTTTTCTTTGGACTAAGATAAGCATGCAGACAAAGAAGGCTTCAATACAGGAAAAAAATATTTTCATCAAGAACAAAGTTTTGAAATTATAAAAGTGGTTGTAAAAGACTTTTATGGTGGACATTTTTGTGGTCCGAGTCAGCTGAGGAAGTGCACTATATCTAACAGTAATCTGTGTTATAAAGAAAACATTTTTAATCTCACAGTAGTGCTTGGTCATCTGGTTTCAATAAATCTCTTATACAAATATACAGTTGTACAGTCGGTCTGTGTACATGCTTGTTAATTCAATTTAACATCCAGGGCCACTCAAAATCTTCACAGACAATACCACAATGAATGTGGTATGTCAACAAGCAAGGGGGAACAAGATTCTACCTTCTTTGCAGACTAGATCTTCATGTTTAGAATCTAGCTGTCCAGTATCAAGTGACTCTTTAGGCTGTATACATTCCTTCAGAGAAGTATATAGTGGGGGATACTTTAAGCAGGTCCAGTACAAAGGCTCACAAATGAATGCTTCACAAAGATGCATTTGGTGAAGTGTGGTACTCCACAGGTTGAACAGACAACTTCATATTTTTTTGTACCAGAGTCTGAAGTCCTCTGGCTTGGAAGTTGGACACCCTAAATTTTCCTTGGGAAGGATAAGTTTCTCTACTCCTTTCAACCTCTTATGATTCTGAGAGTCCTGCTCAAGATAAAGCAAGACTCCCCCAAAATCTTGCTCGTGCCTCCCTTTCAGCCCAGACAGCATTGGTCCCCCTTCTTCTTCATCTAGCGATTGGCAATCACCAGAAGTTACCTCATAGGGTGGACCTTCTAGCACAAGACAAGGGGTCCCTGATCCATCCCCACTTGTTTACTCTTCAGCTGATACTGTGGGTGATAGGATTTTGATGCCTTTTAGGCACATTTTTTTTCCTGAGGACATGCTTTAGGGTTTTGCAGGAGGCCAGGAAACCCACTACCAAGAAATCATACTTGTCCAAATGGAAGAGATTATCTGTTTCGTACATTTCTCATAACCAGGATCCATTTTCTGAGGGGATCCCTCTGGTTCTGTCTTATTTGTGTGACTTGCTGCATGTTAGATTAGCTTATTATTTAGTTAAAGTTCACCTTTCAGCTGTTTCTGCTTGTCTGTCATTGACTCTTCCTATTGCATCTAGGTTTGAGGTCAAACAATTTCTTAAAGGTGCCCTGTATATCATGCCTTCCAGGAAGCCTATTCCAACTTCCTTGGACCTCAGTTTTGTGCTTGAAAATTGACTCAGGCTCCTTTTCAGCCTGCTGCTTCAGCTTCCTTGCAACATTGTATTTGGAAACCTGTTTTTCTGTTGGCCCTTACTTCAGCTAAGAGAGTCTCTGAATTCCAGGCTCTTATAGCTGTTCCTCGTTTCTTAATTTTTCATAAGAACAGGGGTTTTTTTTTGTACTAATCCCTCTTTTATGCCCAAGGTGTTTAATGAATTGTCTATTAATCAGTCTATTAATTTGCCCTCCTTTTTTCCTTCTCCACAGTATGCTAACAAAAAGGTTCTTTACACTTTGGATTTGCATAGATGCTCAGATATCATTTGGTAAGCATAAGGCCTGTTGCAGATCTGAGCAATTTTTTGTTTCTTTTCATCCCAGATCGATATATTTGGCTGTTTCTAAGCAAAACTTATCCTCCTAGATCTCTAAAGCCATTTCGTTTTTTAACATATTACTTGGAAAATGTATTTCTACCTCAGTAAAGGCTCATTTTAATAGAGCTGTTGCTTTCTCTTGTGCTTTTCTCAAAGGATTGAATACTAATTCCATCCTTGAGGCAGCTACTTGGACTTCTGTCCATACCTTCACTAAGTATTACAAATTTGATTTTGTTTCCAGAGCAAGAGTTACCTTTGCCAGAGTTATCCTGCATGGGTTTGTAGAGGCCTCCTCTGTGTCCTCTGTTTCCTGTTTTGCTTTTGTACTCTCCTGTTTTGCTTTTGTACTCTCCTGTTTGTAAAGAATACTGCAGCAATGATATGGAAGAACATAGTGCAATTGTGTAAAATCTTACCATAAAAGTAGATGTCCATCTCTTCACTGTTGCAGTATTAATTCCATCCCTCCTCCCCATTCTGCTGTCCCTTTCTCCTTCTGTCTTCCTGATGTGGGATTCTTTCTTTTTCTCCTTCTGGATACACATGTTCCTCATAGTTCCTAAGTATATTGTTCCTCCTGGGGCTTTTCAGTTCTGAGGTCTGTACATCCATACATCACCTTTATACCTTACACCTTGTGCAGGTGAAATACATGTGACATATGACATCTATAAATCCTAAGGCATTGGTATACTGTCCGCTTGTTGGACTACCCTTGGCAGGTAATTTCCTTTGTAAAGAATACTGTGTATGAAGAGAAGGACACCTACTGTTATGGTGAGATTTTACACAACTTCAAAGCAGACAGGAACTGAAAAGGCAGAGAAGCACAGCTCTACTTGGCAGAATAAACATTTAATTAATTAGGGCTTTTGTTTCTTTGAATAGAAACTTCTTCAGATAAAAAACACACAACAAACAAACTTGATTTATAAAAAGAGTTCATATGACCACTAGGGTTGCCACCTTTGCATCCTTTCATTTCCCGACAAATAAGACATGCCCCCAGCATGATGAATGCACCACCCTTGCCTCAGGGTGGTCACATCCCTTTTAGCATGACACACTAGAAACAGCAGTTTTTAAATGCTGTATATATTTGATTGCATTGTCAGCCTTAAATGGGGTCTATATTAGATGAATGAAAGTTCATCTTAGCGAACGCTCACATGAGCGCATATTGCAGAACTCGAAACCGCAATTGCGAGATCGCGGTACAGTGAAGATGGGAATATTTGCCCTTTCCTCACTGTAGTGTAATCTCGGAGTTGGAATATATATTTAGGGGTGGGGTGGGGGGGGTGGGGGGCACAGCCCGCCACAATTGCAGTTTCAAGTATCTGGATATTCGCTCATGTGAGCGTTCGCTAAGATGAATTTTCGTTCATCTAATACAGACCCCCTTAAATGATATGCATAGCTCTCAACCAATCAGGGACAAATCTCAACAGAATACGGGACAAATCGAGAAAGAATCAGGGACAGTCAAGGACAAATTTAAAATAGTACTATTAACTTGAAACATTAATAGAAGAAGAGAATGTAACTTGCTATATATTTTCTGAAGTAAAATAAGTCTGTATCTCTAATTATTGTCATTATTTATTACATGTAGTTTAACACCTTTTCCCCAAACATCTCCAGTTTTAGGAGGGATTAAAAGGGATATAGCTAAAATTTGACCCAAAATCAAGGACAACCCTGAAAATCAGGGACAGTTGAGAAGTATGATTATATCAATCCTTTGGCAAAGGGTTCCATGATATTCCCCACCCCACTGTCTAATGTCAACCACCTCTCACATTAGGCATATGCATCTCTATATTTGGAGACCATGCACCACCCCTCATATTAGATCTTATGCCTAATGTGAGGGGTGGTGCATGGTCTCTAAATGTAGAGAGGTGTGAGCTGTACTGGCAGTTGCATTTGCCTAATGTGAGAGATGGTGCATGGTCTCTAAATATACAGAGGTGTCAACTGTACTGGCAAGTGCATTTAAATGCTAAAAACGGGCCAGGTTTGAATGACCAAATATTGCTGGTGTGTATTTTAAAGTTGAAAGCACTGGAGAGATAAGGTTTATTATTATCCATAAATTTACACCTGCATGTTGTTTATAGCTTTTTAAACGTTTATGTTGTTTGCATTTTATATGTTCTTTATATATTTGCTTCTGTTGCTTTAAAAAACGCAGCTTGTTCTGTTTGATGGCTTGGAGGTCATATGACCTGTTTTTAGATCAGCTGAGCTTACAAATTAATCTGTTTTTTGTGTTTTGTTTTTTTTTTTAATCTGAAGAAGTTTCTATTCAAAGGCAAACAAAAGCGCTAATCAATTCAGCGTTTATTCTGCCAAGTAGAGCTGTGCTTCTCTGCCTTTTCCGTCCCTGTGTGCTTTGAGGTTGTTTACATTTAAGATTTCACACAACTTTACTCATGGATAAGGGGAATACATTCATGTCCCAACATACCCTTGTTCTGCCAGGTTCTGAGTTTTTCAAATGCAAAATATAAGGGCTAAAATTACCATGGCAGTGTAAGGCTAGGTCTCTTGAGATTCTCAGAAATCATAAGCCTAGTAAGTACTCTATGAACCTTTGAAGAGCAAATCACAAAACATTGACTACTCCTGTACCACTAACAACCCTATATCAGTAAACACCAGCTATAAAACCCAGACCAGGCGCCAGAACAAAGGAAGGCATTCTGGAGACTATCCTTCTAAGGGAAGAGTGCTGAATCGTTTATAGGAGAAACCAGCTGGTTTTTAGCCTGCCTGTATGCAATTGAATGGCAGAGAGCTTATTCTGTTGTTGTGAGGTTTATGCGAGTTATTTATTTTGTCAGCTGCTGTGCCATAACTGTCTATAAGGCATCGCTGTATCTGAATGTAAATAAGTGTTGCTTTTGACTTGAGTTGTGAAAAACTTACAGAGAACAGGAACCCGAGAGGAAAATTTGTTTTAATTACAGACTGAAGTGTTTAGTATGAACTGCATTTTCCTCTTTTCCAGATGTTATTTGTTGTTTATAAAGATACTTTTCAAACTGCAAAGCTGGCTCCAGTAACTACAATTTTTGTTACTAAAAACAGTACATATTGTATAGGAGAATGTAATTAAAAATGGCTCTCCTGTGATCCCCCCATAATATGTTGTGTACCATAATGGCATGTATGTATTAGGCCCCTATAATCCTTAGTGTCATTCCCTGGTTATTTTTTGAATTGTTCAACTGCATAGATGTCTTCCTGGAAGCATTACTGGGAGAGAGTATAACGCATGAAGTTTGTCCATACTTTAAAGTGGAACAGCTAGAGATCTGTATGCCACCCTCAAATAGTTGGACTAGAAATGAACCCTTTAACAAAATTTTAAAGTCTATGCTGTGAAAGTTTGTTGGGATAGAAGGAAAAACTTTGAACCTTCTGTTGCCGTATGTTCTGTTTGGTATAAAACAATAAGGTGGTCCAGTTCCACACAGGAAAACACCACTGAAGTCAGTTTAGAAAATCTTTTAACGGCCAATTAAAACTACAAAAACAACTGCAAACTGCAATTACAGCAAAGCACTGTCCCTACACTTTGGACTTCATCAGATGAAGATTAAAGATTTTCCAAGGTGACTTCAGTGGTGTTTTCCTTAATGGAGTTGGACCAGCTTGTTGTTTTGCACTTTGGTGTAAAAGACATACCCCAAGCCTCAACTAGATTCATACCATTTGAATTGCTATATATCGGGCATTCCTGAGGCTTGCAAGATCTATAGCAAATGAAATATGGGAGAAAGAAAGCACATCCTATAAAATGCAATAGGACATTTTTCAGATCAGCAAGACAAGTTAAGAGCTGTTATTCTGGTTGTGAGAGAACATAAAGAGAGGGCAACATGCAACAGAACAGTACCTACTGCTGAAAATAAGTGGCAAGGCTCTTTTTTATTCATAGAGAATGTAAGGGAAGTAAATTATAAGGTGATTCAACTGGCAAAAATGAAACTTTTTTTGTCACATAAATGTTCTGAAACCAGGGACTGAAACTTCTTTCCATGTTTCTGTAGAATGTGTGTAGGGGAAGTAAAGTTTCCAAATGCATATCCTGAAGTCAGAGTATTTGACACTATCAGTGTTTCATAAAAAGATCCAAAAAAAAAACAAAAGGATTTCTGCTCAGAAATGAGAACATATTCTCAGAATTGTCTGATAAAAACAGTATACTGTCCAACCAGTCTGACTTTTGTGAATAAAGCCACTCATCAGATCTGATGATCAGATCATCTTGATAGTGCTGCTAGCCTTGAGTTCCTTCAAATAACTCTCATAATACTCTTTTCTCACTGTACTCTCAGATTGCATTTGAAATCTTCAAACTCGTTCAGCTAAGTGCTCCTTCTAATTCATATTAGCTTTTCTTCAAAAGCCTATTAGTACTCCTTGTCTAAATTGCTGATATTACTGGCTATATCTTATTCCCCCATTATCAGCCACTGGGGATGCACAAGCCAGTGCATTTCTTTGTGCCGGTCCCAAGCCCGGATAAATGGATAGGGTTGCATCAGGAAGGGCAACCGGCGTAAAATTTTGCCACATCATACATGCAGAAAACTGTACAGAAATTCATTGTTTTAAAAAATAAGATGTTAAGTTGTCTATCTCGCCTTCATTCTTGCTGGTTGGGTTTGGAGCTGATCCTCGGCTCCGACTCAGCCATCTTCTAAAGCTCGAGAGCTATTTAGTGGTTCGAGGCCTCCCCATATCCCACAATGCCTGGCGCTAGATCCCCAGATCTCGTTTGCCACTTCTGCTGCAAGGTTGTGTTTGCTGGCTCAGGTCATATTTTTCCATTTTTATTAATCTTGTATAAAAATTTTTATTTTAGTTTTGAGAGTTAGACTTCCATTTTAGTAGTCTAGTCTTATACTTGTTCCTATCCTCCCCTTAAAAACTAATTTTTTGTTAGAGTTTTCCCCTCCCCCTTCCCACATACCTTTTTCAGATAGCCATTTTAGTTATAGAGGCTAATCGTTAATTGTTTATATATATTTATAATAGTTTTCACAGTAGTTTATCAGCAAAAGTGTTTTTTTTACTGTTTTTCATATATATATATATATATATATATATATATATATATAATAGTGCGTGTGTGTGTGTATGTGCGTGTACTGTTTGGGTGTGGTAACTTGTGTTGATTGTGTGTTGTTGTTGCCTACAACCCTATTTTTGTTGTTCTTGTTGTTTCTGCTTTAGATATTTCCTCTTACAGGAATGTCTAAGGATATGAAAGTATCTGGATTCAAGAAGTGTGACTCATGCTGTCAGAAGATGTCTCTGACAGATGGTCACACTTCTTGTGTCTACTGTTTGGGCACCCTACACCTGCAGGACTCTTGCTCGGTGTGTCATGCCTTCAGTCCAAGAGTCCTGCAGGAGCGTAGGAATAAGCTTATCTTGAGGGGTTTGCTCATGCGTGAAGGATCTCCGGCCAAGTCTCAGCCAGTGAAACCTGCCAAGCCAATGAAGCCGTTGGCTCCCAGCTCGGAGCCTTTGTTGGGTATGGCATCTGCTTCAACTTCGGTTCCGGCTGGAACCGAAGTACAGGTCTCCCAGTCGGCTCCGACTATAGGGTCGGAACGGTCAGGGAGCAGAAAACGCTCTAGATCTCCGTCCCTAGAGTCGATATGCTCAGCTCCGGGGTCTCCTCTATTACAGTCGGAGCGAAGTCACTGATCCCACTCTTCTCAGTCTTCTAGACTATCTGACCATGATTTGGAGACAGTGGTGAGCAGGCTTCTAAAATCGCAGACCCTGGCTAAAATGTTGTCCAGCCCCCCTCATCAGGGTTCTGCTCCGCCCATCTCTGCTACAGTTCCTCCTTCGACTCATCCCCTGAGTTCGGAGCCGGAGTCAGTTGGGGTTCAGAACGTGGAACTGTCGGTGCCGATACCTACCCTTTCGGTTCCGTCGTCGCCTCCGATCACCTCCATGGTACCTTCCTTGGAGGGATCTGGGCACCGAGGCTCCCTTGTTGGCTCCGAGGGGGCGAGTGGCATTGGACCCTTGTCCGACCCCGTTCTCCCTCTCGGAGCGTCGGCTCAGGTGAGTTTGGAGCCTTCTCTCTTGGTGCCGGGAGGGATTCTTTTCTCTTCGGAGCCGGATCCTTCTCTGCTATCGGGAGAGGTGCCTTCGAGGTCATGAGGAGTGTTCTGGCCTCTGAGTCAGCCCCACAATCAGCCCCATCGGCTTCTCCCCCCATGGTGCCTGCGTCTGCCTCTGCCCCTCCTCCAGACCCCAAGCGTGGGAAACAAGCATTCCAGGGCACCCCACTGCGTGTATCTTCCTCTTCCGAGGCCTCCTCTGACCATTCAGAGTAGCTTCCTTGAAAGAGGAAATGCAAGAGGAAGCATGTTGACTCCCCCGAGTCTGTCACTTCAGATACCAACTTAGAGGATTCGGAAGGGTCTCCAAGATCCCCCTCTGAAGATGTCTCCTTTTCAGACATCCTTGAGATACTTAGGCAGAGGGGGAACTGGACTACCCTTAACCCTTCTGAGGATGAGTCTGTATACCTGGACGCATTTGGTTCCTGACCCTCCACCTTCTGGGTGTATCCGCCTTTCGATCCACTGATGTCGGTGGTGGCTTGAAAGGCGTAGTCAGCCCCGGACACAGTGGAACCAACCCCCTGAAGACCCACAAAATTTATTACTGCACCACAGGACAAGCAATTTTTGACAAAGGGTGTTCCCGTTGATGCCACGGTGGTGGCAGTGGCCACAAAAAAAGGAGTTGGCTGAAACTTCTTCGTCTGTCCATCCCCCTAATAAAGAGTCTAGGACGATGGACAGGTATGGGAAGCGGATGTTTTCCTCAGCGACATTTTCCATGAGGTCGCTGAACTATTTGTGCCACTTTACCCGTCTTCAAAGGGATCTCCTCAAAGAGCTAGGAGATGCCCTCCAAGATCCATCAGCTGTGGGGGCCCAGGCTAAGATTGCCTCCCAGCTGGCGACTCTTAATTCGGTAGTGAACTCCTCCATGCGGGTAATTTCTTATGCAGCCGATGGTGCGAGTAGGGTTGCAGGCACAGGAGTGGCTCTGAGGAGGCATGCTTGGATGTGGTAATGTAACATTGCGGAACCCTTCAGAGCATCTTTCACCAACACACCCTTTGATGGTTCCGCTCTCTTTGGACCACAGGTGAAGGACACCCTTACCAGGTGTGAGCAGGAAGGCAAGACTATCTCTGCTGTAGGAGTCCATTTTTTCGCTCCTTCTAGACCGTATCCCAAAGGTCAGAATAATGGGAAGATGTGGTTCTGGAAACCCCAGGGAGCCGTGCCTGACACACATGGTGAGTTCCCCTCCAGGGGCAGAGGAGGGAACAACAATAGACGCCGCCCTCGGGACAGAGGGTGTCCGCAAAATCAGGGCAGCAGGGATTCCTTCTCTGACAAGCCCTTCCAGCATCCCTGTGGGGCTGCCCGGCTGCCCACCTTCAGAGGCAGTCGGGGGAAGATTATCACTGTACCCAAGAGCCTGGCAAGACATAAGTCAAGACAGATGGGTACAGTCTATTATATCTGGAGGCTACAGAATTCCTTTCGTTCGCACCCCCTTAAGATCAAACAAGTCCCTTCCAGATGTTCCACCCAATCTACGCGACCAAGCAGTACAAGAGGTCTCAAAACTGCTAAAAAAACGGGCCATCCAGCAAGTCCCAGCAGACCAGCAAGGATCCGGAATTTACTCAAGGTTCTTTTTAGTACCAAAAAAGACAGGGGACTGGTGACCCATTTTGGATCTCAGCAGACTAAACAGGTCTGTACAAAGAACGAAATTCCAGATGGTCACGCTTCAGTCCATTCTACCCTTTTTGGGTCAGGACAATTGGATGTGCTCCATAGATCTTCAGGATGCGTACTACCATATCAAAATGGACAGGCAGTCCAGAAGATTCCTCCACTTCTGACTGGGAGCAAGTCATTATCAGTTCAGAACTCTGCCCTTTGGTCTCACCACAGCCCCCAGGGTGTTCACCAAATGTATGGCAGTGTTTACCTCTCATCTGAGACGGCAAGGATTCCAGGTGTTTCCATATCTAGATGACTGGCTCCTTACTGCTACCACCAGACATCATCTGCTGCGAGCCAGAGACTACACCATCCAAGCTTGCTCCAAGCTAGGTATCATAATAAATTTTGAAAAGTCTGCATTATCGCCTTGTCAATCTATAACCTTTATAGGCGCAAACTTAAGTACAAAAGACATGTCAGCGAGACTTCCATTAAACAGAGTATTAGACATTCGCCAACATGTGCAGGTGTTATTGGAATGCAAAAAAATTCAGGCCAGATTTGTCCTTAAAACCTTGGGCCTCATGGCAGCAGTGACCATTCTAGTCCTCCTGGCTCATTTTCATATGAGGATTCTTCAGTGGATGCTTTTCACCCAATGGTCCTTTCAATAACTTCCAATGTCTCACATGATAATGATCACACAGACATGCAAAAACCAACTTGCTTGGTGGATGGTTTCCCCATCAGTACCCCAGGGCAGACCATTTGTTCTTCCTCCTCCAGTTGCCACGGTGACCATGGAAGCCTCCCTGATCAGGTGGGGGGGGGTACTTTCAGGGCAGAACAGTCCAAGGCACCTGGCAGCCCCATGAGTACCATCTGCATATCAATGTCTTGGAGATGAGGGCCATGCTTTTAGCGTTGCAAGCTCTTCAGAACTCTCTTCCCACTGGGACCATTGCAATTCAGACAGACAATATGTCGGTGGTGTGGTACATCAACAAGCAGGGCGGAACCAGGTCCTACCCCCTATGTCGAGAAGCACTCAGACTCTGGCAATGGGTGATCTCTTCCCAACAGTTTCTGATAGCAGCACACATCCCTGGGAAGTCCAACGTTATAGTGGACAGGCTGAGCAGAGCTATTCTCATGCCTCACGATTGGTCTCTCAATCAGACAGTGGTGGACCGAATCTTCCGCAAATGGGGCCAGCCTTGCTGCGACCTTTTTGCCACCCCCTTCAACAGCAAGTGCGACAAGTTCTTCTCTCTCCTCCCTCATCCTGGACACTCCCCCAGAGACGCTCTAGTTCACGATTGGCCTCAGGGACTTCTTTATGCATTCCCTCCTTTTCCCCTGATCCCCAAATTAATGCAAAAAGCTACCATATGGGGATGCAAGATGATCCTCATTACCCCTTATTGGCCTCGACAAATTTGGTTTCTGTTCCTGCATCGTCACCTTCTGGAGCAGCCCTGGACTCTGGACCCAGTTCCAGACCTCCTGATCCATCAATCGGGAGGGCTGCACCAATCCCTTCAATCTCTCCAGCTCACTGTTTGGTTGCTCCACTTCCGATCTTAGCCAGGCTTCCGAACATCTCCCATTCGGTGCGTGAAATCATCTTATCATCACCACATAAGTCTACCACCAGAAAGACTAATGCTAGTAAGTGGAAACGTTTCTCTTTCTGGTCAGAGGCTAGGACTATAGTTCCTTTTTCAGCCCCTGTTCAACACATCTTGGAATTTTTACTTGAACTTTTTCACGCTGGATCTTCTTCTGCCACAATCAGAGTTCAGTTAGCTGCTTTTTCAAATTTTCATGCAGGTCTATCGGAATAAAATATTATGTCCCATAAGCTTTGTAAAGCCTTTCTCAAAGGGACTACTTTACTCAGGCCCCCAGTGAGAGATCCCCCGCCTCCGTGGGATCTGAATTTAATTTTAGCTTCCCTGATATTGCCCCCCTTCGAAATGGCAGCTTCTTGTTCCTTGAAGTTTCTTTCTTGGAAAACCCTTTTTCTGGTTGCAATTACTTCAGTTAGAAGGGTTTCTGAACTTCAGGCCCTTTGTGTTCGCCCTCCTTATCTAGTTTTCCACAACGACAGAGTTTCCCTTAGGACCAACCCTTCCTTCCTTCCAAAGTTTCCTTCGGAGAATAATTTGAATCAGTCCATTGATCTCCCTGTGTTTTTTCCGAATCATTCCAACAAGGCTGAATACAAATTACATCAGTTGGATGTTCATAGACAGCTACATTTTTACCTGCACAGAACTAAGCAGATTAGAAAATCAGACCAGTTATTGTCATATGCCGAGGGTAAACAAGGACTACCAGTGTCAAAAGTAACTTTATCTAGGTGGCAGACCTCTATTATTACATTAATATATCAGCTAAGAAATAAGGAGCTCCCTGCTAAACCCAGAGGTCACTCTACCAGAGCTTTAGCTACTTCAGTGGCTTTTCAGGCAAGATTGCCAATGGAAGCTATTTGTGCGGCAGCTACATGGGCCAGTCCTCATGCCTTCATTTCACATTATAAGCTGGGCTTGACCTCCAGGAGCAGAGCTGATTTTGGTTCCACTGTTCTGAGGAGTCTGTTCCGATGAGCCACCCAGGATTGAGGTGCTAGGGACGCTGTCCCAACCAGCAAGAATGAAGGCGAGATAGACAACTTAACATTAAGAAGTTATGTACCTACCATAATGTTCCATGTTAGTTGTCTTCTTCTTGCCTTCTTTCTTGCGTCCCACCCTCCATCCCCCTGTCCTAGTGGACTGAGAAGAGCTATATATGAGTCTTTCACTGGCTGAGTATGCTCTGGCCTTTTTCCTTCTCTGCCTGTCCGCTTTATGGTGAATGTTATACTCCTTAGGACAGGTATCTTTATGTTATGTCTGTAGTTAGGCCTACCAAACGAGATCTGAGGATCTAGCGCCAGTCATTGTGGGATATTAGGAGGCCTCAAGCCATTAAATAGCTCTCGAGCTTTAGAAGATGGCCGAGTCAGAGCCGAGGATCGGCTCCGATCCCAACCAGCAAGAAAGAAGGCGAGAAGAAGACAACTAACATGGAACGTTATGGTAGGTACATAACTTCTTATTAATTTTGAAAGGATTGCTTCCCTCAGAAGCAACAAAAGACAGAAGTGGAAAAGAAGAAGGAGAGAAGTACAGAAGGTGGGAGAAAGACAAAAAGAAAGAGAAATAAGGGAGGAAAAGAAAATCAGGTAAGTTATCCAGATGGGGTGTCCTGCGTCTAGCACTGACATCAATCTCCATGTGCTCCACTTCACCCTATGGAACACTAACAATCATCATCATTCAGGATGGACTTCCTATGAAAACCTTCAGTAGACATTCCTCTGAAAAAGATCTTTCAAAAGCCATGCTTTCACACCCTCCTTTCACATCTACCTTTAGGTTGACCAAGTCATTTTAGAGTGCTTCAGACCTGGACTGGGATCAAATGATGAGGGTTTTTCTGAAGGCTCAGGTTGAGATGATGTCTTCCCACCAGGGTGGATCAGGTTGGGTACATTCCTGCACAGTCAGTACCAACCGTCATACATCTGACTCATTCAACACTAAGACCCTTGACATCAGTCGAGTTTCAGAGCTGATAACTCTAACAGACCTTTGACACCATCCTCTGCACTAATTCATGCCAAAGGTCTGTCAGAGTGATTTTTTCAGTGTCAACAGTCTTTGTTGTTTGATGTGGTGGCTCTGCTCTCAATCTCAGATTCTTCTGCTCTTTGGTGTTGGGGCTTCCATCCTTGGTGCCATTTACACTCTCTTCTTTTGCACATAAAATTTAGAAAAACAAGTAGAAGCACATTTCAATATGGGCCATAAACTAAGGAATGGATCTCTCTTCTGCCCAGTCACATCTGTTCTACATTTCTGTCTTCCTTATTTGGCATTGGCTACAGCTACTCCACCGTTAAACCCCTAGGTAGCCATTTCTAGTTTCCACATTGTTTTTCCGTCCTCTTCACTGGCAGCCCATGAACTGTGTAAAGCCTTCTTAAAAGTCATCCTTCTCTTGCACCCTCCTATCAAAGATCCTACACCCCCACCCCTTAAGACCTCAGTTGTGCTCTAGAATAGGGCTTCTTAAAACTTTTTCCACTCATGAGCCAAGGCATAAACAGTGGGTCACACAGATGCAGCAAGTGTTGTGACCTGGTTTTGTCTTCTGCATCTGTGGGAGCAGACAGAAAGGGCATTCTTAAAGAAGAAAAAATACAAAAGATGATTTTTGCGACCCCAACATTCAGTTACATGACCCCAATATGCGGTCATGACCTATAGTTTAAGAAGCTCTCTTCTAGAAATTTTAACATTTCCCCTTTTGAACTAGCTTCATCTGAGACTTAAAATATCATTCATGGAAGGCCTTGCTTTCGATAGCCATTACTTCAGCAAAACAGATCTCAGAATTACAGACCGTTTCTTCCATCTCCCATATGTGGTGTTTCACAAAGATAGTGACTCACTATTAACTAACCTGCCATTCATGCTGAAAGTAGCCTCAGAAAACAATCTAAACCAACCTAGTCTTCTATCAGTGTTCTTCCATAACGACACTAACAAAAGATTACCTTTTACATACGTTAGATATCCACAGACAACTGTGTTTTTATGTTCACAGAATTAAACCCATAAAAGATTCCCAACTGTTTTGTATCCTTTATTCCTTTCAGACTAAATCAGAAAGTCTCTAAAAAAATCCTGTTCAGATGGTTCTCAGACTGTATATGCTTTTGAGTATTCCTCTAGAAATAAGCATTTACCTCCCAAAACCGAAATCTCATTCTACCAGGTCAGCTTCTACAGCATTCTTTAGGAATTCTGCTTAGATGAAATTTGTAGAGCAGCAATGTGGTTTAAATTGCATATCTTTGTCAAACATTACAAGTTGTATTTTATGTGGACAGAGCAGTGGTGCAGCGGTACCATTGTCGCCTCACAGCAAGAGGTTCTCTGGTTTCATTCTTGGCTAAAGTAACTTCTGTGCGGAGTTTGTATGCCTTCCCTGCGTCCATGTGGGATTTCTCTGGGTACTCCAGTTTCCGCCCATGTTACAAAGACATGCGTCTAGAGTGTTTCTCCCTGGGCCTCTGCTGAAAATTGGCTTTGTTCCAAGTCGGATTTTTCCGGTAAACTAAAATGTCATAATACATGTCTGGATTTCAGGCCTTTTTTGGAGCTACTGTCCTCAGTATTTTCTCATGATTCCACCCAAGTAAAACAAGAGCTTGGAATTCTGTCCCAATAGACAAATCAGATAGGGTAAAACAGGATATGGAAGTTATGTGCATACCTTTTTGTCAGTTATCCATCCAGTTTGACAACCCCCTCCCTTCCAAATTGTCATTTCTTTCTGGAGGGAACTGGTAGACCTACTTGAACCCCATCTATCTGTCAGTGACACATCCTTCTTCCAGTTTTTTACTAGGTGTAACTTTGAGGTCTATACTGGACATGTAGCAAACAATCTGAGAGTAGAGTGCGGACAGAGGCATTATGGAATTTGTTTTATGGAGCTCAGGACTGGGAAGACAGCTGGATTGGATCTTACAAGTGTCTCCATTCCCCCAAATTTGAGTTGTGTGAACTAAGGATGAACATGGTCTAGTGCTAAGCTTAAGTGTATAACTTCTGCTTTTCTATCATTAAAGAAGCTAGGCCAGAAAAGATGGAGACGTTAAAAATGGTGAACAAAGCTAACTGTTCTTAGTGGGGTAATAATTACTCAAAACTATTAGATGTTAAATTGTGAAACTTCTAAAACTTATAACATGGTTTCCTAAAAAGTGCTTTAATGTGTTTCTCACATACAAACTCAAACACATTAATAATAGCATGCAAAAGGCAATATATTCTGTATCTTTAATTTCTTAGCAAAGTCTCCTCTCTGTAAATAGTCACTAGGTTTAATTCACTAATAAACAGTTTAAATGGTTCAGTAACATATCAAATTGTTCTCAAGTAGGAAGATACAAAATGCAAAAACAAAAGGGCCAGATTCAAAAACGCCTACACTGTGTACATGATCTGTATTCAAGAATATCCCTACCACATTTTTGTGCTGCCTGTTCATTAAGAAAGATTACACTGACTGTGTAGACATAGTCTACACATTGTTATACTCTTTATGAATCTCCCTCAGTATTTAAGCTTAGAGAAAATCAGTAGGAAAACTCAAATCATGAGAACTAATATGGGAGTGTTACGATGCTTGATGCCATGGGCGGAGGGCCTCTAGTATATGTTAATGGTGTTGGAGGAAGTATTTTACATCAAAAATACATAAAAAATATATGTTGAGGTAAAAGGTCAATCCACAAACCTCTCAACCTCTTAGAACAAGAGATCTGGACAAATACATAAATAATGGGGGACAAAGCCCCAAAAATTGGGACAATATTTAAATATTGCTTTTACAAACAGAAACTTGATACAATAACACGTTTTGCATTAGCATGCATTTTCTGAAGGGAATGAAGTCTGAAATTCAAATGCCTGTCATGATTTTGACGAATTCTCAATGCTTTACCAGCGATTTACCAGAAAATCAAAATTTTATGTGGACCATACCAAAAATATGATGCAAAAATCTGGACATCCCGCAAAAATCTGTACAGTTGAGAGGTATGTCGAGAGGTATGCAGACTGCTGCTGCTGTTGCTAAGGACCTCTGTCCCTCTTCATTCTCTCTGTCACTCACACAGTCTCTTCTGCTTTCATACATGCATACAGTCTCACTCACAGACGCACACACACACACACACACACACACACACGCACAGATACACAGATACACACACACACCTTTTTATTTTAATGTTTTTTATTTTTTACTTTACACTCACTAAACAGTAAAAGTGCTGCTTAGTGAGTGTAAAATAATGGCTCGATCGATCTCACTGTTCACTGTCTCTCTCATATACACATACACATTCTCTTCTGATTTCACACAGACATACATATACACACACAGTCTCTTCTGCTTTCATGCACACATTCATTCATACATGCAGACAGAAACATAAACACACTCATACACATACATACACTTTTTTCTGTTTATTTTTTACAGCCGCTAAACAGCAAAAGTGCTGCTTGGTGATTGTAAAATAACGGCTCGATAGATCTCACTTCTCTCATATATCCGCATGCACTCACACACACACACACACACACACACACACACACGCACGCACACTCACTTGGTGAGAGTAGAATGATGGCGGCCATTTGTTTTTTTCTGTCCGAACTCCACTGCAGCTTGATATGCTGCTGTGAAGCGGTGGACTCGTTTTTCAGCTGGCGTTACTTCTACATTAATACCCTGATGGAGAATGTTTGTTCTCCAATCAGGGTGTTGATGTAAAGTTTGCCCATTCTGTAAAAGAAAAATACACCATGTCACACAGAGCGATGACAAGAGTCAAATGGTGTTATGCAATGCTGCATATGTTAGTCTCTCAAACTATCAGTGTACAACATGTGAACATTCAGTTTTTATCCAGTTGTCTTTCTTTAGTCAGATCCTGAACTGGGTCAGTTGGCTTTTCATAGGTTCTTAGGTAGGTACTAAGCTATCGGCCCTGGGGCCTATATAAGCCTAGCCAAAAAGATTCCCTGTCTTTTGCCACGAAATAAAATTATTTTCCTGTGCCCCTGTCAAGTAGTGCCGCAGAAGTGATCCCCGGGGTGAATTTTCTATTTCCATCCAGTCGTTAAGATTTTTCTTAGAGGGCCATTGAGGAGCTTTGCTTGACATGAATGGGTAGTTTTTTCCAGAGTATGGGAAGTCTCTGGGATTGTGATGACGAGGTTTAGGTCCCTGGAACATGTAGTTCGGAGAGACTGTGATTTCTTTAAGTGTAACATATCCAACAGCTGTGGGTTTGACATAGCTTTGTATGTTAGGCAGAGATTGCCTCTGTGTAGGCGATATGCGACGGAGTAGAGATGGAGTTTTTTCAGATGGTCTGCATATGGCATCTGTTTGAGCCCGGTAATCCTCTTAGTGAGGTATTTCTGTGGCCTTTCCAATTATAGGTGTCTTGAGATACATGCCAAATGGGGCATTGTACTCTATAATGGGTCTGATGAGGGATGAGTAGAGAGGAACAATGACCTCCTTTTTTCTAGAGGAGAACCCTTTTGTGATGAGGTGTGCCACATAGAAGGATTTCTGACTGCTGTGGCGATATGGTTATCAAAGGAGAGACTGCTGTCCACCTGTGGCCCGAGGTCTCTTATCACACTTTGAGTGTTTAGTGAGCTACTGCCTGTGTGGTAGTTCATGGGTACTGAGTTTTTCCCAAAGGGAATGACAGTGCACTTCTTGGCATTGAGCTTGAGGCCATGACTTGGACACCAAGCATCTGTTTCTGTGAGGCCCTTTTGTAGAATGTCTACATCATTAGGTGATTCTATTATGGCTCCCAGTTAGCAGTCATCTGCGAACTTTGTTAGCCAAAGACCTTCTATGTTGGCCTGCACTTCAGAGAAGTAGATGCTGAACAGGAGAGGACCCAGGACTGAACCCTGTGGTATTCCACTCGTCACTGATCTGAAGTTGACGAATCGGCTACTTTACTGTGTGGGTTCTGTCAGTGAGCCAGTTGGCCACCCATCATGTGACATAGGGATTTATGCCCAGTTTAGTGAGTTTATCTATAATTCCAGAGTGGGGGATGGTATTTCTTATTATTCTTTCTTTTACTTATTCTATCCATTTGGCATTTTTATTATGTTCCACAGGATCTTCATAAATACTTTTCCAAAATGTATCCGTTTCTTCTTTGCTTGATGGTCTTTCAATTCCTTTTACCTTATTTTCCAACTCTCTATAGAACTTTTGTGGGTCATCAATAAATTGCTTATTGTGTACTTTTACTTTATATTTGTCTGTGCATCTTATAAGTTTTTCCACCTGTGCTGAGATATTTAGCTTGTTATTTGCAATAGTGCATGTAGATCCTGGTCTGTTGTAATACTGTGCTTTGCTTTTATTACGCCTGTCTTTCTTAGTATTTTAGTTGAACTGTCCCCATTGTAGGAATGCTTCTGTGTCTTGAGGATTCTCCGCTGGTATTTTTTCCATTTCTGGCCCCAGTGTGCCTACCAGGATTGGACACTTTTTTAACCTGGCACTTGTGCAACCAGCTGTCTTTTTTTTTTTTAAACTACTTCTGTCTGTGATATATGGTGTATAAAATACAGTCTATATATCAGAGTCGTCTTGGTGAGATTTTATAAAAAATAGGATCCACCTTATAAAAGTGCTCCCCAAGACCTGAGGATGAATTCATTTCCAGCAATACTACTCTCCTTTGCTTGCTGATCTCATCATCCCTCCATTCAGACCCTTCTTTCCATTCTGCATGACTGTTGTTATTCTACATAACGATCTGCATCCAGAATCCCATTTTTTAATTTATTTTTTATTTTACATTTGTTAACTGGGGATGTCTGACTGAGCCGAAAAGGCCCTTTTTCAGCAGAGGCCCAGGGATAAAAGCTCCACATAGAAAAATTACAGATACATTTAGATATTTAGACATGATCAGTATACGCACAAATTACAATGGACATGTTTTTACAGTGGTATGCAGCACATCAACAGTTACAGTGGAGAGAACAAACAAGAAAATATTAATTTAAAAATAAAGGTAATTAATAGATTTGTGGTGTACAGCTGAAATTTGGAACATAGGTAGAATACATACATAGTGCACAGGTACAGTACATACACTGTACATTAGCCAGTGTTTGTGGGTAACAGGGAAAACTATTATCAAGTACTCTAGGTTTAGTATGTGTACCTTATACACTTTCACTAGCCTGGGTAGCAGTAATGGCATTGCCAGCTTTGCTTCATATGTTGCCTAATGAGGTTTTTAAAGGAGGCTTTGGATGATGTGTTTTGTATGCTAGTGGGGATAGAGTTCCATTTTTTAGCCAATGAACTACTATATGGTGCATCTCCAAAGCTATTATAGCTGTTGGAGACTTCTAGTAGTAGTTTGCTTAATGATCTAAGAGGCCTTTTGGCTGAGTGATGGTGTACTAGGTTTTTGAGGGCAGGACACTTATTGGGAGGTAATAGAATGACATAGGCAGAGCTGATTGTAGGTTAGGAGGTTGGGCAGTTCAAGCCAGTGCAGCTGTCTAAAAGCAGTACAGTGATGAGTTCTGTATGAGAAATTTGCAGCAAAGTGGGCAATTCTGTTATAGCAGGCTTCCATTTTGATTAGTTCAGTTTTGTTGAGATTAGTCAGAATGGGAGATGCATAGAGTAGGGTGGATAGAAGTTGGGAGCGAGCAATGGCTGATCCTGTGTTGTTGGTAAGAAATGGTTTGATACGGTAGAGTGATCCCAGTTTGGCATGTACTTTTTTAATAGTTAAGTTGAGATGACTATCAAATTTTAGGTGGGAGTCTATGGTTATTCCCAATAGCTTAGCCTATGCCACTGGAACATTTGGAGTAGCATTTGTGGAGTAGATAGCGAGTTGACTATTATCAGTGTTTTTGTTAGAACTGGTTATAATCATAAGCTGAGTTTTCTTTGGATTGAGGATAAGTTGGGCTTTGGTAAGATAGTTTTCAATGTCATAGAATACTAGTTGAGTTGTTTGCAGAAGGGTGGGAATGTTTTGTGCAGCACAGATTAAGGTAGTATCATCTGCATACTGAATGATAGAAGCATGCTGTGTGGAGGTATGGAGGTCATTTGTGAAGACTGTGAATAGTACTGGTCCTAAGATAGAACCCTTTGGGACTCCTGTAGTTATGGTCAACTGAGGAGAGAGAATTTTCCCATTTCACAGCTTGGTACCTGTCAGTTAAGTAGCTTCGAACCAGGTAAGAGTGGAATTTGATGGGTGATATTGGTTTAGTTTGTTTAGCAGGATTTGGTGCAAGACTGTGTCAAATGCTTTGGGCATATCCAAAAAAAGAATTGACACTTGCAGGCCTTCATTTTTGAGATGGTTTACTGTGTCTGTGAAGCAGAGGAGGGCTGTAGTAGTACCATGGGCAGGTCTAAAACCATGTTGAGTAGGTGACAGGATGTTACTGTCTAGGAAATATTTTAGCACCTCGGTATGGATGCACTTTTCTAGGATTTTGGCCAGCACCTTTATGTGTGGGTGTAACATAGGATATTTTCCAGAGTTTGGGGACATAGTTTTCAGCAATTTACCTGTTTATGAGAGTGGAGATTGGAATAGCAATAGCATCTGCTGTGAGTTTCAAGAAATAGCTTGGTAGTAGGCTGCTGTTGAGGAGGTGTTTAGTTTGGAGAGCATGTTTTTGATTGAAGTGGTGGAAACTATTTTGAAGGTAAAGCTTGTATTAATGTTATTTTTGTTGGGGGAGGATAGTGAGGTTGGAAGTGTCCTGTGATACTAAGGACAGAACTGAGTTCACAAAGTAGGAGTTGAATTGTGTTTCTATGGGAACTTTAGTGTCAGGATTGGTTGGTTTGGGGGTAGCCTTTTGGGTGGGTTTTAGTAGCTGGTTTACATTTTTTCCAAAATTTTTGAAGGTTGTGTTGTTTAGTTTGTAATGTTGTGTAATAGGATATTTTGTCCAGACTAATGCATTTTTTTGCATGATTGCGCAGTTTTTGGCACTTAGTTAGGCTTTGTGTTTCTTTCGTTTTTTGATAGTAAAGCCAGGCAGTGTCTCTGGACTTGAGGATTTGTTTTGTTTCTTTACTGAGCCAGGGGTTTGTAGAGGTTCTAACCTTGATTTTGCGCAATGGAGCTACATTGTCTAGGTGTTGCAGAAATGTTTTGTTGAAATATGCTACAGCCTGGTCTAGTGGGAGGGTTTTTAGGGGGGTCCAGTCACAGTTACAGAGTAAAGTTTTGAGGACCTCAGGAGAGAATTTTTTTGTGTTTCTAGTGGATTTATAGATAGTGGTTTTGCATATGCTTGTTCTACTATGCATAAGGTATATTATGTTGTGGTCACTTAAGGTGTCTGGGAGACTGCCTGTGTGGGGGTACAATGTGGTGTTGTTAGTTAGGACCCAGTCAAGGGTGGATTCCTTTTTAGATTTCTTATCTCATCTAGTTGGAATTTGTACTAGCTGCTGGTAGCCATGGAGATTTATTAGATTACTTGGTGGTTCTGATATTTAGGTGAAACAATCTAGATTGAAATCCCCCAGAATAAGGGTTTCTTGTGAGTATGTGGAAGAACACCAGGATAAGAAGTCTTCAAGGCTAGCAGGTGTATTAACAGGTGGAATATAGATCACAATTGTGGTGATGACCTCTTTTGGGTGAAGATGAAGTTGTGAGATACGTATGTCCCAATTATTGGGGGAGGGGTAGGAGTTTGGTATTTTGCATAAAGTTAAGTTGGACTTGCACAGTAAGGCAGTTCCATCCCCTTTACGAAGTGGTTTGTCTTGTCTAATGATATTGTAGCCAGTAGGGAAAACTTCTGAGTTAGCTGTTTTTATCTAGCCAGGTTTCTGTTAAAACAACTGTGTTGGGGGAGTAGTGTGCTATTGTGGCCTGGAGTTCAGGTATTTTATTTTCGATACTTCTAATATTAGTATTTAGCATTAAAAGATGGTTGGTTTTGCTGCTGTTATTGATTTGCCCAGGGATGAATATAGTGGGGGTATTATGTTCTGACAATTGTGTTGGAGCACTTTGTGTTGGACAGGATGGATTTTGGCCTGGGTTGGGGTGGATGTCCCCACTTATGGTGAGCCTGGTGTTAAAATGGTGATAGAGATGTTGGAGATTGGTGATGACTGTGAGAAAGTATTGTGTTTTTTTGGAGTAGGAATGAGAGCATATGTGTTTAGTTCTAAATTGGTCTGTTATAGAGTTCTTGAATAGTTGTGGGCAGATATTATAATGTGTGGTGTCTGTATATGAGAGTGCATAATATAGTATTGTGCTACTAGGTTTAGAGATATTGCTAGAGTAATAATTTGTGGAGTTGTAAAGAATTTTGAGAAGACAGACTAGACTTAGTTGTGTGATAGTCATGGTTATAAAGTTTAAGTTGGTTGTAGGTGGAGGTGTGGATAGGAATTATAGAGTTGCACTATATATGGATGGGTAGGTAGTGTGGGGTGATGTAATAATACCTAGCGGGGATGAGAGCGGTTGGGAGTATTTTGTGGTGGAGCAAGTGGGCGTGGTGTAATGTGATCCCATTTGAAGAGCTGTGATTGCTGGAGGTGATGTGAGGTTGAGCTGTGGGTGTGGTTGCATTTACTATAAATGTAGAGGTAGTGGGGCGGGAGGAAATTGGGGGCAGGGGAGCGGAGAGAGTCCAAGTGTTATCAGGGGCGAACAGAGCGGGGCAGAGCCCACCAAGACAAGAGTAATGGGCAGCAAAAAGTAAGAGTTACTTTCCAAATCCGAACAGTTTAAATAAATGCTTGAGGTGTAATGGCTTACCAGCAAACAGAATTCCTTATTTCTTGAATTACCCTCCTGCTTCATCATCATCCCTATCCATTTTGAATTGCAGCATTCATTTTGTGTTATGTACAAGAGCCTTGACTGTGTAGCTCTGAAATGTCCCTTCAAATCAGGTAATCCTAAACCTCCTTGTTCTTAGGAAGATCAACTAATCCCACTTATCTCCCAAATAAAATCCTTTAACTTTATTACTGTCCATAACTTTTCCCTCTGGTTGATAAAAATATGCCTGACCTGTATATAAAACTAAAGGGACTAAAACAGTTTTGCTGCTTGTACCTTGCTATCCATATCCATAGGCAAGAGCTTCCAGTTTCTCACTTTTTTGATTATCTTTTGTTTAGTCTCTTCCCACATATCCTTAGCTGCCATAAAATAATCCCTTTTAATCCATACTCCTAAATACTTCATTTTGGGAACTGCTGGACCAATTCATGTGTGGGTATATAGTTTATTGCTGTAGCCTTTGTTTTATCATCATTAATATTATGTCATGAGAAAACACTGAGATGTCCTTTTAAGTTTCCATCAGGTACAAAATAATATTTGCAAATAATACCAACTTTCCTTAAACACCATGCCAATTTTATCCTTGTATTTCTAAGTCCCTTATTTTCTTTGCAAGTGGTTCTAAATATAATGCAAATAACAAAGGGTAAGAGGACACCCCTGCCTGGTTCCTCTGTTCAGACACAACTTATCAGAGAGGAACCCTCCTACTTTTTGATTGTTGCCTTCGATCCCTCATATATCCTTGCAATTAACCATGTTATTGTATCAGAAAATGCAAATGCTTCCATTGCCCTTCTCCTAAAATCCCAGCTTACTTTGACAAATACTTTCCCTGCATCAAGATCTACCAATAACAGTGGTATTTTCTTACATTGGGCTTCCCTGTGGATCGTCGTTGTTCTACTGATGTCAAATGTTTGTCTCCCCTCCAAAAAAAACATTGGCCCATATCTGTCAGTTTTGGCATCACCTTTGCATTCTTTTAGCCATTACAGCCATAACCACTTTATAGTCATGGTTTAGAATTGAGATGACCTATATGAGAAGATCAGAAGGGTCTTTACAGTCTTTAGGTATTACAGCCATTACAGATTTTTTCCAGGATGTTGCTGCCTCTCCTCCTTTTAAAATACTGTTAAACAAGACCTTCCAAATTTTTATTACTTTTTCTCTCCTAACATCCAGACTTCTGGTGGAATTAAATTTATTCCTGAAGTCTTTCCTCCAGATTGGTTACACGTCATCATTTTTATGTCATGCCCTCCTATCTTAACTATTAGTTGTTGAGCCTTATCTACCTCTAACCTTGGCATATTTAAGTCGATAAATATTTCCAATCATGTTCTTTCTTGATTTCCTCATTTCACTGCTTATACAAATTTTCATTACATTTTTGAAATGTCTCTAAAACCTCTGCAGGGGTGTCCAACCTTTTCACTTGCAGGGGCTGCATTGAGTCAACAGAAATTGTCTGTGGGCCGCATGTAAAATATATCATATAGTTAACTGTATCGCTGTTGCAGGTGACCAAAGTAGACCCCCTGGCTGTATTGTAGGTGAATTTGAACAATGAATAAATGTAATAAATGCATAATATTTTCCCTAAAATTCAATATCTCATTCTAATTCTTAAAAAACAGTTAAATCTAACATCTTAGTTTAACAAAGTTTATTTATAAAAAGAAAAAATAAATTAACAGGTATGAACCCTTCAATTTGTATGAGATCATACCTGTGATTTTGCTGGTTTCCTAAAGATGTCCATATCTTCCACCATGTCCTTAATGCCCATATGTTGTCCAAAGCGCTCATGTATTCTTCTGTTTCTAGGTTTTGAATCTGTCCCTGAAATTATTCAAGACATGCTACATCTGGTCAGGCTGGTCTGAAGATGAAAGAAGGTTCATCAGTGGTATTCTCAAACTGAGCACCCCTTTGGAAAGGCACATTTCTAGCTTTGGAATCTGTCCCTGAAATATGGCACTGGCAATATTTCTTGCTTTTGCACTGCTGTCTGGTCAGGCTGGTCTGAAGATAAAAGAAGGTTCATCAGTGTATTGTCAGGCTGGTCTGAAGATAAAAAGAAGGTTCATCAGTGGTATTCTCAAACTGAGCACTCCTTTGGAAAGGCACATTTCTAGCTTTGGAATCTGTCCCTGAAATATGGCACTGGCAATATTTCTTGCTTTTGCACTGCTGTCTGGTCAGGCTGGTCTGAAGATAAAAGAAGGTTCATCAGTGGTATTCTCAAACTGAGCACTCCTTTGGAAAGGCACATTTCTAGCTTTGGAATCTGTCCCTGAAATATGGCACTGGCAATATTTCTTGCTTTTGCACTGCTGTCTGGTCAGGCTGGTCTGAAGATAAAAGAAGGTTCATCAGTGGTATTCTCAAACTGAGCACCCCTTTGGAAAGGCACATTTCTAGCTTTGGAATCTGTCCCTGAAATATGGTACTGGCAATATTTCTTGCTTTTGCACTGCTGTCTGGTCAGGCTGGTCTGAATATAAATGAAGGTTCATCAGTGGTATTCTCAAACTGAGCACTCCTTTGGAAAGGCACATTTCTAGCTTTGGAAGCTGTTCCGGAAATATGGCTCTGGCAATATTTCTTGCTTTTGCACTGCTGTCTGGTCAGGCTGGTCTGAAGATAACAGTAGGTTCATCAGTGATGATGCACAGCTTGCAGGAATGATGAGACTTTTACTTCTTATAAAATGAACAATTTGTATTTTTACATTTGTTTCACTGACTAACAGATGGTAGAACACGTTTAACTTTGGTTCACCCACTTACTATAGAGCCACAAAGAACATGATAATATGCAACAACACACTCCAGTTTCACAAGGTAATCTCACACCTGCTTTTTTGCAGTTGCCTCTCCAATCTGCATGAGTGCACATTTCAGCTGACGACTTGCACAGATCCACTCAATGAGGCATAGCATCATCAGATAACACCTTTTTGTATTTTTTCCTTAGATTGCTATAAATCTCCAACTTGGTTTTTCCAAATGTTTGCTGAAACTTTGGAAGGGGTCTTCCAGTGTTTGTTACATTTCTCAAATTTAAACAAATAATTGACTTTATTAGTAGTGGCAATGTTTATTTGTGAAACCTGTTCACAAGGGTGCAGCCAGGCACAAACCTTCGCAGAATTCAAACTTATTGGTCCTAGTTCTTGTTATACTTAAGTGTCCATATCAGGAGGTTCAGGCTGTCAAGTCAGGATTGTTCTTTTGTGTAGTAGACAAACATTATGAGCATAACCTTTTTAATGTGAACACTGAGCTTGTCTTTTTGATACCAGTGCATCTATATCGGTTTTGATAGAGGTAGTGGCGATGCGAAGAGTATTTTCAAGATGCTCATCTGAAATTTTTGTTCTGATTTTATTTTTTGTATACTTCATACGAGAAAAAAATTGCTCGCAAATGTATGTACTCCCCAACAGAGATGTCATGAACAGGGCATGTTCGTGAAGTGCCGGATATTTTTCTTTGGGTAGGTATAACTTATAAAAGTCCAATAAAGACGCTTGCAGAAATTTTTCTTTAAGTTGCATATCTGACTGCAATTCTATGCATTCCAGTTGTAGGTTTGCAGGCAACATGTTGATGTCAACTGAGAATGGAGTAGCAAATATAGTGAACTGTTGTTGGTGTTTTCTAAAATCTTGAAATCTACTCTCAAACTCCTGTGATAAACTATTAAGTAATGCTGCATAGTTTTCAGTATTTATGTGGCTTTGCTCAGACAGTGTTTCAAAGTGAATGAAGCTACTGTTCTTAATCTGACAGTGCCATAATTTCAGTTTCACTTCAAATGCCGTCACTGTTTGAAACATGTAATTTATTAATAGATTTTCCCCTTGGAGGCGGAGGTTCAGGTCGTTTAAATGAGCAGTGATGTCTACTAAGAAGGCTAAATCAGCCATCCAGTTTGCATTTTCAAATTTGGGTGCAGGCTTTCCTTTTGACTCCATAAAGGACTTTATTTCATCTAGTAAATCATAGAAGCGTTTCAGCATTTTTCCACGACTTAACCACCTCACTGCAGTAAAGTACAAGATGTCTCCATAGGTAGATTCCAAAGTAGTCAGAAACTCCTGAAACTGGCAGTGATTTAATCCTCTGGATCTTATAAAATTTATTGTTTTAATAACAACATTCATAACTTTTTCCATTTTTAAAGTCTGTGCAGACAAATTTTGTTGATGTATAATGCAGTGGTACTTCATGAAACGCACATTACTGATCTGTTTTGCATCTTCTTCCATCAGTGTTGTTAGTCCTTCCTTCTTTCCAACCATAGCTGGAGCACCGTCAGTTACTATGCCAGACAGGTTTGTGATGGTCAAGGAAAATCTTGCCAGTGTTGCTTTTAGTGCTTTGTACAGATCAGCAGACTTCATTGTGTCTTTCAGTGGAACCAGACAGGCCAGTTCTTCAGTAATACTGAAATCGTTGTCAACACCACGAATAAATATGGCAAGTTGTGCCGTATCTGTAACATCAGTGCTGTCATCCAAAGCTATGGAGTAATACTTGAAAGTTGCACACCGAGATTCCAAAGTATTTTCAATAGATTTGGCTATATCTTCCACATGCCTTGCGATTGTCTGGTGTGATAAACTGATTTTAGAAAATTCTGATTTTATTTCAGGGCAAATTATGTCTGCTACACTTTCAAGGCATTCTTTAACAAATTCACCATCGGCAAATGGCTTGGATTTTTTCGCAATTAAATTTGCTACAACATTACTTGCCTTTAGTAAAGAATCTGGCTGAGTAGCTGATTTTCGAAACAGCTGTTGTTGAAATGTAAGACTTTTTTTAATTCTGATATTTTCTGTCTACGGCACACTCCTTGCAATTCACTTAATTTGGGGTGCATTTGAATATAATGCCTTTTCAAATTGTAGTCCTTGAAAACTGATACCACTTCTCTACATAGTAAACAAAGTGCTTTATTGTTAGATTCAACAAAGAAGTACTCATCAGTCCATTTTTCCTGAAAGACTCTCCTTTCATCAACTATTTTTCTTTTCATGTTGGTTTTGGAGGATGCAGAAGCCATGCTGAAAAGTAAAAAAGGAGTAACTATTAACTACTTTATTCCTAGTTATATAATTTTTAAAACAATGGCTAACAATTTACATTAAAAATAAGGAAATAAAAATTAAAACTATCCATAGTTGTAGTATATGTTAATGGTGTTGGAGGGATCATTTCACATCCGCAACATAACACAAAAATATCGCTGGGGTGAATTTACAGTTACCCATCCAGTTGTCCAGATTGCATTTGAGGAGGGCCAATGAGGCACTTTGTTTCATTTGTAGTACTAATGCCATTAGTCTTCAAAACAGCCATTACGCATAAAGCACATCACATTTACTGTGACTGTTGGTCTGTACTCTGTGCCAGTAATACTGGGCATTTTGAAAAGTTCTTCATATAATTCATGAAATTCAGATGGACTGTGATATAGCTATGAACATGTATGGTTAGCATGTAATCAACAGTTTCTTACTGCTACAAGGATGGCAGCTTTCAATGACATAATCAGAGCTGTACCATCAAGTTAAATACAGTGCACTTTGCATGCTACCCAAGAAAACTCATTCACTTGCAATAAAAAAAACTGGCACACACTAACACTGTCATTAATTCACTACAGTACTACCAATTCACACTGGGAAAACCACTCCAGCCGTCCCAAGTAGGTAAAATGTCAACATTAGCAGCCCTACAGTACTACAATCCACAAAATTAAGCCAACAAATTTGCAATAAAGTAAAGAATTCACATCACTGACTTAATAAAACAATTCTGAATAAGAGGGTCTCACCCAAACAAATGACTGGTGCCAGAAACATGACCGCAAGCCGAATGCCAACAAATGCATCATCATCCCTTTTGGCCCAAAGTTTTGGGGAAAGCGGCTGTGAGGCTGCCAGCCCAGCTAGATGTTATTTTGTACATAATTCTGTGTCATTTTTGAATATTAATATAATTCCTATGCTTGTCTTACAAATGTAAGTAAACTATACGTATGTGTACATTAAACTATTGGGGCAGAAGTGTGTGTTGAACTGTATGTTCTGTACTGATATTCAAGAATGTAACCACCGTGTACTCAACTGGAAAAGAGCAGAAATGTGTATAATAACTGTATACCTGTGCAGATGTGTGCTTTAATGGTAGAATTTGGAACATACAGAATTAATTTGCAAACGCTAAGAAAAGAAGTGAATTGTTTTACGACTGTGTTTATCTCAT
Source organism: Protopterus annectens (assembly GCF_019279795.1). Taxonomy (NCBI): domain Eukaryota; kingdom Metazoa; phylum Chordata; order Ceratodontiformes; family Protopteridae; genus Protopterus; species Protopterus annectens. Next base: position 1,467,502,655 of record NC_056744.1, on the reverse strand, counting down.
CAAGAAGACAGGATGTCTACACTGCAGCCAGAAGTTCTGTTGTCTGGAAACAGAAAAAATGACAGGTTTCAAATGTAAAACTGTTAACTGTTTTATGACTTCCAGTTTTAGGCACATTTCTGAGAGATAAGTAACCTCTCTTAGGGACAGATTGGAATATAGCAAGATTAGTAGATGTTTTCTGTGAGGGCGGCCACGGTGGTGCAGTGGTTAGCATTGCCGCCTCACAGCAAGAGGTTCTCCGGTTCGACCCCTCGGGTGGGTGCTCTCTGTGCGTCTCTGTGTGTCCTCCCTGTGGTCGCTTCCGGGTGCTCCGGCTCTCCTCCCTCCCACCCCCCAATCTGCAGCTGGGCAGGTGGATTGACTCTCTATTGGGGCCTAGGTGGTGTGTGCCTTGTGTGGAAGGTGGAAGGTTGGGCCAACCCTGGCCGTAAAACTCCACTGCCAACTCCACTGCGGACAAGGTGATCCGTGATCCGCTGTTCATGGTGGCGACCGAAAGAAGAAGAAGAAGAAGAAGTAGATGTTTTCTGTATTTGAGACTGTCCTGCAATGTTGTTTAAAATATTTCCTGCGATTCTGAACTCTGTCACTTTATTCATTGAGTTATTGAATATTGTCTTACTCTTTTGTTTATTATTAAATATATTTAAACCTTTTAATTGTGGCTGGTTTGTTTATTTAAGCTCTTACAGTACTTGACATTGTATACTCCACTCCAATAGCCTTACTGTTGGTCACACTTGCCATTTGTATAATAGTAACATCACACAGTAGGATTGGTCACCCTTTGGTGTGGGCCATATAGTAGCCGATACGTAAGGATGGTTGATAGTGATTACTACCTTATAGTCTGGGCAGAAGAGGGCATAACTAGCGAACCTGTGCCAGCCGTCCCCAGGTGTGTCTGTGTGTTTGTATATAAATCAAATCTCAAAGTGTGTGTGTTTGTATATAAATCAAATCTCAAAGTCTGTGTGTGTGTGTGTGTGTGTGTGTGTGTGTGTGTGTGTGTGCGTGTGTGTGTATATGGGGTGACATACACAAATCTCAAACCACCCCTGATAGTTGTTGAAATGCTGGCACATCCGAGCTAACCCTCTCTCCAATAATGGGAAATACATTGGCCAATTTGACCAGATTGGACCTGATAATTGACAGACAATGGGGGCAAAGATAAGCAAAGAAAATATCCTACAAAATAAATACATTACTCACCACTGACATTCACCAAGTAATTACAAAGGTAATAATTAATCCCAAAACTTGAATATTGCCTTCCCTTAACAGTCTTCTGTTCAGCCTAAACAAGATATGTAGAATGATGTTGTGACGTCTTAGAAACCCTGAATTTCAACCGCATTCCACTTTTTTTATATAAATTATTATATTTAAACTTATGTCCACAATACGGAAAAAATAAACTCTGAATCAATTTATAACCATCCCTTGAAGTGAAAATGAGGCTGTGTCACTTTCCCAGCCCTGATCTGTTTTATCTGCTAATAAAAATGTCTCCTTTTATAACTCCATCCATGCTGAAATTACAGTAATCCTGTTTAAAAGCTTTAGAAATGCTCTCCTTTCGTAGTTAGCGGGTATTCCATACTATATAACTGCTTCAGTGAGAGTAGCTAAGGCTAAGCAGTGCCCAGGCAGATGAAAAGAAATGCACTGTTGGCTAAAAAATAGTTGAGCATTTGGTTAGTAATTTTGTATACCACTAACTTTTGAATAAACATTATTTGAAGCTATTAACATCTCTGTTTTTTTACCTCTGTATATAGACAAAATGTATTATTCTCTTTAATGCACTGTTTTTATTATACTAGGTTTTCTATAATACCAGGCATAGATGCTCTCTGCACACTTTTAATGAGAAGTTTCTAAGTATCATTATAAGCATCTGTAATTTTGGCATTAAAGAAACCATTATGCCGCTAATCAAGCATTCACGGTTTCAGGAATGAGCAGTATCAATTTTAAAATTTGGCTTCAACTGAGGCCTTTCAGCTTTATATGATCAGTCAAATATATGCCCATGCTAAAATATTTTATCTTTCAAAAGTATTGCACTTAAATATTTTTGTCATAATGCCTTGTTTTGTATGTAATTTGCACTCATGAGTAACACATTATTACTTCTGTAATTGCAACAGGCAATTGTGAAATTCAGGAATGTTTCAAACACTTCAAGCACGAATGCATTGAGATGTTCACAGACTAGCTTACATAGTTAACAGACAGACACCTATTGGAAAAGGCCACAATCAATAACATATTGACCTCCGTTTCATATTAGTTTGATGGACTTACTAGACTAGACATTTAAACACACCTTTCTTTTGAGTCATTTTGCCTAGTATAGACAGCACTGAGGAATAACCAATGGAACAGTATAACTGAAATATTGCTTAGCAATCTATTCCTCATCTAACAGACAACACATACTGCTTATGACTTATTTAAAAGGTTCTTTAAATATATAAGTTGAACAAGGGAGTAAGCAGGAAGAAAGACTAGAAAATGTGACTGTATTTTCCTTTGGCTAGCAAGAGAAGGAGGTATTAGTGAGACCTAACAATTTAAAAGCATTTAAAGAAGCGCAGTTACAGCAATCAGGAATGACACGAGCAATCAGAGGTCAGTAATATGCGCTGGTTGTAATGAATTATTCAGACTGTATATTAACAAGTACTTTTACAAATTAGTCAGCATAGTTCAATATATTACAATTCACAGAACTGGTTTGTTGAATATGTTAGAGGCCATCAAATAAAAATGACTGAATCAAATTAAGCCAAAGATGTAGCTGTTAAGAAAAGGAATAATCTATCAAGCAAAAAACTTTCTGCTCCCTCAAAGTTCACAAAGCAGAGCATAACAACTACTTCCATCACACAAAGCTCATAGGGCAATTCTAAATAAAATAATCAGATGTGCTGTGCAGTTACAATGGCCTGTGTTTCCAGCCTGGTACGAGTTGCAAGATGATGAAAATCTAGCCAAACAACCAACTTAACTACAAGCACGAACCAAAATAATTTTCATTTAAAAGTGTACAAAACTATGCAGCAAATCGAGCACTGCAAAACATCCAGGACTGGTTTATTAAAAGTCTTCTGTAGATGCACACATTTTATTTCACTCGTGCATTCACTTTTTCATGTGCTTTGAAAAATACATATACAGTTGCATTTCACACAGTGCAGTCCGGAACATCTCACTAGTAAACATCAGTAATCCCTCCCTTTTAACTAATACCAATTTTACACTGCAATAAACAATTAAAAAAAAAAGGTCAAACACATCCAGCAAGACAGACTGGTGGAAAGAGGAACTCAGAATTACTAACTGAAGTGTCAGGCAATACATTTTACTGTTTCTCTTTCCACCAGCCTGAGTTTCTTGCTGCACTGTCCCTTTACTGTGATATCACAGCATCAGTACTTTCCACTATTACTATAACTTACAGAAATTATATTTTTATGTGGTTGACTCAGCAACATGCATATTCGTTTGAACACTCTTATTCTATTCATCATTTACAAAAGGATTCTACACAATTTTTGCATAATTAATTAAACAAAGGACCCTTCATCCTGGTATGTTTATTGTCACACCTAGTGCACAAGGCTTGAATTTCAACTGTGCCATACTTTTGTGTACCTCATAATTCACTTTCTTATTGCCACTACTTTTATTGCATTTTTTTCATTTAATCTTATCCATTTATATTTCCTCATTTAATTCCTTAGCTGTTTATAATTTTATTTACTCTGCATACATCATCAGCTTAAGATATGGCATCCTATGTTTTTCACAGAAGCGTGCACCTTGGTTAGTAATTTTGTATACCACTAACTTTTGTCTCTTTTAAGTGAATTACACAACCAGATTCACACTCTTTGTTTTGATACTTTACCCTCAGTAACAGAAGCATTCTATAATTTTCATTGAGCCCTGGTTTCTTGCAAGGAGTAAATGACAAATAAATTATTTTTTTCTAGGTTAACAATTACTGAATTTCTATTTTGTGGTTGCTATTTTGAGTTTTTCCTCTGTTTGAAAGACAAAAACAATGACTAACTCCAAGACTTCCTCCCCTGCAGGATCTAGAAATGTGGCATACATACCTTTTTAGGCTTTTCATCAATTCCCTTCACAGTGATAAATAAACTAAATTACTGATGAGGAATATCCCCTTTTCTGCCAACTTGCATTGCAGATGGACTTCCTGGTAGTTACTTTAGGTAAGATCACCATTCCATGAAGTCAACAAGTTATGTGATGGGAAAACAAAATATTAACTTAACTCCAAAAAAAAAAAAAACATTCTGAACTAAAAATTATATTTCTGCACGGCTGTTCAATGACTTGAAAACAGTTATGCATTTGACATAGTGGAAGAATTATTTGCTGTCACCAAAAATAAAATGCTTTTACTTGGTTCATCTCATAAGTAAAGGGAATGCAACTAGAAAAAAGGAGGTTATTATCTCTCTATATTCTTCCTTCATTAGACCAATAATTGAGTATAACACCCTGCTTGGTATGTACCTCTCCAAACATCTGCACCAAATGGAAAGGCCACAGAAATACCTCACAAAGAGAATACATGGCCCCCAACACCTGCCCTATGCAGACAGGCTCAAATCACTATCACTCTACTTGGTATAGTACAGATTGCTCAGAGGTGATCTGTGTATCGCCTACAAGGCAGTTTCAGACCCTGCCCTTCTAGAGATGCTCCATATCTGTAAGTCTAACTCCTCGTGCATTACCTGCTTGAAAGGCTTGAATTTAATATGCGACATCAGCAAAACCTGCTGGAGAGACATGTCTGTCTCCCAGAGGCTACCCCATCTCTGGAATAGACTTCCCATACATGTCAAACAGAGTACCTCAGTGACCCTCTTCAAGAGCAACCTTGATGAGTGGATGGGAAATCACAAATTTGTACCAGGGGTTTTACCTGTGTCCCTCATTGACAAGGGGTGAGAGGTGCTGACTGAGGTTTCTTTTTGGGGATAAACTCTTGGCTAGGCTTGTAAGGGCCCCACGGCCATAAGCCTAGTAACCTCCTATGATCCTATGTGAACATAGAAGTCATGTATGACATATGATATCTGTGCAGTCACCGAGACATGGTTCAAAGGCACGGAAAGCACCCCAACCACAAAGGGCTACAATGTCTTCCATACATTCAGACCACAAACTGAGCATGAAAGAAACAAAGGAAGAGGTTTATCCATCTTCATCAAAGAAAAGTACACCTCGAGATTGGTCATATGATATGACTCTTGAGCTACTCCATGTCCAGTTAACTATAGACAAAGCCCCCTACCACATCATAGCTAGCTATAGGTCCCCCACCATGAAATAGGAAAAGCATACCACATACCAGGACATACTAGAGCCACTTGTCATACAGTCCAACACCTTACTCATGGGTGATTTTAATTATCCTACCATAGAATGAGAAACATACATGACCACAAACATGCTGGCTCAGAGGTTCTTGGACTTTGTCAATGTAAATGCTCTGAAACAACTAGTCAGCACACCCACAAGAGGCTCAAATGTCCTGGACATAGTACTCACTAACATGAGAGAGCATTGCACCCCCATCATGGGATGTCCTCCCCAGTAAGATCAGACCATAAATCACTCTTGTTCAATGTAATAATAAGACCAGATACCCCATCAAGCTCAAAAACACTTAGGAATTTTTCAGAGACAAATTACCTTCTACTAAGTGATGGTATAAGAAGTTTCAAAGCCCCCTCAAACACAGATAACATGGACTCCTATGCAGAGGTCTACTCCAACGCCCTGTATAGCCACTTAAGCAGTTGTGTAGAATCAGATTAAAAACAGGTCTTTCCCAAAAAACAAGCCACCCTGGTGGATCCCTAGTATAAACAGGCTATACAACAAGAGAAAGAAACTAATGTCCATGAGCAAGAGGGAAGTGGCTCAGCAAGAAAAGAAAACCTTCTCTAACTTAAACAAATAAATTAGAGATCTTGGCAAGTCCTCCAAACCTAATTACAAAGCAGAAATAGCCTCCCTAGCTAAGGATAATCATAAGACATTCTTTATCTAAGTCTGAAATCTAAAAAGGAATACCTGGCTATGCACTGAACTGGTTGTGGATGGCACCACCTATACTCAAGTGGAGGTAATAGCCAAATGCTATCTGACAGATCTGGAGCAGATTTCACCCCATTGTCCCCAGCAATCATCCCTCAAAGTATACCTGCAACTATTACTCAGCCTATTAGCTCAAGAGAACATGTCTTCTCGACGCTTTCCAGAGCCAAAAACATGGCATCAGTGGGAACAGGCAACATCCCAGGTTGCCTTTTGAACAACTTTAAACATGACCTAGCAGACCCACTTGGATTCCTGTTTAACCATAGCTATATTCCTGTGGGATAGAGGACAGCAACAGTAATCCCCCTGCACAAAGGGGGACCATCACCCGACCCTGGAAATTATAAGCCCAACTAGCCTCATCTGCAAAGCCATGGAAAGAATCATTTTAAAAAGGACATAGGTAATCTCCAAACTCTGGACCCAACCCAGTTCGGATTCATTAAAGATAGATCATGCCTGCTAAACATGGTTGATTATTCGAGAAAGTCACCAAGGCACTGTACAAAGGAAAGAAAGTGTATATCACCTATCTTGACCTAGCCAAAGCATTTGACACAATCCCGCACTTGGGTATTATAGAGAAACTCTCCTAACTGAGAATTAACTCCTACATTACCAGATGGATAGACAACTGACTCACCGAGAGGACACATACTGTCAAAGTGGGTGGCTTCACCTCTAGCAAAATAACAGTCACAAGCGGCCCTTACTATTTGGAATTTATTTCTCAGAAGTTCAGGCAAACTTGGATGGCCTGTGGGTGACCAAGTTTGCTAATGATTGCAAACTGGAAGCAATCATTGAGTCCCCCAATGATGTTAATATATTTGCAGGCAGGGTTAACACAGACAAATGACTGGTGCCAAAGCCACGGATTAAAGCTCAATACAAAAGAATGCATTATTAATCCATTTTTGAAAGCTGATATCCCTGCTAATTACATTAAAGACAGCACCCCCTAAGTATAGACCCAGTGGTACATGATCCGAGTACTCAGGTTGATAATAACCTGAAATTTGACCACCACAAGTACACAGTAGTAAAGAAATCCTTCTATGTTGCAGGCCTTATAAGTAAAACCATCACAACTAGATCTAAGGATGTTATAATTCCATTATACTCATCCCTCAGTAGATCAATAATTGAGTACAACGCTCCCTTTTGCATGTACCTCACCAGACACCTGCAACAATTGGAGAGACCACAGAGGTTTCTCACCAAGAAATTACAGGGTACAAAAAACAAGTCTTACACTGAAAGACTGAAAGCCCTGTCACTATATTTTGTCTCTTACAGGTTGCTAAGGGGTGATCTGTGCCTGGCTTAGAGGGCAGTCTCTGACCCACCTCTGATGGAAATGCTATACATTCATAAATCAAACTGCAGGAGGGTCACTTACTTCAGGGATCCTAACCTATCCTCTGACATAAACAGGTCATGCCGAAGTGATAGACACATCTCCTGGGGACTGCCAGTTCTCTGGAACAGGCTTCCAATTCACATGAAACAGAGCCCCTCCCTGACCCTCTTCAAATGCAACTTAGAACAATGGATGTGTGACCGCAGATTCACTCGTGGGATGGTGCTTATGTCCCTCCTGCACAGAGGAAGTTGGTATTAACTACCATAGACCTTTACCTCTGCAGATTTCATTCACCTAACCACTGATAATTGGAGCAACTCGGGATAACTATGGCTAGGCATCTAAAGTCTCTAGGAACGTTAGCCTAATAACCTCTTATGAACCAGTGGAAAGGTGTGTGTGTGTGTGTGTGTGTGTGTGTGTGTGTGTGTGTGTGTGTGTGTGTGTGTGTGTGTGTGTGTGTGTGTGTGTTATGGTATGCACAGCACAGCTAACATGTAATCTTGGCTTAGACACCTGTAACCAATATATAAATGTGTAACTATTTCACAGAAATTACCCCTCACTCATCATACAATTTCTGAAAAGAAACAGCAACAAGCATAAGACTAGTGAAGCCCACATATGTAACCTATTTCACCAGTGCACAACAGTAACTCAAAGTAGTTCTGTGAAAACAGTAAAACACCAAGTGCAGTACTGATTAGATTACAAAATTGAATGAGAATGTGCTTACATAATTTTGTCCTCTCGTATTTGAAGCCCAGAAAAAAATATAAGAGATCTCAGATAAAAGCCTAATATGCTTCAATAATTCACACCATTATCTAATGCTGTTTACCTAACATAAGACAATGTGTGGGAGAGGTCATAGAAAATTGTTTCAGAATTTCAACGGAATGTTTCAACTAGAAAATAATTCCGTTAAAGAAAGCTCACAACAGTTGCCACAAGTAATATTGCTTTTGCAGCTCATGAAAAAAAACAGAACACATAAAATGTGTAACAATACTTAGCTTACCTGTTACTGCAGTCAGGAGATGGTGTAGTAGTCTGTGTAAAAATGACAAATCCCTCTCTCTCTCTCTCAACTTTTCTTCGGCGCGATGGTCCACTCGTCTTCCTTCAGCTCTTCTTTGCCGCGAATGCATCTATCGGCGCAAAAACAAACAGAAGGGTGCTTTGGTGCATGCGCACGCCAGCTAAAGGACGCAAGTCAGCTCTTCTTTGCCACGAATGCATCTATCGGCTTGAAAACTAATGGAAGGGTGCTTTGGCGCATGCGCACACCAGTGAAAGGACGCAAGCATAAAAAAAAATGGAAAAAAGTAAAATTTTAATTTAAGGGTCGCGGGCCGCATGGAAGAGGTCTGAGGGCCGCATGCAGCCCGCGGGCTGCGGGTTGGACACTACTGCTCTACAGGATCTTTGTTTATTTTTCCTGTTATAGGCTCCCTATGTTTGTCAACAGTCAATATAATCAGTTCGTGAACAAGTGTAACATGAGGGCAAACAAGTAAATATAATAGACCAAAAGTAAATACGATTTACCATACTTTTGGTCTATTATATTTACTTGTTTATTCATTAACTGTTTGCTTTTTATTTTAAAAGGTTGGGCATATCTTAGTTGAAGTTTCGAAGGTTCACGAACTGATTATTTTTTAAAATAATAAAAAAATGCACTGTGTTCTTTAAATATTCCATAGGAAGTAACAATGTATTACATCATTGCAATTTCACTATTTAACTAACAGGAAATGACAATACTTTGTTTGAAAAAGTTTGGCATAGCCAAACAAAAGCACTTACCTGGATTGTGCTTTGCATTCGTTTGTATTTTTTACTTTGGGCATTACCCTTTACCTTTTATACTTTGAAGTAATACATTTATTCTCAGCCAGTTCGGACTATTTGTATTTTTGATACCATCTTGTGCATTCTCTGTGATTTATTTTTTTATGTTCATATATAAATCAAGCCACCCTGGTGGATTCACAACATCAGTGAGCTGTATAACAGAAGGAAGAAGGTCATGGCAAAAATTAAGATATGCAGTACCCAGCAGGATAAAAGAACTCTCATCAAACTAAACAAACAATTAAGAGGACAAATAGTCTACCAAAGCCAAATTTGAGGAAAATGTGGCCTTCCTGACCAAGAACAATCACAGTGCAATCTTTAGTAATGTCAGTGACCTCAAAGGCCCTACATAACTGTGTTCAGAGCTCATTGTAAATGGAGCAACCTATATTGAAATAGAAGATATAACAAACCTACTGGCCGACAAATTCAGCACCAACTTTAACCCTCTCTCCCCATCAACCTTTCCTCAGGAAATACCATCAAATATAACACCCCTGCTGTCACTAGGGAACAGGTCCTTAATGCTGTCTGTAAGGCCAAGAAGAATGGGCCCAGACAATGTCCCAGGATGCCTTGTCTCATATGCAAAACCATGCAAAGAATTATCATGGAAATGATGTATAATGACATAGGAAGCCTCCAGACACTGGACCCAACCCAACTTGGATTCATCAGGTGTAGGTCGTGCTTACTCAGCCTGGTGGACTTTTCTGAGAAGGTCACAAAAGCAATGGATGAGGGCAAAATGGTTCATAGTGCCTACCTTGACCTGGCCAAGGCATTTGACATGATCCCACACTTAGGCATTGTTGACAAACTTAAGAGGTTAGGTTCAAACCCTTATGTCACCCATTGGAAATCCAGCTGGGTCACAGATAGAACCCAGGAAAGTAGAATTGGGGAGTACACTGCTACAAAGAGGGCAGTCACAAGCACACTCCCTCAGGGATTGGGCCTAGGACTGATTGTTTTTGGCATTTATGTCCCTGAAGTCAAGGCCATTGTCATTGGCCTCTGGCTGACTAAATTTGGAGATGATTGCAAATTAGGAGCTGCCATTGAATCACCCACACATATAGATATTCTCTAGGAAGGGCTGACACAGACAAACAACTGGTGCCAGAGCCACAAACTAAAACTGAATGCCAAGAAATGCTTAATTGTATCCTTCTGGAAGTCATCCACCCCTGGTAACTATTATATTGACAACACACCCCAAAGAGTTGACCCAGTAGTCAGGGACTTGGGAGCACGCACTGACAGTAATCTAGCCTTTGACTGTCATGTGTCTACAGTAGCGAGGAAATCATTCTATGCTGTAGAACTTATAAACAAAGGTATGGCATCTAAGTCCAAGAGATCATTGTTACACTGTATTCAGCTTTCATCAGACCTATCACTGAATACTGTGCCCCCTTTGGTATGTACCTAACCAGGCATATCCAGCAATTGGAATGTCCACAGAGGTTCCTCACTAAAAGAATGCAAGGCATAAGTAACAAGCTCTATGCAGACTGCCTCAAGGCTCTATTCCTGTATTCTGTCTTCAACAGGCTGTTGAGGGGAGATCTATGCCTGGCATACAAGGCATTGTCAGACCACACTCTGATGGACCTCCTGCATACCCACAAAATAAACAGCACCAGAATTACTCATTCTAAAGACTTAAACCTTGCCTGTGATATAAATAGGACCTGCTGAAGAAACAGGCTTGTATCCCAGAGAATACCCCTTCTCTGGAAACAGGCTCCCCATTAATGCAAAGCAGAGTTCCTCCCAAACCCAATTCAAGTGTAACGTGGCTGGACAGATAGATGTGGAATAGCAAATTCATTCCTGGTTTGGCACCTACATCTCTTATGGACACAGGCAGCCAGTAAATGGTTCGTCTCCCAGACCACTGCCTGTAAATGTTTCACCTCCCAAGCCCTGCTTACACTTGTCAAGGGTACTAGAACTTGTCAGAGATTTGGGGTGCATGGTTAGGCTTAAAAAGGCCTTTGTGATCATTAGCCTGGTAAACACATCAAAATGGGTGCCATAATCGACTCTCCAGCTGACACAAGCATCCTCCAAAAGGGCCTCATAGAAGCAGACAACTGGTGCCAGAGCCATGGCCTCAAGCTAAACGCCAAAAAGTGTATGGTCATCCCCTTTGGCAAAAACAAAGTGCCCACAAATTACCACATAGGTGGTAATCTATTAAGTACAGAAGAAGTAATTAGGGACCTGGGGACCCAAGTTGATAGCAATCTCTCATTTGACAACCACGTGGCCAAAGTGGTTAGAAAAACATTTTATATAGCCCACCTAATCATGAAGGGATTCACATCTAGATCAGGGGGGGTCATCATGCCTCTTTACTCATCCCTCATCAGGGCCATAATTGAGTACAATGCCCCTTTTGGGATGTACCTTACCAGACACCTGCAGCAACTGGAAAGACCCCAAAAGTACCTCACCAAGAGGATCAAAGGGCTCAAACAGATGCCATATGCTGCCCGGTTAAAGAAACTCCAGCTCTACTCAGTGGCATACAGCCTGCTCAGAGGCGATCTGTGCCTGAGGTATAAAGCCATGTCCAACCCGGAATTAATGGACATGCTGCACATCAGAAAATCCAAATCCCATCGAGCTACACGCTCGAGAGACTTGAACCTCAGCACTGAAATAAATAGGACATGCTGGAGGGACAGATTCATAACCCAGAGTCTCCCTTCACTCTGGAATAAAATCCCAGTCCAGGTTAGGCAGAGTCCCTCATTGACTCTCTTCAAGAGGAATCTTGATGAGTGGATGGGAGATCGTAGGTTTACCCCAGGTATCACTTCTGTGTCACTGTTAGACAAAGGCACAGTATACTAACCTCAAAAAAGGGCATAGCAAAATTAATTTAAAATGGGTGGCGAAAGCCAAACACACTCTGGCTAGGCTTATAAATGCCCTAGGGCAGATAGCCTAGTATGAACCTATGAACCTATATGCATACAGATAGGTGCGTGTGTGTGTGGGTGTGTGGGTGTGTTTGTGTGTGAGTGTGTGTGTGTGTGTGTGTGTGTGTGTGTGTGTGTGTGTGTGTGTGTGTGTCTATATATATATATATATATATATATATATATATATATATATATATATATACAATATTATATATATATATATATATATATATAAATAAATATATGTATATTTTATATATATATATATATATATATATATATATATATATAAAAATATATAGTTACATGTTTTAGCTGTTCTTTTAGTAAACACCTGTCATGCCTGTTGCATTTGGTCAACATGAAAGCTGATTGACTCTTCCAAGATGGCATAATATCAAAATTGGGAAATATGTCCAATTCCCAATATTGTGCAATTTCAGAGATGGTAAATTTAATTAGCAGGATGTATGGAGGATGCAGGGGTGCTTGTTCTCCTGTATAAAAAAGCATGATTTTTGCTTTGCATGTTCCAAGGTTATCTCTCAAGAGTATGAACAGCTGTCTTTCAACATTTTATTTTTGATTATTTTGTGTAAATGATTTTCTTGACTTTCTGGTGTTTCAATCATTTTCAGTAGAGATATACATATATATGTATATGTATGTATATATATATATATATATATATATATATATACATATATATATATATATATATATATATATATATATATATATATATATATATGAGACGTGTGTAGACGTGTGTGTTTGTGTTTCTCCTTATTGGAGATTTGTGTTCCATAGCACAGTCCATCTTTTGTTTCTTTTATTTTAAAACTGTCCTTTTTTAGATACTTACTGATTAATTTCATTGCTTGGTGAAATGGAGTTGTATGTCATTATGTCTTCAATCCAGAGTGTTTTTTCTGATGTATGCAGTTTGTTTAATGTGTTTCACTGTTATCTGCAGTGATATATTTTCCTTTTTTACAGTATACTGTAATTAGTTCTCTGAACACTTGTTTCTTATGTGAACATTGCATCCTTCTTTATGTTGGTGCTGTGACTTAGTGGTGGCTTGTTTAGATGTCTATTTATGGCAGATATATTAATGAAACTGGTTAATGTATACTGTTATTCCTTAATCTTTCTTACACTGGCATGTATATTTCTGAGGTTGCTATTTAGTTCTTTTGGTATAATAGTGTGTGTCCTACTTCTTTTCGCCATTTGGTAAATTTCTGGACGACCTATTTTGTTATTATATACCTCATTTCAAGTTAATTTTCACTAAATTAATTGTCAGGCCATGGTTTCCGTATATCATTTTTTCCATTTTCTTTCTTATTGCATGTATCTGCAGCAGGTGTTCATGTTGATGCATTTTCTTATACAGTTTCTGTCGCTGTTCTGATATGTATCATTTCGTGTTCTAGTAACTTTATCTTTCTTCTGCTTTCTTCTGTTTTTTATTATGTCTGCGTACTGTACAGAAGGTAAGGACATCTTTCTGTTTGATAATTTAAAGATTGTTTCCATTTCACAATTGTTTTAATATAGCTTTAGTTTTATAAACATACTTATCTTTTATTTATTTATATGATATTGTCAATAGTTTCTTACAACATTTACCAATGACTTTTACATGACCATGCTGATTGGTGTGTATCTTTAGCTATTAATTGCTTTTTGTTTAACATACCTGCAGGAGTGCTTTGTGAATACCATACACTATTTCCTTAACATTAATACTCATTTTGAATAATTTGTTTCTATTCTTTTTTAAGGTTAAGATGCTCATTTATTTTACTAGTGCATGATAACTCTAGCTAACCAATTGTTGAAACTTTGCATTTTTTCATTCAGATGCCCCTCATTGAGGACCTGTCTGAGAAATAGTTTATAACAAGCTGTCTAAAATATTCAGGGTTATAAATGTATGTTGGTTACCACAACTTGAGAGACATATAAAAATACTGGTTGGATGACATTTTGGTTACTGATCATTATGAATCACCTACTATGTGACCATCCTGAAGCACAGGGACAGTGGTGGTGGAATTCAGTTGTCAAAATAATTAACTGTACCAGAAAAAATGCATGACTGATTTCTTGTCTTCATTAACCATGGCTGTGACAATGTTTTATTATGGCTTGCATTTTGTAGTATAGTAAATGCATTTTTTTGTAATATCACACATTTCCTATGAATGGTAGCTTACTTTGCCACAGTAGTATTTGTAAATGAGATAAACTGATAAATAAATGTACACATTGATGTAAAAAATGGAAAACCACAAACGTATATACATATAGATAAACAAATATTCTATAATTCAGAGTTGGAAATGTTCACTGGTTCATTTCATGGAGATTTTTTCCTGCTTCTTGGTATAAAGTAACAGATCATTATATTGTAATATCTGCATGAAACAGCACAAAGTAAAGTACATCTTACAATCATATTTGATGTGTTTTTCCTGCAGATCACCACACATGTAAATATCATAGTACTGGAAAACCATATGCCACTGATTATTGGAAGTGCGGTTGGGGGCTTTATTTTGCTGATAATTATTATAGCTGTGCTTTACAAGGTGAGTCAGTTATATTTCTGCTTTGAAGCTGTGACGGTAGATAGTGATATTCAGAAGTGAATGTAAACAATTGTTTATCCGATATAGTGCATTTGCAGAATCTAACTGCTTTTCTTGATATTTGGAACTGTTTCATATTGATGCATGATTATTCCTTGACTTTATCTTCATTAATCCATGAGTTATCCTTGCCTGCTAGTCAGAAAAGAAAAGTCAGAACATATATAAGAAAATAGTTTGTTATTATGAGGGATAGAGACCCATATCCACTAATTGTGGGGGCTGTCATCTTTGAATTTCTAGTTACTGCATGCCAGGCAAAGTTAAACCCCCTGTCTTTGCAACGTTGGATATAAAACACTATCTGTAACATGAGATATTGCATCTTTGGTGTGGCAGACGCCAGTCTACTATGGGATGTCAAACAGGAATTTAAAAAATAGTTGCAGTACCCAATTTCAAATTAGATGTACCTTGGGTCCCAGGGTATTTTCAAACCATGGGCCCTTCACACACATTTTTGACCATGCATATTTGCATATGTTCTTTTGAATTCAACTTTATGATGGTTTTAAATATATACTTACCTACCTGATTATTTTAAATTTTATTTCTTGTTTAATATAACATTTGTTACAGTGTGTTTTAAATGTATATAGGTTTGAAAATTTGTTTCCAGCAAGAAATGAAAGAAAATTTACTAACCAGTAATAACTAATATTCAGAAAAGTGCTGTCGTAAACAAAGCATTAAGCAACATGCTTGTTTTTTCTTTTTAATTTTCCCATTTCATGGAACAGGCCTAGTTTACCTAATTACAGTACCATTTAGATTAAATTAAAACCTATCCACATTATCCCCACTGCATGCAATGAAGAAGATTTTAAAAATTCCCAACTTAATTCTGTAGTTCTTTGCTCACACTAGCACTTTTGTGAATCCCAAGGAATGAAAAAATACCAGTTTCAGAACATTTGAGTCATAAAAGACCACTCAGACTGCTGTCATTATAATTCACCAATATTCATGCTCATCAGTTACAGTCACTGTATTGGCAGTGTACATCATATGTCTGATTTTGATTAAAATGGATAGGATACAGCAAAGTATTTTAAATGTACACTAGTTCTGTGAAGGCAGATTAATGACTGTTTAACTTTATTAACTCTGTGGGTCAGATATTTTATTCATAGACAATCTCCCAAACCCAGCAATTATGACCACGTCATTGACTGCATCATTCACAGATGTCTTTGTCAAAAAAACTTATAAACTGTTTAAGACTGAATGGATCACAAGTGCATAAGGTACTTATCCACAGACAGCCTCCATCCTTACCAGCAGTTATAACCGCAATGAGGGCTCTGTATACCATTTATTGTTATGAAGAAAGAAACAGCATGCATTTTATTGGTAGCTTTGGATGGACTACATGAAATTGTATAGAGATGTCTAGCATCAGTCTGCAAGACCCAGCCATGTGTAGCAGTTTGAATAGAAGAGTACTTATGATGAGAACGTAAGAAATACTAACCAAAGTCAAAATGGTAAACCTCTGCATTAGTAAAAGTTTTCTGAAAAACTAAACATTAAAGAGAATGTTTCATAATTTAGATATTAATGTTGGCGAACAACTATGCATTTCAGTATTTCATCTGCAAATGACGTTGAAGAGTAAGAGGCCTATGCTGCATTAAAACGTGGTGTGCTGATAATATTGCCATAACATTTAATAAACTAGATCAACTATACATCAATGAGTGGCTGGCAAAAAACAACCAAAGAGCAATAAACTTTTAACTAAATACAGAAATCCTTTCCAGTCCAATCTTGTAGATGAGATTGTATTGCAATAATAAGCAACAATAGCAGCTTAACAGATACTGAAGATCAGGCAGTTCTAAACATCGCTCAGAATAATGCAGGATATTTTGACCTGTCAAATGATAACCACTTCACAGTTGCTTACATGCTTGCAGGATACCTACATCTCATCTTTTTAAACATTTTTATTAAATCATGTTTTAAACATTTACATTGGTA
Organism: Protopterus annectens; assembly: GCF_019279795.1. Classification (NCBI taxonomy): domain Eukaryota; kingdom Metazoa; phylum Chordata; order Ceratodontiformes; family Protopteridae; genus Protopterus; species Protopterus annectens. The sequence continues at coordinate 1,467,485,682 of NC_056744.1, read as the reverse complement.
CATGTACATTAATAGGAGTGAAAACAAACGTTAGTATCATTTCATTGTTGTTTTCAGGTAGTATACATATATGTTTTATCTTTAACAATTATCATTGATTTCAGCAGTACATTAATTGCTCAATTTTTGCCTTCTGTTAAATCTCGCTCCTCCTGCTGAACATTATTCTGCATTTATTTTTCCCACAAATTTCATTTGTCTATGTAATTTGCTCCTTTACTTTTCTAAAGATCCCACCCGAATCTCTTTTATTTCCTTTACAATAGTAAGTATTTCAGTTACAGTGGGTTTAAATATTTTCCTTTTTCTATTAATTACTTTTTTGGCAGCCAACAGCATTAAACTTAGTAAAGTTTTACTATGTCTAGGCAATTCAGATTCTTTGTCCTAGCTCAAAGAATCATTTCCTTAATTATAACCCATTTGGTCCCCCCCCATCATTTCTGGAAAAGTACTCTGTTGGGTCTTTTTAAAATCTGACAACTTGTTACTCTGTCCCAAAAAATATTCCCAGTTATCTCTGTATTTCCCATTATGCCTCCAGGATTTGCTGTCAATCCATTGAAATTTTTTCTGAAGTCTGCTTTGGTATAAAATCAACTATGCAAACAGTTCTAAGCAAAAATCTTAAACATTCTGAACTTTGTTGCATACTTGGTGATACAGATGTCTTCCTACCATTCTTTTGTAAACTGCCTTTCCTGTCTCTATTCTCAATCTTTTCTAACCTCCTCTGATTGATTCTTATACTTATCATGTAATAACTTATATCCACCACCAATTATTCCTGTTTAACAGCAGCTTCTGTTCTAGACTCAACTAAAACTCTACCAGAGCTGGTTTTAGATATATTGAGCATTGCTGCTGTAGCCTTAGCTCATCTTGCCAAGGATATAACAGCCAACAAGCTTGCAAAACTTTGGAGCACCTTCCATGTGCTCAAACCATTAGACTGCTCAAGCTGAGCTGCCTAAAAAGAAAGGTTTCAATGCCAAGCCTTCAGAGCTTTCCTGCCACCAAAGAGATTACTCCTGTGCAGGCTTTCGAGGACTGATGGTTGGCTTGTGCTGTACCTTTATGAGCAGATAAGTTCCCTTTAGAGAAAAACCTTCCATATTTAAATATGCATTGTTTAGTTGTATTTCTTTGGTCAGGAAAGTTATTTTCTACCTTGAGTTTGTGTTTTAATGAGCCGTCTCAAGACGTAACTGCACTTTTCTCCTGTCATTTTTAGAAGTTGTTAAAAGCAGCTGAAAACATTTTTCCTCGGAAAATTGTGGTTATTGCACTTTTCTTGGCTGGCTAAGTGTATTTAAGTGATTTTTACTGAGTTTTTATTGGCAAAAGTGACTTTTTACACCTTTAAATGTTTTCCCTTGGAAAGAGGCATCATTTCTGACATGATAATGGAACAAACTCCTGGTCCCACAGTCTGTCATTTTTCCAGCCACAAAAAAAGTTTAGCAAACAGCCACCATAATAAGCTAGTAGTTCGCTTCAGCTGCAGGTCAGTGACTCTGCTGTGGCCAAAGCTGTTTCTTCAGCTTACTCATCTTTTACCCAGTTCCCTCTGGTGTAGCACCTGCAGCCACTATAGATGGGTGTGCTAGCCATGTCAGCTGCTGCTGCCATTACCAACCCTGCTGTCTCCATGTTTCCTCTCAGAAAGAAACGGAAAACTAAACGTATCTGTTCCTCTTCAACTTTCCTTTGCAAGAGTAGCTTACTAGATCTGGCTCAGGGTCTAATTCAGGCTACTGATCCTTCTTATAAGATGGGCTCTGGTTAAAGAAAAAGGGATGCTCTTTTCCTGAAGTGATTCAAGATTTTGAATCTGGGCAGGAAGATGAAAAGACAGATGCAGTGTTTTCTCCTCAGATTTTTGATTCAGGTGCAGATGAGAGCACAGTATTTGATTCTCCTTGAGGGGATTTCTCTTTCTCTAAGACTATTTCTAGATGATGCCAGTGTTTTCAGTGGGAGAATATTGAGGTTTCTCAGTTCCTCAAAAATTACTACGAGTTTGTACAAATCAAATTTACAGAACCTTTCTGCATTCTCCCAGGGCTGTCAGGGTTGAGAATGTGTGTCACTTCCTGCAGTTTTCCTGATAGTCAGCATGCTGCCCCTAAAAAAAGGCAGATATATAAAGTTCCTCAGTCTTTTACATTTTTATACACTCATACCAAATCATTCCCAGCAACTATAGTCGAGTAGAGCCACTGGAGTGATCCCTGTGGTGAATTTTCTATTTCCCATCCACTCATCAAGATTCCTCTTGAAGAGGGCCAGTGAGGTGCTCTGCTTGACATGTATGGGAAGTTTATTCCATAATATGGGCAGTCTCTGGGTTATGAACCTGCCCCTCCAGCATGTTCTATTGATTGTGGTAATTTGTTTGAGGTCTCTGGAGCATGTGGTGTGGAGGGATTGGGATTTCTAACAGAGCTGAGTCAGACATGGCTTTGTAAGTCAAACAGAGATCACCTCTAAGTAGGCAATATGCGACAGAGAATCTGTGTTTTTTGAGTCCGTCCATATAGGACAAATGTTTAAAGCCTAGGATCCTATTTGTGAGGTACTTTTGCGGCCTCTCCAGTTGTTGCAGGTGTTTAGTGAGGTACATGCCAAATGGGGCCAATGAGGGAAGAGTAGAGGGAGACAATGACCTGTTTCTTTCTGGATGCAAAACCCTTAGTAATGAGATGTGCCACACAGAAGGACGTTTTGACCACAGTGGCAATGTGGTGGTCAAAAGAGAGGTTGCTGTCAACCTGTGTTCCCAGATCTCTTATAACACCTTCTATGTTCACTGGACTACCATCAATGTGGTAATTCATGGGAACTGGGTTTTCCCAAAGGGGATGACAACACATTATTTGGCATTGAGCTTAATGCCATGATTCTGACACCAGTCGTTGGTCTCAGTGAGGGCTTTCTGTAGGATGTCAACATCACTTGAGGAGTTAATAATAGCTCCCAACTTACAATCGGTTGTTAAAGTTTATTCTGACTAATTGTGAAAGTATGAGTAATGTGTTGTCTTCAGTTTCTTCGTCTGAGGAGAAATCTGCCTTAAATGGTTTAGTTTCTTCCATGTCACAGGTTACAACTCATTGTCTAAAGTGTGCGCATGATTCTGTTAATAATACTTCTAAAGCTGTTGCCACTGGTACTGTTTTTGGAAGGTATTTTGGGGAGGTTTGCCTGACTGTGTTATCAGAATCTCCCAGAAGATATGAAAAATGAGATTTTAAATTCTTCTTTGGATAGAGATTTAGTTTTGGGTTCCCCTGCTATAGAAGTTGTCAAATAGTGTGATGAGATGGATAAGCAGATACAGGGAATGTCTGAGATATTTTAGCCCACCTTTTCCAAATTTTCCAAGGAATTCTGTACCCCCTCATGCAGTTTTGGCAAGAAACAAGATATGTATTCTCAGCAAAAGGCTGGCATAAGATGTTTAAGAAGCAAAGGTTTTTATTCAAGGAAGTTTTTGTTGAAAAAGAGAGAAAATACCCGAAGAAGTGTTCTGGGTATTTCTTTCTAATTTGCGATAATGCCCAAGTTCAAAATGCTGTTACTTCGCAACCTGTTATCTATTTCTCCTCATTTTTATTGTCTGGTAACACTAGATTTAAAAGATGCTTATTGCATCCCTATTCATCCAGCTTTTAGGTGTTTCTTAAGGTTTTGTGTGTCAGTCTCTGTAAGGGAATACCTTGGAAATTTGGGTGTCATGCTATCTATGATACCCCCGGCAAAAATCCAGATGAGAAGGATACAATGTTATCTGAAGTCCCTTTGGTCTTAACATCAAAACACATTTTTTTTTCAAATCCCATTTCTTGGAATTGTCAGAAGAGAAATCACTTGATGGAGCAAATATCCTTAAATTCAGGTCTCGCTTTCTACTTCCCTGCTCTAAGACAGTCAGCCACCACAGACACTTCAGACATAGCTTGGAGAGCAATTTCAGGAGAGATGAAAATGCATGGTGTTTGGGACACCAAGAACAGATGTGAGTACATAAATATAAAAGAGATGCTTGCTCAAATCATGGCACTGAACTCAATGAATCATCTTTGGTCCCGTGGACCTCACTATGTTGTTACAGACAATACCACAGTCATGCTGTACATCAACAAGCAAGGATGAACCAAGTCTTACCCCCTTTGCAGACTAGCTATGTTAGCCTGAGATAAAGCTTTACAGCATAATCTCACTAAACAGGCAGCCTGCATCCCATCGGAGCAAAAGTGTGTGGAGAATGAGCAGGACAAAGGCAGATCATCAATGAAAGCTAAATCAGGGTGTCTTCCATGATTTTATCCATCTGTGGGGAGTTCTTTCAGTAGACCCTCTTTCCCTGAATTTGGCAACATTCTGCTCCAGGGCTCTGCGGAAGAAGGCCTGAAAGACATATGCCTTTTCTTTTCCTTTGACAGGAATGTTCCTGTATACTTTTCCACCCTTTCCAGTGATATCCAGGGTACTTCTGAAGGTTCAGAAAGAATCCCTCAAGATCACTATAGTAGCTCCTTTCTGGCCCAAGCAACAGTGATTCTCCTTTGTTTTGGAAATGGCCAGGGGCAATTACCACATGCTTCCTCACAGAGTAGATCTAGTCATACAAGAACAGGGATGTTTGATACACCCCATCCCCAATCAACTTCAACTAACTGCCTGGATGAGGGAGTCTTTATTCCCTTTAGAAACCTGTTAACTGAGGCAGGTATTAATGGAGGCAGCAAATCCAGCTACATGAAAATCGTATTTTAGCAAATGAAAAAGAATTTCTAGTTAGTAACAACAACAGAACCAGCACCTTTTCAAGGCTTGTGTTTTTCCGATTTCACAATATTTATGTGAGTTACAATGGTTTCTCCTTTCTTACTCCTCCATCAAGATTTATTTGTTGGCCATTTCAGCATGTCTGTCCAGTGTTTTTGAAAGGGGTTTTGCATAAAAGAAAACCAGTGGTTCCTCCTTAGGATCTTAATTTTGTGTTAACACGTGCTCCATTTGAACCAGCTCTCTCTGGCTGACTTGATGTTCTTAACATGGGAAACTGTTTTACTGATTGCTGTGCACTCTGCAAGAAGAGTCTCTGTGTTGCAAGCTTTATGGTGACAAAGTGTTTCTTTGAACATGAATTCTTCTTTTAAGCATTAAGTGGTATCCAAATTTACTTTAAACCAAACTACCCAACTCCATGTTTTCTTTCCTGAGCTCAAGAATGAAGGAGAGAGGATTCTCCTGTTGTGGATGTCCACAGACAACTCAGGTGCTATCTTGACAGAACAAAATCTTTCAGGTCTTCGAATCAGTTGTTCATTTCTTTTGAAATTAAGAAAAATGGATGGCCTGAGTCTAAACAGACTATTTCTAGATAGTTGTCTCAAGCTGTTACTGTGTGTTATTCTCGTTGCAGCAATACCATTCAAGATAGGGTCAAGGCTCACTGTACTAGGGCCTTGACTTTATCTATGGCTTTTTGTAAAGGGTTGGATTCTAGAAGTATTTGACCAGAAATAAGTCACGGTTTGCTACTATCTCTCCTTGTTGTAGAGGTTGTTTTTCTGCGAACAGGCATTTTTCTCTCACTGCTAGATATAACTAACTCTAAAAGCGTGGTATATTTGGCAAGATGTCAACTCTGTCTGGCATTTTATAGCGACAAAACCAATCGTAGGTTAAAGAAAGGATCTATGAACACATTTATAGTATAAATAGAAATAGAGAAAATAATGCTTTGGCCAACCACATTAGGGACGACCCTGGACACCACTTTAAATTTAAGGTGATCTTCCAGGTGATGGAGAGCCCTAGAGGTAGGCATACATCCCTTTTACTCAAAAGACCAGAGTTATGGTGGCAACTTACTTTAAATGTGCATAATTATTCAGGCTTTAATGAGCAGTGTTCTGTTATGTGTTTACTCAAGCTTAAAAGTTTATTACTCTGAATGAATTTATGAAATTCAGCATTGATTGTTCTTATAAGACAATATTTTATGTACTTATAGGTTTGTATGGATGCACCCTTTTGATTGTTTTATATAGTAATAATGCTCCAGTTTGTGCTTAAAAATTCTTTTAAAGTATATGTAAATATCTTCATAAATATGTATATGCTTTTTAACAACCAATTTTAAATTTGTGACGCAATGCATTTTATTGGTCATGTGATTTCATGGTTATATAAGGAGGGATTTTACTGTTTGAATTTGAAGACGTTCATTTGATTTGAATGAACAAAAGTGCTCATACATTAAAGTTTTGCTTTGCCTTTGGAGCTGTGGCCCTTTGTTACTTATTTTATTAGTATAAGTAAACTTACCTTAACATTAAATATTCGAATGATCCACTGCTGCAGTAGCCACTCCCTCCTTATATCCCCCTTAGTTTTTTTGAGTATGTTGCCTTGCCAGGGTTTATATGTAGGTTTCTGAGTATCTGACACACACACTTGCATATCTGATTTTTCTTGTAAAAACACACACACTCACACACACACACACACACACACACACACACACACACACACACACACACACACACACACACACACACCTGGGAAAGGCTGGCACAGATTCACCAGCTGTGTCCCTTATCTCCAGACTATAAGGTAGATTGTTGCCACCAGTCAGACACTGTAAGGCTCTTACAAAGGCTAACCAATTATACTGTGTCAAATTAATACTGATATAAATGGTAGAATGTGACCGAAGCAGTAAGGTAGATCTCGGTGTCACTAAAAAAAGCACAAATACTCTCAAGATGTTAAAAGTATAAAGATCAGCCACAATGAAAAAGTATAAAAATAATAATGGAAAATAAAATAGAGAACAGGAGAATACTTAATATTTAGTTAAAATAAGCAGTTTCAGTCACAGGAAATATAAAAATAACACAGATAGAATCCCACAGATGCAGAAAAAAAATAATACTAAACTAATCTCACTGTATTATTCCTAACTGAACTAAAGAGAAACTGTCCCTAGTTAACTCACGTAGTATCGCAAGGCAAGATGTACTGCTGAGATATACTAATTTCCACAAGACAAGATGAGATATTACACACTAACTGAACTGACTGAACAACAACTGAACTGTGATAACTGATATAAAACGTTTATATCATGTTCCAAAGAAAAACAAAAAGAAAAGCAAACAACAAACTACTGCTGCTGCCAGAGATTCGTCTTTCACCTGGTTATAGCTTGACATTACATCTAGTCACCTAACTTTGATACAATTCACCTTCAGAACTCAAAGATTCTGTTGCAGCATTTTTGACGTAAGCAGCTGTTACAAATACATTTTTAATACAAGCATCTGTACAAATGAGTGTGACAGTCAAATGACATAAGATCATTTTCAAAACTTCAACCAGCCATGCTGGCATATGCCACACATGCACTGTCCCACTTCTACTGGTACAGCTGGCAATACCTCACAATGTCGCAGTATACATACATTTTTATTCTTAGCTATGTCTTGTCTGGGCTCAGTCTCTCTCTCAGTTGGCATCAAAGCTATGAAGAGCTTGGCATGCAAACCTGTCTTTTTAGGTTGCTCAACTTGAACTCTCTAATGGCTTGAGCTCGTGGAAGGTGCCCTGAAGCTATTGAAGCTGTGTGGCTGTTATAGTTATGGATATGTCATTCTATGATACCAAGATGAAGGAGATGCTAGCGGATATAGCGACCTACAGGAGGATTGATAAGATAATTGAACACCATTATACATAGTGTACAAGACACGCTTTATGACAAGCTCATGAATAGATCGATAAGCAAAGAGCTGTTTGATTTTTTTGAAGTATGTCATCCTACTATACCTAGCATCAGTGGAATGCCTAAGGTGCATAAGAATCTACATGACCCTCCGATGCGACCAGTCGTTTCAGGAAAAGGATGGATAACTGAATCCCTTTCTATTTTTATAAAAGGGAAGTTAAAGAAATTGCTACCTCACACACCTGCAGTGATCAAGGACTCGACTGAGTTCTTACGTAGACTTTACAAGAAACTGCAACAGATGAATACTTGTAAGAATTTATTATTGGTAACTATGGACATGAGCAGTTTGTTCACGTCCATACCCAATGATTTGGGGATCGAAGCGATCAGAGACTTTGGTGTGAAGCACAAAGCAACTAATGATATCCATTTACTATGTAGTCTCTTGGAATTGGTCTTATATAACAATGTGTTTTTGTATGGTAGTACTTGCTACTGGCAGAGGTCTGGGGTAGCGATGGGAACTCCATGCGCAAATAGTTATGCCAATCTGGTCCTGGCAAGATGAGAAGAGCTATGGAAAGTGGATATTAACAACAAATGGAATTGAAACATAGTTTTCTATAATCAATTTGTGGATGATGTCTTTCTCTCATGGGATGGCAATTTAACCTCCTTGGAACATTTTGTACAACTTTTGACCAACACAACTTCATTTTTGAAGTTTGAAGTGGCATCTTCTAGTACGGAGATAGAATTCTTGGATGTTAAATTAATGTTAGATGACACAGGAAGCATCAATACTAGAATGTATAAGAAACCTGTATGGCGCAATCCTTTACTACACAATACTAGCATGCATCCCAGGCATTTTCTTGATAACATAGTGAATAACCAACTAACTCGAGTGTCCAAGCTGTGCACGAGGAGTGAGGATTATAGGGAGGAGCAAATTAAACTTATCAATGACTTTAATAAGAGAGGATACAAAGTCAGAGACACAGACCAATGAAGCAACTACCTTGGAACTACGCTGTCAGAGGGGAAGACCTTATTTTTCGGACCAAGGTGAAACAGTTAAGATCAAGCAAAAGGAGGTAAAGTCCAATCTGAGATGCCAGTTGACATACAGTACTGACAATTTTGCTATTCGTACTACCATCAGAAAATTGTGGCCAGTGTTAACATCTGACAACAAAATTAGGGAAATTGTTGGAGATCAACCCAGTTTTTCTTTTCAGAACAGGAAAAACTTAAAAAGACCATTATGTTATAAAACAGAAACTGAAGCTATTTCTGAAGACAGGAGTTTTCAGATGAACAGGAGAGTTGGTACATTCAGATGTGGAAGTTGCAAGGCATGCTCTCGTATAAACATCTTGAATACTTTTACACATCCCCTGACTAAGAGGAACTATAAATTTGAAGGATTTGCAAACTGTCAGAGTAAGAACATTATCTATGTGGCAACTTGCAGTCATTGCAAGGTATACTGCATAGGGAAAACTAATCAAATGCTCAAGGAACATATCCTAAAGCACTTATATGACATAAGAAAAAAAGTTAACAGCAATGCACGTTATATGCATATGCATATTAGTATAAATGACAGTCATTCTTTCAAGTTCATGGCACTAACTAGGCTTCATGAAACACCAAGAGGTGGGGATTTAGTAAACTGAACAGAAATTGAAGAGATGAAGTGGATAATGAATTTGCAATCAGATCAGTCACCAGGTTTGAATGCATTTGTCGCTTTAAAATCTGCACTAAAAGGGAAAGCTCTTCAGCACTCTCAAAATTACATAATTAAAAGGGTGTGTATGCTGCTATGGTTACTAAATGCATCTAAGTGAGTGAACACTAGGAAATAAAGGTATTTAAGAGGAAGTTTCACTGGCAAACATTTAGGATTTGAAAAAGGTATTATACCGAAAGTGCTTACCCGGTTTATGAGCCAGTGTGTTTATTTTATTTTATCTTATCATATATTTTATTAAAGTTTTCAAGTTTCAAGTGTTTTTAAGTGGAATTGGTGGCAGAAACATTTGTTTTTGGGGCTGTTATATCCTTGGCAGGCTATAGCCTGTATAGCTAAGGCTACTGAAACAGTGATCATTTGAATATTTACTGTTATGTTAAGTTTATTTCTTTTTTTTAACTGTCCTTTCCTCCTTATCCATTTCTCTTTGCTTATATTCAGTTTTTATTCCCTCTCTAACCTACCATCCAAATTTCTGTTTGGCCTCATACCACTCTATTACCTTGCCTTCTGTATTTATTTATTACCAATACCTTGGTTCCTTTGATAATTTTTTACTGTGCATTTTAGCCCCTCCTTGCCCACTATTGGTATGCCTACTTGCAGGCATCCCTATTGCTAAAATTGACTTTCTCCAGGACCACATTAGCCTAGTTCTTTGAATACTTTTTTCTGTTTTACTTTATGAATTTAATAATCTGTATGGCTGTTATTGTTCTTGTTATGGACCTATATCCAGAGTCCTAATGTGCCCTTATTTCTTGAACTCCCCCACAATTTCATCATGTCATCATCACCATCCCTTTCCACATAGATTTATAGCCTTCTGCTTGTATTATGTATATGAGCCTTAACTGAATAGCTGTATAATATCCTGTTCAAATCAGGTAAATCTAAGCCACCTTGTTCTCTGCCAGAATCCACTTATTCCACTTAACTTTTCCCCTCCCAAATAAATTCCTTCATTTCTTTATTAACTATCCTGTGCAACTTCTCCACTGGTTGATAAAAATGCCAGACCTGTGTATAAAACTAAAGGAACTAAAACATTTTCACTGATTATATATTACATATCATGATCTTCCAAGTTAAGCCACGGTGGTACAGAGGTAGCATTGTTGCCTCACAGCAAGAGGTTCTCCTGTTCAATTCACGGCTGGAGCGTCTTCTGTGTGGAGTCTGTATGTTCTTACCGTGGTCGGGTGGCCTCTGAAAGACATGCGTAAATGGGTGTGCCTTCGCTGAAGGTTGGGCGCCGGGCTGGCAACTCGGCACCATAAAATCTACTGCCAATCATTAGCGGACCGGAGTTCTGCTGTGGCGACCCCTAACTGGGAAAAGCCGAAAAGACAAACAAAGACAAACATCAAGATCTTCCAATTTTTCAATTTGTGTATTATCTTTTGTATTGTCCCCTACATCTCCTTATCTACCATAACAGAATCCTTTTTAATCCATGCACATAAATACTGCATTTTATCGTGTCCCCTTAAGTAAGTGTTCATGTGTAGATACATAGATTACCTCAACAGCCTTTATTTTTATCATTAATTTTATCTCATTTTCACCTCAGAATGGTCTTCCCTCTCATCCAGAGTAGTTATCCTGTCTGATATCCATCAGTACAGGACTGATATACCTGAATAGCTGATAATGCCATATTACTTCAGATTCTGAAGATGGGTATGCTGCAGTAATATGGCATTATCAGCTGTTCAGGTATGTCAGTCCTGTAGGACAGAACTGACATTCCTGAATAGCTGATAATGCTATATCACTGCAGCATACCCATCTTCAGAATCTGAAGAGCCAGGTCATGATCAAATAAGGCCTTAGGCATGGTAATGAACCTGCACCCCCACCCCACCCCAAGTCATACCATTTTCCCATTACTTGTCTCTCCCCAGTTCCAATAAAACATTGTTCAGTCTTATCAGTGTGCATAATATTTTCTGCCTTACTTTTACAGTGAACACAGAAATTTGGATTTAATTTGAAACAGTTATTTAAATGTTACAGTATAAACAATGACTTGTTTTTATACCTGGCAGCTGGTGCAGAGGATTAAGGCTATGAGATGTTAATGAGTTGCTTCTTGTGCTACAGAGTTTGATTCTGTCAGCCTTTATTTGCCTGCTGTGTGACCTTCAGCAAACCATTTGCCTAGACAGTACTTTGTGTGAACTGGGAAGTTGGGCTAGACTTCTTAATGGATAACTTTCCTGGATGTTATATTCTGCACAGAAGGAGTGCCTTGACTGTTCTAGATTATTTTTCTCTGCAGCTTTCTAATATTCTCTGAATCAGGTAGTCAGAGTAGATTTCTTCTTTAGACTCCGTTGTCCTGCTCTTGTATGTAGTAGGTTCTAGGAAAGTTTGATTCTCAAGGTATTATATACCTTCTGTCCTTTATGTAGGGGGGTCCCTGGTGGTCTAGTGATTAGGAACTGGTACTCTGCCTGGCAGTTGGTGCAAAGGATTAAGGATATGAGTTGTTTATGAGCTACTTCCTGTGGTACAGGGTTAAATTCCCTCAGCATTCATTTGCTTACTGATAGACCTTGTGGCGCACTGCACACCTTACTCATGTGCGATAGCCTTATGCTACCCCTGCCACTAACCCTAGCATTACACATTTTTACTAAAAATTCTTTCCCTGATAATACCACAAACCAAGACAAAATGACACAAAACACCCACAGCACTAATCAAGCAAAACACTAAATCTCTCCCCTTACCTAACCCTAATCCTAACTCTAACCCTCACTCACAGACAGTCATACATACATACTAGCCACTATAACATACTCTGGTCTATAGTAGTTCATCAAAATCCATTTCCATTGAGCAAGTCTTCATCGACACCAAACTGTCGAAAGTCACTTCTGCGAATCTTAGAATTTTGACCAGGGTAAGGAAGTAATTGGCCAACTCTACAACTTCACCCTTTTCCCCACATTAGTGTGATCTTGGAGTTGGTATATATATTTTTGGGGGTGGAGGAGCACAGCCTCCCACATTGGGGGGGTTTGGGGGCAAAGCCCCCCATTTGGGTGGGTTTGATTTAGTACGCTGTGTGTTCCATTGTGCTATGGGGCAATTGTTACATTGCCCTGGAAGAAATTCTGTGATTTGCAGAAGTGAATTTCGATGATTTGGTGTCGATGGAGAGTTGTTTACTGGAAATAGATTTCAACAAAATAATATAGACCCACTTACTCTTGCGCATTTTTACAGCCACCACCTTTTCAGCAAGCATTCATTTTTATTACATAACCATACCTCCCAGCTGTACCGAGTTACTCATTTTTACTGAGTTTTGGGTCCAAATGAAGGGATGCCATGATTCCAGAGTGGCACCCCTTCATTTCTGATTTTATTTTCAGTCTATTTTTTATTTTCGTGGCTGATGTCATCACGTGCGCAATGACATCAGCACCGTCTGGGCTACCACCCTATCGGAAGGCATGCATATCCGGTTGGACTCTCAAGGTCTGTTCAAATGCTCTGCGAGTGTCCCATTTGAACAGTTATCGGGTGTAAAAGATCTCCAGGATCATTTTGTATTTGAATGGCTGTAAATGATCTCCTCGGGAACGTTTTGTATTCAAACGGCTATAAATGATCTCCGGGAACAGAATATGATGAGCTGGATGTACTTAATTCTGACAAGGACGTTTTGGCAGGCAGGATAAACATTTTCTATTTATTCTGGCAGTAGGCAGGTTGAAAGAAAGGTGTGTGTGTGTGTGTGTGTGTGTGTGTGTGTGTGTGTGTGTGTGTGTGTGTGTGTGTGTGTGTGTGTGTGTGTGTGTGTGTGTGTGTGTGTGTGTGTAGAATACCATAAGCAATCATGCAGTCGCACATCCATTAGAGTGCACACAATCATACAGTTTGCAGAATACACTGAACTGGACAATGTACAGTTATTCATTTTGACTGCGTATCATATGGTCTGAAAATGTCTATCACATAATTCTACCTCAGTCATACGTAAAATTGTTATGCATACACTATCTAAAGTTACAAGCTCCTAAATTTGGTGCAATGAATTTATTTATATAGCTTTCAACATATAAAGGAAAAAAACACTGTCAATAGTGTGATTAAATGCAATGTGTGTCTTCTTCTGTTAGAGACACTTAAATCACCATTACCTTTACACATTCCAAGGTTTTCTGGCACAGCACTATTGGGCTATAAGTAGCTACTTACATTTAATGGATATGTCCCTTAGAAATCAGTCAATTAGGATGATGGTAAAGATGGCAACTAATATTTTTTTAAGTCTATACTGTGGTGCTGTGTTGTTGTTGTTGTTGTTGTTTCTTCCGGCTTAGTTAGTAAAAATCTTAAAACTTTGATTAGTAATTTTTTAATCATGCCTATATGTTTATGGCCCACTAACATTATTTGTCTGGCATTTGGCTTAGAGGATTAAGGAACTGTTAGCAAGCTGTTTCCTGTGGTCCAGTGGTGCAAGATTTGATACATTCAGCCTCCATTGCCTGTGCGACTGTGAGCAAGTCACTTAACCGTACACCGCTCCTGGGCTGAGTCTGAAAAAAGTCCATGGAGATTAGTGCTCTACCCTGGAAAACAAATACAAATAAAATGCATTTCCATCTCTTGTAGGGACAGGGTGTATGAAAATTAATTTTCAGCAAACTATTCCATTCATTGATTTGGTAAGAGAAATGACAGTGAAATAACTAACATGCAAGTGTGTTATACCTTGTTCAGTTTGGAAATGGCCTACTTGCCATGTATGTTAGACATTCTGTTTTTCTCTGCTCTCCACTTTGCAAGGGTTCTAGCAGTGGGAGCTGTTGCTTCATATTGGACAGAAGTTCTTCTATATGTCAGCATCTAAGCACTCCTTCCCTTTTTATGTTACTGGGCACTGGGGAAATGCAGAAGAATATGGAAGCCTAGCATTCACCATTCATCCTCAAGGGTGTACGATTGTGTCCTCTACCACAAGAGACTGACCAAAGGTAAAACGCTGCTCTGTACCCCCTAGAAAGACCCAATGCTTCTAACAATGGAAGTGCTTTTTAAGATTGATTTTTCTAAATGTGCAACACTGTTGAAAAGCATAGTTTTACCTCAGAGCATAGATCTGTTCTCCTATTTCCATTTTAAACTAAGTGCAGCAAAGAGTAAAAATTAAGTCCTCCCACACAATGATATGACTAACTGTCACTGCACAATGAGACAAGTGTCTCCAGCTCATTCAGAGTGAGATGAATAAGTGGCTGGTTGAATCTGATTAGCACTATTCTGTTAGGTGAGGTAACACAGTGGTGCAGCAATGCATGTAATCCTTTCCTCCTGGTATACATGCATGAAAACTGCTTTAAAATATTCATTTCACTTGCTTGCATGTTGAAAGTCTACACTGTGGGTGGTGTGAGAGACTGACCTTCATTTTAGCTTTGTTTATTGTTAGGTTTATAAATGATTCTCCAGGGAAGATCTGCTCACTTAAAAGCAGCTTACTCTTAGCTCTCTCTAGAAGGGAGCTAGAAGAATATAAACAATTCAACACTGCAATAAAATATACAAACAACACAACTAAGTACAGCAGCATCAGAACAGTGCAATAATGTATGTTTGCATCTTGTTTCTGATGAAAAGGAGCAATGTGCACAGGACTGGTACTGCTTCTTTACCAAAGGATGCATTATTTTCCTTTGAATCCTACAAGATATGTGATCAATTCCAATTATATATCCTGAGCTCTGATGCTCTGATGTGATGAAAGTAAAGTAAAATGAATTACTGAAGAACAGTATTTAGGAATGAATACAAATAAGTATCAGCACCAAGATTCAGAAAGGAAAACGTTACTTACTCAGAACTGTGTGTGTGTGTGTGTGTGTGTGTGTGTGTGTGTGTGTGTGTGTGTGTGTGTGTGTGTGTGTGTGTGTGTGTGTGAGACAATTCCCCCACTTTAATACGCCTGGTGGCTAAAGGTACTCAGGCTCAAACACTGTACCTTTGGTACAAGGCAAAAAGAGGCTAAAGTTCTTAGCCACCACAACTTTTGACCTGTTCCTCATAAAACTGAAGGATTGAGTTCATTAAATAGTGACAGGCATTTGAATTTCAGACTTCATATTCATCAGAAAATAAATTTTAACACAGAACCTTTTATTCTAGCAGTTTTCTAAGTTTATAAGATCAGTATTTGAAATCCGTCCCCATTTTGGGGCTGTATTCCCCCATTATTTGCTTTGTCCAGGTTTTTTGTGCTAAGAGTTGAGAGCTATGGTGAGAAGTGAATTCAATAAATGATAGCCATTTAAGTTTCAGTCTTCCTATCTTTCAGGACTCAAACTGCTGATTTGGTATAGTGGTATGTTGCTTTGACTGTAGTGCACAGGGTCCTGGGTTCAATACTTGCCAGTGAAATGCATGGTGGTAACACATTTTATTCTAGCAACTTTCCAAAATTATGCAAGCAATGTTTAAAATGTGTCCATTGTTTTTGGACTTTTGTCCCCCCCCCCAAAAAAAAAAAAAATATATATATATATATATATATATATATATATATATATATATATATATATATATATATATATGTAATATATTGTGTGGGTGTGGATTAGAAGTAGAGTTTTATGATGAAAATGTTATGAATTGGGCAGTTTTTTCATTATTGGTTCATGCATTTTATTTCATTGCCTACTGGAAAAATGTTCAAACAATACATTTAAAATGCGCTCTAACAAGTGTGCTGTATTATACAAGGAATATAATTTAATAAAGTCAGGAAGGTATATCAAAGAACACATGTATGTTTCTTGTTTTGTGTGCAAGGGGCCAGTCATTTCAAAACAGCCCAAAGGTAATCTTTATCCACCACTGATCAGATGCATTTTCTTTGGGTATAGTGCGGGTTTCAATGCTGTTTCAATAAATGTGAGTTTCAAGGGTAGAGAAGTTTTAATGCCAAGTCTTTTTTCATTGTGAGACAGTATTGCTTTGTTTAGCAGATGTCTATTAGTGTTTGTGCATTGTGCTGTAAAGTGTAAAAATAAAATCCAAATAATCATTGTAGAAGTAAAGCAGTATGCACACATTACTGTTTATGGTAAATGAAGCGACATGACCAGGTAATGGGCCATTGGAATGGCTGCAGAGGGACTCTGGTGCCATATTTTGGTTGTCTGTTCTTCAGTTTGCATTTGAAAGTTGGTATCCCACAATTCCATTGGAGTGGGTGAGGTTACATACTTATGTATGCAATTTTTATGTTAAACAGCTTACAGATTTGTACCTATTTTTCATGGGCCTTGTCCAGATTTTTCATGTTTCCAGGTTGAGACGTATGTACACAACCAATTTTTCAACCAGATTGCAATCAACCAAAAATGCATTTGTGCTGTCTCTTTTTTTTTGCATTCAACCAAACCTATTGACCAGTCATGTTGCCAGACAGCTATGTTGCATCCACTTTTCAAAGTTCATGTTCCATGAGCCTTCACTGCCTGAAGCTTGAGCAGATCCCTGTATAAAAGGCAGAATGCCAAAAATTTCACTTCTTTCTTGCTGTTCATGGAACTGATAGTTGACTAGTAATCCTTTCAATCCTTTCCCCTTTGGAGAAAACCTTCTACTGCATTATTTTTATGTGATAAAAACACTATTTTTTCCTCTGAAATATTTATTTTATGTTAGAAATTGTTGCTGTGCAGAACTATTGTATCTATCAATATATTTGTATTTGTGTAGTGTTTGTGTAAACATACCATGTAAAATATTTTTACCTGATTTTATTTCATTTGTGTGTTTGGGGAAGTATTTGGATCTTTTTTGTGTCTATTGGGAAATTTTACTCAAAACCTTAATTTTCCTGTCAGAAGGTTTACCAACTTACTTAGGCTCTACTACCTGCTTGTAAGATCTTCTTCCCATGTTGCACCTAAAGCAGTTGTTGACTTCACAGTTCTTGCCTGTCCTGTCTGGAAGAAAAGGAAAAGTCTTCAGGAGTCTTTTGGTGTCCAGCTGGTGCCATTACTGCCTCAGCCACTGGTGGGTGACTCTGCTGTGGCCAGTTCTGATTCCTTGAACCACCCATCTTTTACTCATGGTCTTTCTGATGGAGCTCCATGGGAATGTGGCACATCCTCTGCAGCTTTAGGGCTGTCCTCATCAGGTAAAAGGGGAATCACTCTTTTTGGACACAAAGGAAAGAGCAGGTAAAGTGTTAGCTCTTAGCCGGGGTAAGGTGCCTCATTCCCAGCATAATGCTCCTGTGAGAGGTTGTTCCTTTTCTAGGGAATATAAAGAAAAAGCAGAAACTTAAAATGTTTCTTCTCCTTTTTTATTATGCATGGACAGAGAAAATTTGCTGGGATTTACTAAGGGTTTACTTTCTGCTTTTAATGTATTGAATTCTAGTTCCTCACTACCTTTTTATAGGAAAAAAAGATTTCCCTCACAACCTGATAATGAGTTTCAGTAAGATGAGCAGGGAGGGGAGAGGGAGTGTAATTCTTCAGTTAATTTTCCTTAAGCTGAAGAAGTTTACTTTGAGGAAAGTGATTTCTCAGATTGCCCTCCTTAAGACTCATCTTTTTCTGAAACTATTAATAAAATGAGAGATCTATTTCAGTGGAAACAAAATTAAATGCATAAGATTTTTTTATAATTGGAGTTCACTCAGCCAGCAGCTGTCCCTCCTAAGGTTTGTCTACCTTAGAGGATGTTTTTTTTCGCAGACGTTGGTACATCAGTCAACCCCCTATAGTCCAGTAAGTCAGATAGGTTATATGAAGAACTTCAGACACAATCATTCTTATTCTCTTATCCCATATCAGATCTTGCACTGATATCTTTTTTTTCTCCACTCCAGTTCTGCTTCATTCATAGCTACTGTCCCAGTGCTTCCTCAGGGAGTGTCTTCAGTGAAATCCCTCATCTCTGGATGGGCTTGCTATTCCTCCCAGCTAGTACCTGAGATGCTGTAGCTGCTAAGCAAACCCAAGTTGCCTGGGCTGTAGTTACAGCTTTATCCTTCTATGCCATGACACTGGGCCCTGCAGTGATGTCTTTATGTAGATTTTATGTTGCAAGGCATGCTGTGAATCCTAACTCCATTCTCTCTAATAAGGATGGGAAAGCTTTTGACAGAGTTGTGAAGAAAGTTTATTCTTCTGCAACTTTACAGTTCAGAATTTTGAACCAACTGCATTACATGTTAAAATGTTTACCGGATTCTTTTGAGAACTTAAGAAAGTTAATTGTTTACCTTACTTCTGAGGTTAAGACTGCTGTAAATCACTTGACTGTGTTTGCTTCTCTGTTAGCCAAACACCCTCAAAGTGCTCTTATGAAGTTGTAGATGCGGTTTCTAAAGCTGCTGCTACTGGTTCATTTAGTAGAAAATTTGCTTAGTTACATTCTCAGAATCTTCAGGAAAATGTTAAGGCTGAGATTTTGAATTCTCCCTTGGGCAAAGATATGTTATTTGGACCCTGTTTATCTGAGATCCTTAAAAGGTTTGATGAGAGATGGAAAAAATTAAAGAAATGCCATATTGGTTCATAAGCAGAAGAGACAGAACCACCTTGAAACATGATTTAATACATTTTATTGGACAGACGTAGGTTTTACAATTACTCAAGCTTTTGAGCTGGCATGAGCCCTTCATCAGGAGTCATTAAGTTTCTAATGTTAAATACAGTGCTTAAATATACACTTGTGCCTAGAAAGGGACGTTCATCATTTGTTTCCATTTGGCTAATGAAAGAAATCTTAAAAAATGCTAGGATGGAAAACACGTAGCTCATGCTACACCTCAGAGACTGCGTGTGTGTGTGTGTGTGTGTGTGTGTGTGTGTGTGTGTGTGTGTGTGTGTGTGTGTGTGTGTTTGTAGGGTGTGGTGCAGCTCCAGTTTTCACATCACTGTGATGCAATAACAGAGGACTTGATTTATCAGTCTCACTGTAATAAGACGTAATTAAACAGGCAGTCGATAAACCTTGGCTAGGTGAATACGTGTGTGTATATATAGATATAATACAGGTTAAAACATGTTGCACATTTTTTACTATATGTGCTGGTTGTTTCTCATCACTATTTGAAATGATTACCAGGGAATTAATGCAGCTATACTAAATGTGAGGCTTTCCATTACGCTGACTGACATACATAGATATGATTAAAAATTATCCTGCTTGCAACAGATTTCAGTGGCAAGGTAAATTTTGATCATGTAATGTATAAGTGGGCTAAATTAAAAAAAAAAAAGAGAGATGCAGGGTTTACTATATGAACACAAATCTTGGGAATAGAAATGATTACTTAAAAGGTGTCACAGACATTGAAACTGTTGTCCTTTTTTAATGCATGATGATATATATTTCATGTTTAAGAGAACTCAGCAATAATGCAATTCTTATTTTGCTTGAAAAGTTATATACCAGTCTTTTAGGGCAAGCATAACATTCTGATACAATTTAACAATACCATGATTAGCAGAAGCCTATGAATCTTACATAGAACTATGTTATGCATAACCCTAATGCTACTGTGAAGTTTGGTATGAAAAAATGTGCATTTTTTGCAGCTTTTGTATACTGAATCAATATTTCATTGTCTGTGCTGGCTTTTTTTTAATTAAACAACAGCTTGTTTCAGTGAATTGAGTCTGCACTGTGGAAACTTACCTAGGTGTTCAGCCTAAAGTATTTTGGCTACCTGCTGATGTTCCTTTATGCCTTTGCTTCCAGGAAAGTTATAAATAAGTGTAACAAAATGAAAAATAAAAAATCTGCTGAATCAGCTGCAGTACTCAACAGAATAAAGCCAAGCAGGGTTGAAATAAAAGGATGCAGCACAACTGATCAAATAAAGAAATGAACAAACAAATGGCAAGCTGTACTGAAGTTGATAAACTGCTTTTTTTCCTGCACAGAATCGATATGTGTTGGTTTAGTAATGTAATGTTGTATAAAACCTACAACAGTAAAAACTGAGATAATGATTCCAAGTTGGAAACTTAACACGAGTGACTTATCGTTAAAAGGATGTTGTGTAACTTTTTTTCTGACTATGGAAACTCAGCTTTATCAGAAGGGAATATAAAGCAACCGACTTGCACATTTTGTATATTTATGAACTTGTTTGATATAAACAAAAGCAAACACAAAAAAAAAAGAAATCCCACTTCCCTTTGAAATCTCTTTATGTATGTGTGTGATTGAGAAGTCATCAAGCTTTTTATCTTGTTGACCATAAAAAAGGCAAAAAAAACACAATACAGCTGATAGAAGATCAGCTTGTTACATGTACCAGTTTTTTTTCTATACATGGTGTGTGTACAGATAGTGTTATCTCAGAGATGGTATATATAATTTTGTTTAATGATCAGCTGGTGATAGATGAGTTAAGTACAATCACTCACCATTCAGTAGTTTACATTTTTGAGGTATATGTATCTATATATAGCGAGAGAGGTGTGTTTGTGTGTGTAAAATGCCCTTGTTAACACACAGTGGTGGGTAGAAATACTCAGGCTTGAATCCTGTACCTTGGATGCAGGTGGCAAGGACCTGAATTCCCTACCCACCACTATTTGTAAAAAAAATTGCAGATTTTTGCCTCATAATTGTTCTGTTCATCATAAAATCTGTGGTTTCTGTATCTTCATATTTCCTTGCAAAGGTTTGTAGTGCAGTGGCGCACTGGTAGCATTGTTGCCTGACAGCTACAGGTTCTGTGGTTTGATCCTTGGCTGGGGTGCCTTCTGTGTGGAGTTTGCATGTCCTCCCATCCCTTACAAAGATGTGTCTGGAGTGTTTCTCACTGCTGTGCTGAAATTTGGCTGTTTTGTTCCAAGTCAGATTAGTTTCCTGGTTAACACGTTTAAATATTTTGAATTTCAGACTTCATATTCTTCAGAAAGTACATGGTAAAACAAAACCATGTTAAGCTGTCTATCTCGCTTTCATTCTTGCTGGATGGGTTTCTAAAAGCTCGAGATTTGGTTCCATATCCCACAATGCTAGGCGTGTATTACCTCAGATCTCGTTTGCGTGTTGTTTTTCTACCGGCTTCAGGTCAGTTTTATTAGATCAGTCTAATAACTGTTTAAACCCCTTTTAGCTTAGTTTTTTCTCTTTTTACCCTTAGTGTAGTGGATTTTATCCTTTCTACCCTTATCCAGCCCCTTTCCCACAAGAACTGATAAGTTTTTTCCTTAGGCCTTCCTTCCATCCCTAATAGTGGTGTGTATGTGTTTTTGTAGGGATTTATATTGTATATATAACCTAACTAATTTCATTAGTTTTAATTTAGTTTAAACTTTTTCTGATAGTGTAATCGGTGTGTGTGTGTTTTTGTGTGGTGGTTACACTTTCGGTTCCTTGAAAATGTCCAAGGATTCAAAGGTCTCAGGCTTCAAGAAGTGTGACTCGTGGTGTCACAAAATCTCTGTGGCAGGCGGTCACACTTCTTGTGTATTGCCTGGGACGGACTCTTGTGCTGTATGCCATGGCTTCAGCCCTAGAGTCCTGCAGGAAACAAACTCATTCTTAGGGGTTTGCTTAAGCCTGAAGGTTCCCTAACTGCTACCTCGGGAAAACCTTCCAGGCTTCCAAGACCTCGACTCCAGCTTCTGAGTCGAGGCCTAAGGCTTCGAAACCTACTGCTACATCGGCTCCGGCTGGAGCCGATGAGTCTTTGACTACAGCTTCTGTGGTTCCCTCGGCTCCGGCTGGGGCCGGGGTATTTGGGTCGGCTCCGATCAGACCATCGGAGCCGACATCTAGAAAGAGGTCTAGGTCACCATCCCTTGGCTCCGTTCATTCGGCTCCAGCGTCTCCCTTGCTGTCTGAACGGAGCCATAGGTCTCACTCCTCTAGGTCATCGAGGCTTTCGGATCATGACCTTCAGAGGGTAGTGAGTCGACTTCTAAAGTCCGAGGCACTGGCCCAAATGCTTCAGAGCCCGACTCATCAGTCGATGCTTCAACCTATCCCTCTAAATATTCCTCCTCCGACTCCTTTGAGCTCAGAGCCTCGGAACCGAGACTGTGGTAGCAGCGGAGCCGATACACTTGTCTGCGGTTCCGTCGTCAGCTCCGATTTCTTCCTTTGAAGAATCTCGGCGCGGACTTCCCTCGTCGGCTCGAGGGGTGAGTGGCATCGGACCCTTGTCTGACCCGCTCTCCTCTCGGTGCTGAGTTTGGCTCCGACATCGGCCTCGAGCCATCTCTGTCGGTGCCGAGGGAGGTTCTCAGCCGGAGCAGGGACCTCTGGCTCTGCCTGACAGGGGTGCATTCGAGGTCATGCGGAGTGTGTTGTAACCTGGTTCAACTCCACAGTCGGCTCCCCCTCCCTTTCAGTGCCTCAGGTGATGTCTCTCCCTCATCCCTGACCGCAGAGAGCCAACTCTTCAAGAATCCCTGTGGGATTTCATCCTCTTCGAGGCCTCTCCTGATTTGGCAGGGGAGCCTCCTAGGAAGAGAAAGTGTAGAGGAAACACATAGACTCACCTGAGTCTGTCACCTCTGACACAGATTTAGAGGATTCGAGGGTTCCCCGTTCCCCTTCTGAAGATGTCTCCTTTGCAGACATTCTAGAGATCCTCAAGCAGAGGGAAATTGGCCAGCCCTTAACCCTTCGGAGGATGAATCTGTGTATCTTGAGGCGTTGGCTCTCGCCCTTCCACCTCCTGGGTGTCCCCCTTTGACCCCTCATGCAGGTGGTAGCAAAGAAAGCCTGGACGGCTCCTGACTCAGTGGACCCTACCCCAGGAGACCTTCAAAGTTTATAACAGCACCAACTGATAAACAATTTTTGACCAAAGGTGTTACTGTGGATGCTATGGTGGTAGCTGCTGCCACCAAGAAGGAACTAGCTGATCCTTCAGTACCTGTCCATCCCCTAACAAGGAATCTAGGTCTATGGACAGGTACGAAAAGCGGATGTTTTCGTCAGCAACCTTTGCTATGCATTCTGAACTACCTATGCCGTTACACTCGACGCCAGAGAGACTTGATCAAGGAAACGAGTGAGATGTTGAACGATCCTACAGCTGCAGGTTTTCGGGACAAGATGAACGCCCAGCTGACTACCCTGAATTCTATAGCTAACTCCTCCATGCGCCTCCTGTCATATGCGGCTGATGGGGACAGGTGTTGCCTTACGCGGCATGCCTGGATGCGACTATGCAATTTTGCGGACCCCTTTAAAACATCTTTCACTAACTCCCCGTTTGATGGATCATCTCTCTTTGGTCCTCAAGTGAAAGAAACCTTGACTAGGTGCGAGACGGATGGCAAAACTCTGTCTGCCGTCGGAGTCCATTTTTCTACTCCTTCTAGACCTTACCACAAAGGCCAGAAAAGTGGAAAATGTGGTTCCAAACAATCTCAAGGGAATTTGCCTGGCGACAGAGTCGGTTCCCCTCCAGAGGCAGAGGAGGAACAATAATGGTAGACGTGCCCCAGAGGCAGAGGGTCCGAACCAGGGCAATCGAGAAACCTTTTCCGATAAGCCTTTTCGGTATCCCTAGTGTGTTGCCCTACTTTCCACCTTCGGAGGCAGTCTGGGTAAGAATGTCACTGTACCCAGAAGCCTGGCTATCCCTAACTCAAGACAAGTGGGTACAGTCCATCATTTCCGAAGGCTATTCCATTCCCTTTGTTCGCATTCCAAACCAATCAAAGAAATCCCTTCCAGATGTCCCACCCGCTCAAAGGGATCTTGCAGCTTTGGAAATTTCAAAACTGCTTGCAAAAAGAGCAATTCAGCCAGTTCCAGCAGACCAGCAAGGATCCGGAATCTACTCCAGGTTCTTTTTAGTTCCAAAGAAAACAGGGGACTGGAGACCAATTTTGGATCTCAGTATCTTGAACAAGTCTGTCAAGAAAACAAGATTTCGGATGGTCACGCTACAGTCCATCCTTCCCTATTGGGAAAGGAAAACTGGATGTGCTCTATAGATCTTCAGGACGCGTACTATCATATAAAATGAACAGGCGCTCCAGAAGATTCCTCCGCTTCAGGCTGGGAACCAGTCATTTTCAATTCAGAGCCCTGCCCTTTGGACTCACCACTGCCCCGGTGTTTACCAAATGCATGGCAGTGGTAGCTTCTCACCTGAGACGTCAAGGATTCCAGGTGTTTCCGTGGACTGGCTCCTCACAGCTCCCACCAAGCATCTGCTTCTAATGGCCAGAGACTACACCTTTCGCATTTGTCAAAAGTTAGGCATCTCAATAAATTGCGAAAAGTCTGTTTTATTACCTTCATAGGCGCAAATCTAGACACAGTCAACATGTCTGAGACTAACAGATCAGAGAATAACAGACATCGCAAACTGGTCTCGCTTCTCTTCAGCAGCAACAGAGTCAAAGCCAGGTTAGTTCTGAAAGTATTGGGGATTATGGCGGCTGCCATACCTCTGCTTCCATTAGCCAGATTCCACATGAGAATCCTTCAATGGATGCTCTTCACACAATGGTCATACCAGCAACTTCCGATGTCCCACACAATTATGATTACGCAAACATGCAAGAATCATCTTCTGTGGTGGATGTCTTCCCCTCAGCTCTTCTTGGGAAGACCCTTTGTTCCTTCCTCCGGTTGCTACTCTGACAACGGACGCCCCTGATCGGGTGGGGGGGGCATTATCAGGGCAGAACTGTCCAGGGCATATGGCGACCAGACGAATGCCACTTGCACATAAATGTTCTAGAGATGAGAGCAGTGCTTTTAGCGTTGCAAGCCCTTCAAGACTCTCTTCCCTTGGGAACGATAGCAATCCAGACGGACAATATGTCTGTAGTGTGGTATATCAACAAACAAGGCGGAACCAGGTCCTATCCCCTGTCGAGAAGCACTCAGACTGTGGCAATGGGCGATTTCTTCTCAGCGTTTTCTGATAGCAACGCACGTCCCTGGGAAGTCCAATCAAATCACGGACAAGTTGAGCAGAGCTATCCTCATGCCTCACGAGTGGTCTCTGAAAGATTCTATTGCGACAAAAATTTTTCTCAAGTGGGGTCAGCCTTGCTGCGACCTTTTTGCTACTCCCCAAAACAGCAAGTGCAGAGATTATTTCACCCTATTCCCATTACCAGGCCAGCCCAGCAGAGACGCTCTAGTCCAAATTTGGCCCCGGGGACTTCTGTATGCATTACCTCCCTTCCCACTAATCTCTCAAGTGATACAGAAAGCTATCACTCAGAAGGCCTCATTGATCCTCATTGCTCCTTACTGGCCTCGACAGGTTTGGTTCCCCTTTCTACATCAGTTTCTGTTGGAGCAACCCTGGCATCTGGACCTAGTTCCAGATCTTTTGATCCATCAGTCGGGTCAGTTTCATCGCTCCCTAACATCATTGAACCTCACTGCTTGGTTTCTCCAGTTCCTACCTTAGCCAGGCTTCCTCAAATATCTCACACTGTTCGAGATATCTTAATAGCTTCCCATAAATCTTCCACTCAAAAGATTTATCTTAGTAAATGGAAAAGTTTTGCCTATTGGGCTCAAGGAAGGGACTTGGATCCTTTCACTGCTCCCATCCAAATAGTTCTTGATTTTCTAGCTGAACTCTTTCACGCAGGTTCATCTCCTTCTACTCTCAAAGTCCAATTGGCAGCTATATCTAACTTTCATGTGGGCATTTCAGATTCTGCCATCATGTCTCACAAGCTTTGCAAAGCTTTTTTGAAGGGAGTTTTTCTACTCAGACCTCCTATAAGAAATCCTCCTCCTTCTTGGGACCTTAATTTAGTTCTCACTTCTTTGATTCTCCCCCCTTTCGAACCTACAGCTTCCTGTTCATTAAAATTGCTATTATGGAAAACTCTATTTCTGGTAGCTGTTACTTCAGCTAGAAGGGTTTCAGAACTTCATGCACTCAGCTGTCGACCACCATATCTGTTGTTCCATAAAGACAGGGTATCCTTACGAACCAACCCGTCTTTTTTACCTAAAGTAGCCTCTGCGTCTAACCTAAATCAAAGCATTGACCTCCCTGTGTTTTTTCCAGAATATTCTAACAGGTCTGAACAGAAATTACATTGGCTAGATGTTCATCGTCAGTTAAGGTACTATTTGGATAGGACCAAACAATTCAGAAAAACTGACCAGTTGTTTGTCTCTTATGCAGAAGGCAGAAAGGGACTTTCGGTTTCAAGGTATCACTATCCAGATGGCTAACATCTCTGATTTCCCTTGTTTATGAAATTAGACACCAAAAGCTGCCTAACAAACCTAAGGCCCACTCCACCAGAGCTTTGGCTACTTCTATAGCCTTCCAAGACAGACTGCCTATTGACACCATTTGTGCAGCGGCTACTTGGGCTACTCCTCACACTTTCATTTCACATTATAAGTTGGATTTAGCTTCTAGACACAGAGCTAACTTTGGTACCACTGTTCTCAAGAGTCTGTTCCGATAGGCCACCCGGGACAAGGTGCTAGGGACGCGGTCCCATCCAGCAAGAATGAAGGCGAGATAGACAACATATAGAAGTTATGTTCTTACCATAACGTTCCATGTTAGTTGTCTTCTTCTCGCCTTCTTTCTTGCGTCCCACCCTCCTTCCCCCTGGCCTGGACAGATATACAGGAGTTTGATTGTGACCTCTCTTTCTACCACCTCTATTGCTAGGTATATGCTCTGCTGTGCATATTTTTCTGGATCAGGCTTCAGGTCACCTTTCCTCTTCCTTTCTTTTTATAGAGGTGGGTTCTCCCTTTCCAGTACTTCTGGTTTTATTATTAGCTGGGCCTAGCTCACAAACGAGATCTGAGGTAATACACGCCTAGCATTGTGGGATATAAGGGGAGCCTCGAGCCGGTGGAACCAACTCTCGAGCTTTTAGAGTGGCTCATCGGCCGAGAGCATATTCACAGTGGTCCATCCAGCAAGAAAGAAGGTGAGAAGACAACTAACATGGAACGTTATGGTAAGAACATAACTTCTATTTTTATTCTAGCAATTGTCTAAGTTTATAACATGGATATTTGAAATTTGCCCATATTTTTGGGACTGTATTCCCCCATTATTGGTCTCGTCCAGGTATTTTATGCTAAGGTTGAGAGCTATGGTGAGAACTGAATTCACTGAATATGTTTGGCAGGTGTATTCCCACATTATTGGCTTTCTTCATGTGTTTTTTTGCTAAGAGGTTGACAGCTATGGTGAGAACTAAATTCACTAAACAGTAGCCATTTAAGTTTGTCTTCGTTTGTTTCAGCTGATTTGGCATAGTGGTATGTTTCTCTGACTGTTTTGCACAGGGTCCCCTGGGTTCAAGACATGGCAGTGAAATGTATGGTGATAACAAGCATTTTATTCTAGCAACTTTCCAACGTTATACAAGCAATGTTTAAAATGTGTCCCTGGTTTTTGGCCTCTTGTCCCCCCCCCCAATAAATTTTGGCTTTATCCAGATATCTTGTGCTGCAAAGTTCAGAGATACAGTTGAGTGTCAAGTAGATTTTACACGGAGCTGAGAGCTGCAGGTGAACAGAAGTTTAGTGCTGCTAATGCTAAGTTTGCTTGCATTGTTATTAGCACAGCAGGTAGTGTATTTGCTTTTGATGCAGAAGGCTGTGGGTTCTACTCTCACAGTAGGTAGATGCATTGCTGATACTATACTGTGTTGTAAAGGGGATGGATGCTGCAGTCCTTTTTGGCAAAGATACCTAGTAACTATGAACTTGTTATCAGTTTGCTATCCATTCCCTATTGCGGTATTACTAGCTGATCATTTTTTTAATGCATGCAACATAGGCAATTTATTCTTCAAGGGTAACAGGCACTTTATTTGTAGATGAAACAATGACATATAAAGTTGTTTGCTATCAGCAACATCTTTATTAGTTACAGATTTCTTTAATTTGGATTTTACTACTTCAGAGATTGTGCATATTTACTGATACTGGTGGACTATAGAAGGTTGAGTAGACGTTTTATGATGGAAATGTTCTGAATTGGGTGGTTTTGTCATTGGTGCATGCATTTTGTTTCATTGTTTACTGGAAAAATATTTAAAACAATAAATTTAAAATGCCCTCTAACAACTGTACTGTATTGTACAAGGAATATAATGTAATACAGTCAGGAAGGTGTATCAAAGAGCATGTGTATGTTTCACGTTCAAGGGGCCTATGATTTTGAAAACAGCCCAGAGTTAATCTTTATCTGCCACTGGCAAAATGTATTTTCTTTGAATGTGGGTTTCAGTGCTGTTTCAATGCATGTGAGTTTCAAGGGCAAAGAAGTTTTAATGCTAAGTCTGTTTTCATTGTGAGACTGCATTGCTTTGTTTAACAGATATCTATTAGGGTTTGTGTGTAAAATGCAAAATAAAACTTTCAAATGAAATCTAAATCATCGCAGAAGTAAAGCGGTATGCACACTACAGTGTTTATGATAAATGGGGCAAAATAACCAAGGAATGGGACGTTGGAATGGCTGCAGGGGGGAGGCTCCATTCGACCATGATTTTGTGAGGGGGGGGGTAGCAAACTCAGCCAGCCCCGGTTGAACTATACCTCTCAGTTGTCCATATTTTTGCAGAATGAATAGATATTTGCTTCTTATTTTTGGTTTGTTCCTCATAAAATTTGTGGTTTTCTAGCAAATCATTTAGAAATGAAGTCACTAAATGACAGACATTGAGTTTCAGATGCCATAACCTTCAGAAAAATGCATGCTAATGCAAGACCTGTTATTCTGGCAACTGTCTTAAGTTTATACAAGAGCAATTTTTAGTAGTGTTTGTATGTTCCCCCAATATATTTGGCCTTGTCCAGATTTCCTGCATTAAGAGGTTGAGAGGTATGTGCAAATCGCTTTGTAGAATTAGGAATATCCAAACCTCTCAATTGTCCCCAATTTTGGCTCAAAATGTTGCTCTCCCCTAATAATCCCTCCTCAAATTGGGAATTTTTGAAGAAAATGTGGAGGGTTTACAATTATATATAAATGTAATGATCAGAGTTATAGATTACTTTTATTTCAGAAATGCATGTAGATGCTCTTATTTTGTTAGCTGCTCAAGTTAACAGTGTTAATATTAAAAAGGTGTCCCTTTTTTGACAGGTTCCCAGCTGTATTGTGTGGCAACTTTATATTTTGCATCACATTTTTGGTCTGTTTTTCATAAAATTGTGGTTTTCTGGCAAATTAGTGGCAAGTCATTAAAGACTGAACTTAGAAAATAATGGCAGAAATTTGAGTTTCAGATTTTATACCCTTCAGAATATTCGTACTAATGCAAGATCTATCCAAGTTAATAAGAACAATATTTAAAAATTGTCCTTATTTTTGGGCCTGTGTCCCACTTCTAGTTCTATGTATGGCTTTGTCCAGATTTCTTGCTCTGAAGTTGAGAAGTATGAGTGTGAGAGCCATCACTGTCAGCCAGAGACATTTCAAATTATGACATACTTGTTGCACCCCACTCCCTATTGTAGTGGCTCTGGATATGTCCAAGGAAGGCAAGGAGCAGTTATGCAGTGTAAGTGTGCAGAGTATTCCCCCATCCAAGGTAGACCACAAGTACGACCATGGCTTTTCATATGTCCTTGATTTTTCAGAATGTTCTGGTTTTCTGTCAGATTTTTATACTGTTGATTTATGCTTCTTATTATTCAGGAAATGCATACTGTCACAGTGCCCTGTTGCTCTGTTTAAGTAGCAATGATTTAATGAGCATCAGGTAAGCTTGTCGGAGATTGTAAGATGCAAGTAAGCTTTAATAAGCATACTGTTAAAGAATTACCAGCATTGAAAGCCTTTTCGTTGTTGCCATGCAGAGAATATTTACATAACCAGATAATGTATAAGCCTTGGGTATTGAAATGCATATGACAGTATTTGTAATAAAAGGACAGGAATACAGTATTTTCAGAAGCTCATTACATTTATTGGAGACTTGCAGTCATCTTTGCAGGCTTACTCGTAAAATAAACAGAATGCCAATCTATTATGTGTGGTCCATAACTTGTGCAGGAATCCTTTAAGCAATTTATCTTGAGCTTGTTTCTTGTTTGCTGTTCGTTTTTTACTTTGATCATGTCTTCCCCATGAAACAGGTAGATAGTTGTGTCAGGCAGCAGGTCTTTTTTGGATAAGAAACATTTTTACAACTGGGGGTATCACAGAGATTGCTACTTTCAGCATGTTACTTGGTAATTTTATAAAGCTGAATATAAATTATAATTAGAACTGTAGTGCAAGGAGTAGTGGTTTGAGTTGAGTGCTGCTTGTTTTTTACACTTGATTTTGACTGGCATTCAAGTAATGTATTTAAAAAGTAATTTATTTTTTCATGCCTCACAACCTGTTTCCATCTGGATATTAAGTAAGTTGTCATGTAGCCAATGCATTGAAATATTTGTTTCTTCTTCACTTCATTTTGTCTTGATTGAACTCTCGTAATGACTGTTTGGCACCCAGGGCAGCGTATTTAATTAAAGTTCCAGTTGTTGTGGTTTTGAGCATAGCTCCACCCCTTTCTAGTTGGCTACACACCTTTCCATTGGTCCCACCCATTCAACTGTCTCCTGCAGCCCTCCTTTAATTTGAAGTCACCAGCCACCACTGGATATTGTACGTAGTTAATACATTAAACAGGCTGTATTTAGCTAACTCAAGAAAAATAAAGAACAAAGGAGAAAGAGAGAGAGAGAAAAGAAAATGGTGGTGTTAAGTAGTATAAGATTCTAAAGAACAATAGAACTGGCTTATGTTTTGACATAATGTTAAAACTGTCTGAACATTTAGGTCTTACCTAACTTTTAAGTTTATAGTTCCTAGAAATCTGACCAGAATGCTACCTTATGTAAAAGTAACTATTCTGTCGTGAATAAAATGCAAGTGTTAAAAGATAGACCTCAGCAATCTTAACAGTTACTGTTAATACTCTGAAGTAGTCATCAGTTTGAATTCAGAATAAATTAATCAAATTTTTCACTACCCAAAGGAAAAAAATGTGTTGCTCTTCAGTATACCTTATTTATGTCTACTGTTAGTTGCTCAGAAGGAAAAGTTAAGTATTATAGTATCTGATAAAACCAATATCCAGGTTCATATCACCGTCTATCAGATGTAACAATTGAATTAACTTATTTTCATTGTTGGTCTTTCCAAACATGTGCTAAAACGTCTTTTATGAACCATAACTGTCATATCTGATACAGAATTATCAGACTGGGAAAAGTGTG
The DNA here is from genome assembly GCF_019279795.1 of Protopterus annectens. NCBI lineage: Eukaryota > Metazoa > Chordata > Ceratodontiformes > Protopteridae > Protopterus > Protopterus annectens. Next base: position 1,467,453,964 of record NC_056744.1, on the reverse strand, counting down.
CTGATTCTGACTTGTTAGTCATTTCATTTTTAACTGTATGCATTCATCCTAGCTCTGAGTAAGTGGCCTGTCTCTATTATGTAACCTGTCTCTAGACATTTCCTTCATTTGATTAGATTTTGGAAGTGCACATAAATGAACCCTGCACCTAAAAACTTCTGTTGTGTGAAATTGTTATGCTGGAAGTTGTACAAATCATGTGCCATGTTTTGCATTTTGGTTGGTTGCAGGGTGTTCTGCCATTCTGGACCATGGTATGTCCCGGTCTAAGTGTGCTTCTGACAAGAAGATTCTTTAGATTTGGAGGTTGTTTAAATGACAACAGTGTAAGTGCTTAAAAAATGTAATTCAGCTTGTCGTCCTCACTGAATATTGGTTGGAGGTCCCTAACGATTTTGTACATTTTTTTTTTTCTAAATTATGTATTATATGTTGTCATGAGTGGAACTCTGTCACAGGGCTCCTCTTTTTATACTGAAGAAGCTGTTCTTACGGCAACTGTATTGCTGTGTCTAGAGCTCTGCCTAACTCCCTGGCAAAGTGATCGTGAACAAGCATTGCAACTTTCAGCAGTGCCAACTGTGTCTCTCTTTTTGCCTCACTAGAACAAATTATCATTAATTTGTTACAATTATTTAAACTGCAGATGTATTTGTTTTATTTTTAAAGATTGTAAAATTATTGTTCGTAAAATGCTTTTAGTAATTTGGAGCATTTGCCTGATACAGTTGGTCTTCCTGGCTCATGGAATTTTTGGTAGCATGTAGAAAACTCTTGGCCTAGGCTGATTTGGAATGAGGTCAGTTAGTTTGCCCTGGATGGAGTCTGGGACGGATTTAATAAGATTTTTTAGTTCTTTTCTGTAATATTGAGTTGGATCTCCCATCAGCTGTCTGTAGTAAGTGTGATCATAAAGTTGTCTATTAGCTTCAGTAATATGGTCGACATGGATCTGGATAACAACTGCAGACCCGTTATCGTCCTCCCTTATGATGATGTTATGATTGGATTTCAAGGACTTTATTGCCATTCTTTCCAAGGGAGAAAGGTTGTAACAGGTTTCTATCTGTACATCAGGATTTGATGGCTCACACTTTGTCTAAAGCAGTTAATATAGCCTCCCAGCTTTGCATTGCATCCACTTGGAGGAGTGAAGGTGGAAGATTTGTATGTACCTTTTTCTGGATTCACATTATCTGTGTTCTATACTTCTGTATTCACTAAATCTCAACCCTGCAAAAACATTCCAGGGCTCTCCGTAAAACTGTACACTGTCAAGTGGTTTAGTGGAGTAAAATTTTAAGACCTCTTAAAATGACTGATAGTTCACTAGGAGTCAGATTGTGGTAGGAAAGATTAACAACACAGAAATGTCCAGGTGTTAAGGATTCTTGTCCTTTAGTGCTATTAGCCATCTCCTGATTGTTTAATAAAATTGTATGTTGAAGGTTGCATAATTTCTTCTTTTTTGAAAGAGCAGTTCTTAACAGTCTCTTGTAATTCGTGTTTATTTTTTGCAGAAAGCAGACATCAGAAAGTGTGTTACAGTATTGTTTCTGTAGAAGGTTCTTCTTTGCATAGATTGCATGAATCTTGTAGTTTCTCAGTTCTTAGAAGTCCTTCTACAGAGCTGTTCTACATACAAAGAATTGTAGGTATTCCTCAAGGAATTATATATATAAATAAGTCTTTGGGAATAATGTTCCCTTTTTGCACTGCAATAAGAAGAATATGTCAGTATCAAGATATGCATCCTTCTTCGATCTTATGAAACTGCCAAAGCAAATGGAAAATGATGGTATCAGCCATGATGTAAGAAAAAAACTAAAGAAATGCCATGTTGGTCCACTAGCAGAAAACACAAAAACACTAGAACACAGACTTGATGTAATACCTTTTATTGGACCAACATAGGCTTTTAAATTACTTGATCTTTTGAGCTGGCACGTGCCCTTTGTCAGGAGTTAAGTTACTGATATTAAATGCAATGCTTACATATTCACTTGTGCCTAGAAATGGAAGTACGTCATTTATTTCCAATTTGCTAAAAAAAAGAAATCTTGAAAACTGCTAGGATGGAAAGTATGCAGTTTATGCTACACTTCATAAGAGAGGGAGACTGATTCAAGGGGGTCACTCATATGTTTAACCTTTCTTTCCTAAGTTCAGTAAAAACCTTCTTTCCTTCTCAGATTCCTCTTCCAGGAAACAGAGTAGGAAGTCTCAGCAAAGTTCCAACAAGCACAGATTCAAAAATCAGTGGCAAGGAGGCTCAAATAAAAAAGGAGGAGCCTCTTAGAATGACAATCCAAAAAAAGTCAGAATGACTATATGCCTTGTCTAGCCCCTAACCTTTCTCATTCTGGCAAGCCTTCAAATCTCTCCCTCAGTTTAAGCCTCAGCCTTCCACTGTGGCATTAGATTGCCTTAGACAAGTGGGTTCTAAGTCTTATCCAGCAGGGATAAAGATGGCAGTGGAAATCCCTGCTTCCTTTTCAGGGGATTCCTCCTCCTCCTGTGAACCAGACATCCCTATTTCCTCCTGTTTTAGATACATTTTAAATGGTGACTTGGTGGGGGGGGGGGGTTATAGATATTGTAACCTTAGCCCAGATGGCCAAAGGTTTTTGTTGAATGATTTTTCTGGAGCCAAAGAAAGTGGGAACATGGGGACAAGTCCTAGACCTCTCCTTTCTTGATCTTTTTTGTGAAGATCACAAAACCCAAAATGTTAACCCTTTAAACTTTGTTCTAACCCTGGAGGTTTTATGGTAACTTTGGCTGTAAAAGATGCTTATCATTCGTACCTCTCAACCTCTTAGAGCTAGAAATCTGGACAAAACCATAAATGAAAGTGGAGCAAAGGCCCAAAAATAGGGACAGATTTTAAATATTGCTCTTACAAACTCAGAAAGTTGATAGAATAACAGGTTTTGCATCATCATGAATTCTCTGACAGGTATGACTTCTAAAACTCAAATGTCTGTCATTATTTTCTAACTTAAATCTGCAATGATTTGCCAGTAGTTTGCCAGAAAATCACAATTTTATGAAAAATGGACCAAAAATAAGGCAAAATCTGTACAGTTGAGAGGTATGTCATATCACATTTCAGTTTGAAAGAAATTCAGGCATTTTATTTGGGTTTTTATGTGTCTGACTCACATTATTAGTTCTGTACCTTACCCTTTGATCTGCCACTGTGCCAAGTTTATTTGCAAAGTGCCTACTCCTGTGATTGCTTACTACAGGCTTCATGGCATCAACATGCCTCTCTATTTGGACAATTGCCTTATATTTGCAAACACTTTTTCCCTGATGTGGGTCATGAAATTCGTGCTATTGGAGAATCATATGTGTAAGTGGAAAAGATTTTCTGTTTAATGCCAGAGCAAGAACAAGGACCCTTTTAAGGCCGGATTGCCAATGGCTGTAGATTATCTGAGTGCACCTTTCTACTTGTCCTCAAATCAAGTAGTTTTTGAAAGGGGTATCTTCTCCTTGAGATCTTAATTGTGTCCTTGAAAAACTAACACTTCTTCCATTTTAACAAGCCCATCAGCAAGATTTGAGTTTCTTAGCGTGGAAGACTAAGCTACTTGTGGCTCTGACATCTGCAAGAAGATTATCTGAATTACAAGCTGTTATGGAGAGCCAACCCTAACTCGTTTTCTATAAGTTTCTTTGAAAACTAATCCAAGTTCATCATTAAATCAGTGCCACCAGGATATAACAGCTGGTCATCTTCCAAAGCTTTAGGGCACCTTTAATGCTTGCCGACCTTTAATGTCTTGAGCTCAGCTGGAAGGGTTTGGTGGTCTGTGTGTCAAAAATCTCAATGCTCTGATGCTGCTGAAGTCCATGTCTTTTGCAGGCTTCAGAGGGTTGACAGCCAACTAACTCTTTTTAATTTCTGGGCAGATGAGTTCTCCTTGAACACCTTTCACATTCATTAATGTTGATGAATAAGCTGTCATGTTTATGACAGAAACTACCTTTTTGGCTTTCTTTTATTTTTATTGTGACTTGTCTTAAGACTCTCATCAGTTATTACAGTTTGCTTTCTCCACACTTTTTATTTTAAACTATTTTAACTTTCTTTTTTAACAGTAGCTTGATTATAATTTTATTTAGGGACAAGGGTTGGTGGATTTTGGGGCTGAAAATACTACTCTTTGATTGTTTTCCTGCCAACAACTCTTTCAAGCTTTGGTTGCTGCTTTCTAGGTCTCCTTTCCATCAAAACAGTGGAACAATAAACCAGTCCCTTAGTTCTTCCTTCCTCCAGATCCAAGAAAAATAAAAATATTACAGAGCTTTTGCCATTACAGTGGGCTCCTTTTGTGTTTCAGCCACTGGTAGATGACTCTGCAGTGACTATTTCAGGCTCCTCAGACCATACACTTTCTTCCCTAAATCTCTGTATTATAGCCATGTCAGTCACCAAGGACACAGTTATACATGTCCTCTAACGCTGTTGGAGCATCCTCCATAGGCATGGGGCAACCACTCTTGCCTGTCATTGAGGAGGGAGCAGGAAATCCTTCTCTGGTTGGCTGGATTGTTTGCCTTATTCTGCAGTTGGTATTCCTGCTGGCAGTCTGTCTTCTTCCAAGGATTCTCCCAGGAAAAAGAAACAGAAAGTAAAACACTTATTTTCCCCAGAAGCAGTTTCCCTGGAGAAAGAAAATAAGTTGAGTTTTGCCCAAAGCTTACTATATAGGGTCCTAACTCTTTGTATTCAGACTCTTTTTATGGTGGTAAAAAATATAGCTTCTGAGGATTCCCATTCTGTAGATTAGGAATTGACTGGGAGGTAGCTCATTCTATTATTTCTTCTCAAGTAACTGAATCTGATTCTGAAGAAGGTGTTTCTACAGAATTTCCCCTCTGAGGATTTTTTTTTAATCTGAAACCATTTCTAAAATGAATCAATTGTTTCAGCTGTGCAAAGTGACGTTCCAGTTTCATTAACAATATTATAATGCATTATAACTGGATTTTCCTCGACCTGCAGTGGTGGATATTGTTGTTAATGCATGCAGCATGCCAGATAGCCAGCCTTACGGCCCTTAAAAGGCAGAGAGATTTTAAAAGGATCCTTAGTCTTATAAGTATTTGTATTCTTATCTTAGAGTGATTTCGTTGACAAGTATTTCTGCTGTTAAGCTTTTGGTAAATGCTAACCCTATTCCTTCAGAATGGGAAGGTTTTTGATAGATTTTGGAAAATAGTTTAATCTTCAGCCACACTGATATTTAGAATTCTGAACGATCAGGCTCACGTTAAAAATTTTTACTAACATATTTTGAGAACATTAGAATCACAACTGCCAGTCTTCTTTCTTCAGAAAAAAAACTTCCCGGAATTCTTTAATGGATTCTGTTTCCCAAGTAACCAAAAAATTCTTTAAAGTGATTTTCATCATATTGATCACTGCTGCAGCAGCTTTAGCCATATATGTTATATTCTGCCAAGGATATAACAGCCAGCCAGCTTCCAAAGCTTCAGAGCAGAGTCTGTGTGCCCAAACTGTCAGGCAGCTCAAGCTGAGCTGACTGAAAGACAAGTTTGGGTGCCATGACCTTCAGAACTTTACTGACTGAGTACTCTCCTCTGAGGCTTTAGAAGATTGACGGTGGACACGTGCTATGTTCTTTTCCTGGGCAGATAAGATTCCTTTGGGAGAAGTAACCTTTCAGTCAATTATTTTCCTTGTTTATTAATACTTTTCTTTTCAGGAAGCTTATTAAAGCTAAGATTTTGTTTTAACAGACTGTCACAAGACTGTGCTATACTTTTAAGCAGAAATGCCCTTTTCTGTGTCAGTTTAAAAGTTGTTTAAAGTAACTAAAAAGCATTTTTTCTCTGGAGACATTGTGTTTATTTTAATTTATGGGGCAAGAAAAGTGTTTACCATGTTTGCCTGTGGAAAAAAGTGACAGTACTTGCGTATTATTGCAACCACATTCGGAGCAGGAGAAGCAGCTCATTTCCAAGCCCTTCTCCTGCCGAAAAAATGTTGTCAGAGTTACTTGGGAAGTGTGGCACTTGCTCGTTTATAAAACTGAGTAAATTTTTTCTTCCCTTTGCAACAGTGATGTATTTTAAGAAATACACATGCAAGGTATGACAGTGTCAGTTGTCCGCATGGGACACCCTGAAGCTTGAGGTTAATTCATCTGCTACTGTTCTACCCACAAGTGCACAGCAGCAAAAGCAGCAAGACCCACTGCTGTTGGGCACCGGCAATGTTAAATAATTTTATTGTGCAATTGGGAACCGTCCATTTTTGAAAGAGCACTTCTCATGTGTTTTGTGTGTTTACAATGAGTCTGCACGTAGGTAAGTATCTCTGTTGCATTGTGTCCCATTGACCCTCCTTAGTTATCTGCAGTTACCAGCTGAGACTTGCATATTTGAAGGAGAAAACCAGCTGTGTGTTCAGACTTTGTACCTGATTTTGGGGAATCACTTAAACGGTTGGGCTACAAACAAGGTTTTTAGTAAAAGTCCCTGCTTACTCATTCCTGACCGATTATTGCCTTTGGATGTGACAGCTGAAAATTGTTGGTAAAGGAGGTTACCGGGGGAGAGGCATTTTTCTGCTATCCCTCTTCAGGGCTCACAAGCATGTCACAGAATTTTAGTTAGGAGTTTACACACCCTGTCTGAGGTTAACATTAAATGTTTCATGAAAACATTGCAAATTGACTCACAATGCGGTTGCGATAATATGTAAGTACCAAAGTGACTTTTGAAGATTTTGTTTTTAACAGCATTTGCTGCTTGTTTTCCATGGGAAGGAGGCACCATTTGTGGCTTAACCATGACACACACTGTTGGTCCCACAGATGTTTCCTTCTTTCAACCACAAAAAAAAAAAAAGTTAGGTACACAGCATTGGTCACCACAGCAGGCTAGCAGTTGGTCTCAGCTGCAGGTGGGTGACTTTGCAGTGGCCATTTTTTGCACCTTGGACCACTCATCATTTACCCTGGATCCCTCTGGTGTACTGCAGCCACTGTGGACCAGGAGTTATCCATGTCCTCTACAGCTCCTGGGGTCCCCTCAGTGGACAAGGGAGACCCACTCTTGTCAGTCCTGAGAGAGGAGCAGGGAAGTCTTCCCTGTTTTGTCAGAATGTTCCGCCCATCCCTGTGGAAGCTGCCACTGCCATTTATAACACCGTTGGCCTTTTTTTTTCTGCCAAAAAGAAACAAAAAAACTAACCATTTATATACTCTTCCTCAAATTTCCTTAGGTAGAAGTAGTTTATTGGGTCTAGCTCAGGGTTTTATTTAGGATTTTTATTATTCTTATGTATTGATTTCTGAAGAGATTCAAGATTCTGAATATCGACAGAAAGATAAAGGGACAGATACTGTTTTTTTTTCTTCATTTTTCTGATTCAGACTCAGAGGAGAGCTCAGTGTCTTACTCTCTTTGGGGTTCCTCTCTCCTTGAGACTTTTACCAGAATGTATCAGTGTTTTCAGTGGGAGTGCACTGAAGTTTCTCAGTCCCTCAGAAAATCTTATGAACTGTTACAGAAGGAATTTCCTGAACATTCACCAATTCATCCAGATCCGTCAGGTTTGGAGGATGTATGTGTCCCTGCCTGTATATTTTCATGATAACCAGTCTGCTGCCACTAAAAAGGCAAAAAGTATGTATTATGTTCCTCAGTCTTTTTAAGTTTTCAGAAACTCTTCCCACACCTGTCCCGGCAGCTATAGCTGTAGTCAATCCTACTACTGCTAAACAATTAGTTAATTCCTATCCTACTTTTTCTGAAAATGATGGGAAGATTGTTGCTGGGTAAGGGAAAAATAGTGTGTGCTCCTACAGCTTTGATTTTTTCAGAATTTTTGAGTTGTCAGGCTTACATGTCAGTGTTTATTCTAATTGTGAAGGTATAAGGAATGTTTGATCTTCTTGTGAGGAAAACTTTTCTTTAAATTTAGTTTTGTCTGTTGTACTAACTGAACAACGACCTTGCAAGTTTCTGCTCCAGGATTCCATGCAAGAAGGACTAGAAGACAGATGCCTTTTCATTTCCTTGGACATAAATGTTCCTTAATGCTTTTCCACCCTTTCCCATAGAGTTAAAACATTAGACAGACCAGATATGTTATAATTCAGTCTCCCCCCTTCTCCCTTCCAGCTCCTGTACAGTTTGTAACAACTGATAATATCAGACTTTGCTTGGGGAGCAGTGTCTGCGTGGGTAAAAGTGCAAGTTTTTTTGAATAAACAAGGCAGACTGAAACACGTAAATGTCAAAATGCTGTTGGCAATAATCAAAACCCTCACATCTATCTGTGGTACTCAGGGGGGTTACATTCATAATGCCGAATGTCCAGAACGCTGATCAGTATTATGACAAACACAATGGGCCAAAACACATACATTGCCAAAGAGACTGAGGCACAGTGAGAACTTCTGGTTTCCCCTTTTCCCACTGCAGTGTGATCTCAGAGTTGATATATATACATACATATATAAAATAAGCAGACATTATAAATGTATTCCATCTGTAGGACCTCTTCACCTGATTACAAACAATACTACAGTGATGTAGTACATAAACAAACAGGGGGTACCAGCTCTTACCATCTATGCAGATTAGCCTTAGTAGCCTGGAATGTAGCATTTCAGCACAATCTAACCCTGAGGGCTTCTTACAGTCTGCCAGAACAGAACTTTATGATAGTCTGACCAGGGCCAGGATAAAAACTCACAAATGGAACTTGAACTCTGGGATCTTATAGAATTTAATTCAACTGTGGGGAACACCTCAGAATGATATGTTTGCTTCCATTTAGAACAGACAACTAAAGAAAATTCTGTTCTAGTATTCCTTGTAAACAGGCTTTGAAAACAGATATCTTTTAATTATTTTAGACAGGAATGTTCCTGTATGCCTTTCCACCCTTTCCACTGATATCCATGGTCATTTTAAAGATTAGGAAGGACTCTCCAAAGATCACTGTGGTGGCTTCCTTCTGGCCCAAGCAACAGTTGCTCCCCCATCTTTGGGAAATGGCCAAAAACACTTACCACAATCTTCCTCACTGACTGTGAATCTACTCACACAAGACAGGGATTATTTGATACATCTCAAACTTTAACAATTTCAAATAACTGCCTAGTTTTTAGAACTGCATTACCTTGTAAGCACCTATTTTCTAAGGAAGTTCAGCAGGTATTAATGGATGCGAAAAAACAAGACACTAGAAAATCATATATTAGTAAACAGAAAAGTTTTTCTTAGTTGATGCAAAAGTAAGAACCAGGTTGCTTTTAAGGCTAGATTACCTCACGTTTTGAAGTATTTATATGAGTTAAATAACTCTAGTAGAAATCTACCTAAAGAACTTTGCTCTCTTGGCCACAGTCCTTGCTAAACTGGAATCGTGTCACCTGCTGAATTTTTCAAAGAATTCTCTAATCAACCCATGCAGTAGAATATTATGCCCTCTTCCACAAAAAATTCACACAAATTACTCAGAATATCTCCCACCCATCTTCTTCTCCAATATCAAAAGCAACAATTTTTACCTCTACTGAAAGAGATTTTACTAGACTGTCCCGCTGGTCCTGATAATCTCTGCCCTTGGTTTCTCTACCATTCCAGAGATTTCATAGTCATCCCACGAAAACACATCCATAACCATAGTCTCACAGCCAACACTAAGCCCTTTAGCTGGAAATCAGCCTTTGTTAGTGCTGCACCAAAAGATCACAAACCCTCTTCACATTCCTAATTTTGTTCCATCTCAGTACTTCCTATCTTGGTAAGATCCTTGAAAAAATCTTTACAACCAATTCACGACTTACATGGAAACAGTATGGCTTTTGGCCAGGTAGAAGTATCATGACTGCTATCTGAACACTCACAGATGACATCCTTATTAACATGGATGATAGTAACCTCAAAAGGGCTGTATTTATTGACCTTTCCCAGGCCTTTGACCTACTAGACCACTCCAACTTATTATCCCACTTGCAAGATATTGGTGTAAAAACTCTAAATCTATCCAGTGCTTCAATAATTTCCTTACAAACCAAACTGTCATTGTTAAAATTGGGCCTGCCTTATCATATACAGCCTTTATTCTTTCAGGGGTTTCTCAGGGATCAGTTCTTGCACCAGTATTATTCTTCATTTCTATAAATAAACTGTCTCTTCAACTAATCTACAGCTCCACCTTTATGCTGATGGCATGCGTATCTATAGAGGCAACCTTTCCCATTGCATTATCCAAAATCAACTTCAAGCTGACCTTCTACAACTAAAATGGTGGCTTTATTCTAAATGACTACTCATCAGCCATAAAACAAATCAATGCTGTTTGGCACAAAAAACACTCAGTAAAGCCACTAGTCATTTCCAGTTAAAAGACCTGGACAATAAACTAATTGAATCCATCACATCATTTAGATACCTTGGCATTTGGCTTGACCAGTCCCTCAAGTTCTAAGATCACATTTAGAAAGTCAAATCCAAAGTCAAGCACCTCATTTTCTAGACCAAAAAGATATCTTAGTTCCACTCACAACCTTCTAAAGTAGCCTTAGGAAAAGCACAACTTGAATATGGCCTACCCATATTCACCACTGCCTTAGAAAAAAACACTACCACCTTACAGTCGAAATCTGCCATCTCATCACGACCTCCTCTCACTGTGAGCATCACTGCAACACCATGGAAAAGGCAAATTGGCTGTCCATTCAATGCAGAGACGACCTTCTTGGCTCCCCTCTTTTAAGACTCCTATGCCAAGACACACCATTCCCCGAGTAACAGATGAACTACATCCACTCTACATTGCAACCTAAGAAGCAATCCACTTAACAGCCCTGCTCTCATAACTTCAACTAAATTTCATTTCACAGACCATAGCATCTCCATTCTTGCCCCTAAACTGTGGCAATCATTGTCACCCAATCTTACTCAAACTAGAGACTACAAAGAGTTTATAACTCAGTTCAGACAATACCTAACTAAACAATATATATGTACATCAGGACACTGGCCATGTCACCTAACTTCCTTGGTTGCAGTATTACATTCATCCCAGAAAATTTTAGCTGCTTAATCTCCTAACCTCATCAACATATAAACTTATGTCAGCTACTTCCACATCTGCCCTATCCATTCCGTCCTACATAGCTAATATCCATTTCTCCTATTACAGCTCTACTGTCATTGATCTTGTCTTTGTTTCACTTTTTCACCTTTTAACACCTGCCTTGTGAATTGTGTACTCCTGAGCCTACTTCATTTTAAACCTGTATGTAAATATGTGTGCATTTTTATGTCAGTTGTTGCTATACTGTATACTTTGTAGTTTTTTTTTTTTTTTTTTTTTTTTTTTTACTTTATTTATACCTTTAGTCTTTCTTTACTGTTTTTACTGTATATGTAACCCTGTCTGAGCCTGCATATTGCCAGAAAATTAAACAATTTAGTAAATACATAAAGTAAATAACTATTAGGTCATCCTTATCTTATTTTCCATAAAGATAAGGTCTTCTTGAGAACAAATCTTTCATTTATGCCTAAAGTGGTATCCTTGTTTACTTTGAGCCAAAGTATCCATATCCCTGTTTTCTTTCCAAAACCTAAAATGAAGGCGAATGGCTTTTGCATACTCTGGATGCCCACAGACAACCCAGATATCTTGACAAAACTAAAACTTTCAGTAATTCTTATTGTTCATTTTATATGAAGGTAAAAAAGGGCAATAATTGTCAAAGCAGACAATTTCTAAATAGTTGTCTCACGCTATTTATTTTCATTATATCCTTCCTGACAAGCTATATCAAGGCTTCATGGCCCATTCTGTCAGAGCCTTATCTTAAGTGGCTTTTTGGAAAGTGGTAGATATGTTCTACAGGCAGCAAGATGGCCCTTTGTATATTCTGTTACAAAAACACTACAAACTAGAGTCTTTTTACAGGTTCAGAGTGGGCTTTGCTAGGGCCATTCTCCAGGGGGTCATGGACCCTCTTTCTTCTTCCATTTAGTCTATATAGGCTTTGGAAATCTACTCATATAGCTTATTCTGTAGTAGCAATAGTATCTGTATCTAATGATAAACATTGTACAGTTGTATATTTACCATAACAGTAGATGTTGCACTGTGACTCCGCACACAGCTTACCTGAACCTGGCCAAAGCTTGTAATGCAATATCTAACTCAGACATTATAGACAAGCTCACTAAATTAGGTATAAACCATTTACCACCTGCTAGATAATTGTCTCACTAGTAGGGCCCAGAAAGTCAGAATAGGTGAGGTCACCTCCACCAAGGGGCCAGATACGTGCAGAGTCCCTTAGGGCTCATTACTGGGTCCACTCCTTTTTGGCATTTATTTCTCTAAAGTGGAAGCAAAAGCTAAAGATTTATGACTAATTTTGCAGGTGATTGCAAGCTGGCAAGCTTGGGTAATCCTCGACTTCCCAACAGACACTAGTTTTCTTCAAGAAGGCCTGTCTCGAACAAATGGTGCCAAAGTCATGGTCTTAAACTCAATCCTGTGAAATGTATAGTTGTACCCTTTGGGAAGTCAAGCACCCCAACTAATTACTATGTTGATAATACGCCTCTAAGTGTTGACCCAGTAGTCAGGATCTGGGTATGCATGTAGACAGTAGCTTTACCTTTGACCACCACATGACCACAGTGATGAGGAAATCCTTTTGTGTTGCAGAACTTATAAGTAAGGACATGGCTTCTCAGTCCAAATAGGTTATTATCCATCTCTGCTTTATCCTTATCAGACCAATCATAGAGTACAGTGTGGCCTTCTGTATGTATGTGACCAAACATATGCAGCAACTACAGGTCTTTAAGGCATAAGTCAGGTTTGTTATGCCTTGAACTCTTTTTGTAAGGAACCTCTGAGAGTGCCTTAAAACCCTTTCCTTCTACTTAGTCTCCTAAAGATTGCTGAGGAATGATCCATTCCTGGCTTAGAAAGCATCCACAAACCCCACACTTATGAATCTCCTGCATATCCATAAGTTAAATTGCACCAGATAGTCAAGGTCTAGTGTCCTGAATTTTGTCTTAGTCTTGAACAGAATATGCTGGAGAGACAGATGTGTATCCCAGAGACTGCCACTCGTATGGAACAGACTCCCATCCACATGAAGCTGAGTTAGTCTATTATTCAATTTAAGTGCAACCTAGACTAGTGGATGGGAAACAGAACATTTACACTGGGCCTAACACCCATGTCCCTTATGGACAGAGGTAGCTTATAAATGCCTGTCCCTCAATGCCATGTTTGGATACAGGGCATAATTATTCTTTTGGGAAAACTTGGCTAGGCTTTGAAAGGCCCTTCAGGTTGTTAGCCTAGTAACAATCTATTAATCTTTGACTCTTTGAATCTGTAAAACAGGTGCCGTCTTGGGATCTTAAATTTGATTTGAAAATACCATCTGCTGTTCAATTTGAACCAAGGTGAGTTGAGGTTCTTGTCATGGAAGACGGTGTTAATGACTGCTTTGACTTCTGCAAGAAGAGTGTCTGACTTGCAGCCTCTTATGTTGGGTCAGCATTATTTAATTTTCCTCAAAGATAGGGTTTCTTTGAGAACAAATCTTTCATTTCTGCCTAAAGTGGAATCATAGTTTACTTTGAACTTAGTTATCGAGCTCCCTGTCTTCTTTCCAGAATGGAAAATGAGACAGAATAAATTCTTCTTACTCTGGATGTCCAAACACAACTCATAAACTATCTTGACAGAACTAAACCATTAGAAATGTCAGCCACTTAATAATTTCTTATGAAGGTAAGATATAGAGACAACTAGTTGCAAAATAAGCAATGTCTTCTATGGTTGTCCCCTGCTATTTCCATTAGTTTTCCCACTATAGTAAGTCAGTTCCTGGCATGGTCAAGGAACTCTACTGGGGCCTTGGCTTCTTCATTTGCTTTTTGGAAAGGTATAGACTCTAGAGGTATTCTAGGGGACAGCATTTTTTTGATTTGGAGATCAAAGAAGTTTATGCCAAATAGCAGAGGTCCTGGCACAAGTGCCTGAGGGTCTGTACTGGTTTTCTTTACGTTCTCTGACATGTACCATCCTTACTTTGTGTTCTATCCCTCAGTCAGTTTGCTATCTACCTAATTACATACAGATCCATTTGAAGCACATTTTTGTTAATTATGTTAGCATATGGTATGGTATCCATTGCCTTGGTGAGGTCAAGATATACTGTATTGACAGCATGACCACTGTTTACAGATTGTATTACCCTCTTAGGGAGGTTTACCATTGTAATTAGACAGGATCTATCATTAACAAATCCATGGTGATCAAGTTTTATATTTTTTAATATTGTAGTTTATCAAGTCAGTTATGATCCATCCCATGGCCTTGCAGATGAAGCTAATTAGACTAATAGGTGTATAATTTCCTGGGTCTGTGGTGTGGCTGCCATTGTGGGGACAAAGACAGTAGCTAATCTCAGGCTGAATTGCTTTAGGTGTGGGTCCACAAGAACATGTCTAGTGCATTTTAACATGTAACAGTTATGTTAATTGGTCCCATGAGGATTTGAGGGTTTATTTTTGGTTTTGGAAAGTAGCTATGGCAAATGCTCTGTAGTGATGACAGGGAGTTTGAGATCCTTCAGGGTATGTGGGTTTTGTAACATTGTCTTGCAAGTGAAATGTGCACTCATTTTGTTGGCTAATGTATTTGTGATATCTACTGGATCAATAACAGCAGTAGCATTTTGAATAAGTTCAGCACAGTGTTGAGTGTTAATTCTTAATATCTAGATGTAAAGAAGGATTTGTAATTATCCTCATTTTCCAATGCTAAACAAAGTTCATGTAATGCATTTGTTTTCCTGATGGTATTTTTCAGTACCTTTGATAATATTTTGATGTTGACCTTGATTTGTAGGTCTTTAGTTTTGCTATATATTCTAAGAAGATTTTTTTTTCTCTTGTTGTATTGTTTATTTATGTATGAGGCTATCAGGCTAGTTTGCTCTTACATTTCTAATTTTGGTTAGTTCTGTTAGGGACTGTTAAATACATTTGTCTAAGTGATCATAACTAACCACTACTACTAGCAGTGTCAACATTTTGAGTGCCACGACTATACTAGAATTTTGAGACTTCATTGTAGAATTGTATGAGGTTAGTACATCTGAAATCTTGGAATATTGTGATAAATGTAAAAGATGGTGTGGGGATTTTGAAGAAAGTTATCAGTCTTTGGTTGGACTTAACTGAAGAAGGATATGTTTGTCTATTTATTTATCCTTTGTTGACCAGGATAGCCCCAGTAGGCTAGTAGCCTTTTTCCAGGGAAGACCTGAGGTAGTATTTATACAACTAGGGGAAATTTGGCCAAGGCATCGGGGAACTTCCCTTACTCTTTCGATAAGTGATGTGAGATCTTTTACATCCACTTGAGCTACCACAAACTCAAGCAGATGGGGCGTCAGTTCGATGTCTTATCTGAAGCATGACACTTAGGAGTGCACCACTCCCTTATGCTGCACTGCAGTGTCAGAAATCAGTCTACCTGGAGTGGGAATAGTACCTACAGCCATCGGCACCAAGGGCGAGTGTGCTATTTGTTGCACCACAAGCACTGCCAGTGTGATAGCGCATATAGATCACAGAATCTAGAAATCATACAAAATACAAGGCAACTAGGTCTTGCAGCCATTTTACACCTTGCCTGTAATCCCATTTGGCCTTACATCTATTTTCAAAGATTAACTGGTCAGTCGTATTGGTGGTGAATTCGTGGATACCCATCCAGTTGTCTAACTCCTTTTTGAAAGAAGACAGTGTGTCATATTCTTCCTTTGGAGTGGAAGTTTTTCCCAGAGAAAGGGTAAGCTTTGTGTGACAAATCTGTCTGTCCACCATGTTTTTTTTTTCCATGAAGGAGGTTTAGGTCCCTGGTTATAGTCTAAGTGAGGCTGTATGTAAATTAAATACCTTTTGGAATCAGCAACACCAGGTGAAAAGATTTCCTAACCTGCTTTGCGTTGTGATTCAAGGTGTCTTGATAAACTTCCATTTTGAAGTGGAGTGTTGTCTGTAATATAAGATGGATGAAGGGATAGTTTACCTAATGTAACAAAATTGCACTTTTCAGCATTTAGTTTTAACCCATTTTTGAGCACTAGTCTTTGACGTGTAAGTTCCAGTTGAAGCTTTTGTGCATCAGAAAGGGACTTAAGGATGACATCAGTTTTGCAGTTGACTACAAACTTGGTGAGACTGAGAACCCCATTTGCAATTTGGAGATCTGCAAAGTAGATGCCAAATAAATGACCCAGCATTGTGCCCCGAGGAGCACCACTGGTCACCTTCATGTTTACTGAACACTCACCTGCATTACTCACTACGTGGGTTCTATCCCTCAACCAGTTTGCCATCTGTCCAACTGCGTAGGTGTCACTTTGGAGCTTTTACTTTTTTATTATATTAGCATGTGGTATGATGTCAGAATCCTTAGTCAGATTGAGGTAAAATGTATGGACAGCTTGCCCACTATCCAGGGCTTGTGTTACTCTCAGAGAAGTTGACCAATTTCATTAAACAGAAACTACCCTTAACAAAGTTAAACTTTTTTGAATCAAGTCTAATAAGGCTTTTGATACCATTATTAATTAGCTCAATTATGGTATGTTACATGGTTTTTCAGATGAGACTAGTCAGGTTAATGTGTCTGTAGTATGAATGGTCCTCTAGTGCACACTGCAGTGTTTAGGATAAAACTTTTTTTTCATCTTACCTTTAAGCATCTATTGCAAGACCACTAGTTATTGGAGAGCCCACATTCTGCCTCTCAGTTGTCATCTTGGGATTAGTGCTTCTGTTTTCTCCTGGTGAGAGAAGGAGTGCAGTTACATTATTTCCTGGAGACTTCTGATCACCAGAAAGCATAATAACTGCTTTATAGTGACAGCTTAGAATCTGTGCTTATATTCTGATCCTGGTGAGAGTAGGAGCAGTGTGCATTGATTCCTGACTCATTCTGGATGGAGAGTGAGTGTCTGTGCTTAACATACCTTATTGGTTTGGCTGCGATTCGAGGCATCTACCAGAAAAAGGCTACAAGCCTGCAGAGTCTTGCATCATCTGAGACAAGGCTGCGGATCACCAAACAGGCCATGGCCTGCTTCTCTTCTTGGGATTGGTGCTAAAACTAGCTAGTTTTAGCTAGAACTAGCCAGTTTTTTTAGTTTCAGCACTCAAAACTGTTTCCTTGTGCTCGGCACTTGCCCAGAACTCATTGTAAGCACTAAATAAACTACAAATTACTACAGCACTCAACTTTACTCACTTGTCAAGAGGAAAACAGTTCTTAGTATTTACATTAATAAGCACCTATTCGAGCATGTCATGGGTCAGCTTCCGGTGTTTTCTTCTGTCCACCTGATGAATCTAGGCATCTTGGGGCAATGTAGCAATTCCCTCATGTACACTGACAACACTCTCCTCCTACCACCCAACACTACACCCTGTGAGAGATGCACTTATATAGCCAAACTGGAAGCCAGGCTCTCTCCAGCCGAGACTGGACTAGTCAGTCAAGAGAAGATTAACACCTGGACCACACCACACTCAACACATAGTCCTTCAAAACCCACACTACCAAAACCCACACATAGAAACACAAAGTACACAACCACATTCACGGAAGCTCTCAATAAAAATTTGTCCAAAGAAACAGAGACCTCCTAATTTGAAATGCAGACAACCACCACCCCCCAACACTACCCAAATGACACATACCCCATGAAATCAGTGTGCCACTCAACCTCAGCCCATAAGGTAAAACAACATACCCAACACACTAGCCATAAGTGACTCTATAGTTAGGCACACTGATGTCCCACTCACCAGGCTACACAAGGAGAAAGTTACTATCAGCTGCCTGTTGGGTGCCAGGATCCACCACATAATGCACACACTCAGGTCACTCCACAACAAGTACAAATACAACTCTGCCATTGTCCATGCTGGTGTGAATGACCTGAGACATACCTCCCCGGACTACATGAAAAGACACACGGAGGAGCTCTCAGATCTTGTTGCCCAGGCAGGTATTACCCTAGCCTGGAGTAGCATCCTGCCATCGCCCAGAATTATATCACAGTACAAGGACAAAATGACTGACTTCAACAATTGGCTAAGGTTCTAGTGTCATTCTAAGGGGGATCCAGTATGTCTGCCTGGGACAACATGGTCGACAGACCACGATGCTTTTCCCGAGATGGCCTGCACCTGCCACCCCTAGGATTCCAGATATTGGCTAAGGCTCTTGCCACCTCTGTAGTGCCTTTTTTAGGCAAGGTTCAAATGCTAATTCACCACTGTAACAGGAACAAGCAAGCAAACTCTGAGGGTAATGTCACTCACTGCTAGAAGTCTAAACCTCAAAAGGCACTCACTTAAAATGGAGAACATCGACATCTATGCAGTGACAGAGACCTGGTTCAAGGCTCCAGAGAGCACCCCTGCATTACCAGGGTATAATTCATACCACACCTTTTGGACACCTAACCTGGACCGAAACA
Organism: Protopterus annectens; assembly: GCF_019279795.1. Lineage (NCBI taxonomy): Eukaryota > Metazoa > Chordata > Ceratodontiformes > Protopteridae > Protopterus > Protopterus annectens. Next base: position 1,467,435,383 of record NC_056744.1, on the reverse strand, counting down.
CTAACGGCAGAGGCATGTCCATATTCATTAAGGATATCCACACCTCCAGGCTAGTTGCTCAACATAATGCATCTAAAATTATCCAAGTGCAGCTAACACTGGGCAAGACTGCAGTCCAGTTTGTAGCTTGTTACAGATCCCCCACCATCCCCCAGGATTCCCACTCTTCATTTCTAAAGATACTGGAAAATATTAAGGTACAACCCAATACCTTAATTATGGGCAATTTCAACTACCCCACCATCAACTGGGAAAACTACTCGTGTACCAACTCATTCGCTCAACATTTTCTGGAATTCATAAATTCCAATCCCTTGGATCAGCTTGTCCACACTCCCACCAGGGGCAGCAATATCCTGGACCTGGTCATTACCAGTATGGGTAACCGGTGTTCCACGCCAGAGGTCAACTCCTCGTTGGTCAGATCTGATCACAAGCTAATCACCGTAGGCATCCATATCCCAACCCCACTGCCCATTAAGGAAACCATCACCAAAAACTAATCCAAAGCCAACTTCATGCTTAAGACAGAAGTGACAAACTTCATGACACTCAAGCAGATGGAAAATAGAGGTATGACTACTGAATCTTAACAAATGTACTGTATAAGAACATACACAAGTGCATGGATCATGCCATCCCCAACAGAACCAAGATGCCATCCTCCAAAAAAAGGAAGCCAATCTGGTGGGCCCCTGCCATAAACAAACTCTACAACAGAAGGAAGAAGCTGTTACAAAAGAGAGTAAAATCCCAAGATTGGAGGAACTACCTGGTCAACCTCATCAAGAAGCCGAGATCCCCCATAAAATCCTCTAAAGCCAGTTATGAAAATAAAATTGCCACTGATTCCAAAGACAACCACAAAGCATTTTACAGCTATGTCAAGAATCTCAGTGGCAACACTCAGATCTGCTGTGAGCTACAGCACAATGGCACTACATATACAGAACCAACCGATATTGCCAACATCCTGGCAGAGAGGTTCAGTGCTAACTTTACTCCCCCCCCTCACCCTCCAAAGGGCCCATCTTAATACTGGAAGAAATGCAAAGCCCCTGTAATCATGGATGAACAAGTAAAGACCACACTCTCCAAAGCCAAGAACACAGCATCCTTGGGACCAGACAACATCCCAGGCTGCGTACTGCATGAACTACAGAACGAACTGGCACCCCACCTAAGTACCATCTTCAATCATAGCCTCACCTCAGGCTATGTGCCTACTGAATGGTACACAGCGACGGTTATCCCACTCCACAAAGGCGGTGCCACTACGGACCCCGGAAAGTACCTCCGCGTTAACCTGACAGGCCTGGTCTACAAGGCCATGAAAAGTATCATCTTGGAGCTTATAAACAAAGACATAGGTAACCTCCAAACCCTGGACCCTACTTAGTTTGGGTTTGTAAAAGGTAGATCATGCCTACTTAACCTGATTGACTTCTTTGAAGCAGTCACTAGAGCCGTAGACGAGGGCAAGGTAGTGCACACAGCCTATCTTGACCTTGCCAAGGCTTTCAATACCATCCCCACTCTGGAATTATAGATAAACTCACTAAACTGGGCATAAATCCCTATGTCACAAGATGGGTGGCCAACTGGCTCACTGACAGAACCCAGACAGTAAAAGTAGCTGACTCCAAGTCCGGCTTCAGACCAGTGACAAGTGGAGTACCACAGGGTTTGGTCCTGGGTCCTCTCCTGTTCGGCATCTACTTCTCTGAAGTGCAGGCCAACACAGAAGGTCTTTGGCTAACAAAGTTCACAGATGACTGCAAACTGGGAGCCATAATAGAATCAACTAATGATGTAGACATTCTACAAAAGGGCCTCACAGAGACAGATGCCTGGTGTCAAAGTCATGGCCTCAAGGTCAATGCCAAGAAGTGCATTGTCATTCCCTTTGGGAAAAACTCGGTACCCATAAACTACCACATAAGCAGTAGCTCACAAAACACTGAAAATGTGATGAGACCTCGGGACACAGGTGGACAGTAGTCTCTCCTTTAACCACATCGCCACAGTTGTCAGGAAATCCTTCTGTGTGGCACACCTCATCACGAAAGGGTTCTCATCTAGAAAAAAGGAGGTCATTGTTCCTCTCTACTCATCCCTCATCAGACCCATTATAGAGTACAATGCTCCATTTGGCATGCATCTCACAAGACACCTACAACAATTGGAAAGGCCACAGAAATACCTCACTAAGAGGATTACCGTCGTTAAACAGATACCATAAGTAGACCATCTCAAAAAACTCCAGCGCTACTGTGTCACATATCTCCTACTTAGAGGCCGATCTCTGTCTGACATACAAAGCTATGTCAAACCCAGAGTTGTTGGACATGCTACACTTAAAGAAATCCCAATCTCTCTGAACCACACACTCCAGGGACCTAAACCTTGTCACCACAATAAACAGAACATGCTGGAGGGATAGATTCCTGTCCCAGAGACTTCCCATACTCTGGAACAAACTACCCTTTCATGCCAAGCAAAGCTCCTCATTGGCACTCTTTAAGAAAAGTCTTGATGACTGGATGGGAAATAGAAAATTCACCCCAGGGATCACTTCTGTGGCACTGCTTGACAGAGGCACAGGAAAATAATTTTCTTGGGAGGTAAATGCCAGGGAACCTTTTTGGCTAGGCTTATATAGGCCCCAGGGCTGATAGCCTGGTACCTACCGATGAACCTATGGTGCCACCTTTGTCAAGTGGCATCACAACAGCTGTGTACCACACTTCAGGGACAAAACCAGTGGCTAACCTCAGGCTGAATAGCTACAGGAATGTGTCAGCTGTGGCATGTTTTACACTGTTAATCAGGCAGTCAGTTATATTATTAGGCCCATGGATGCATTTTTCATTTTGGAGATTACCTTTAGCAAGTGTTCTTTGGTTGTGACAGGAACTTTCATGTTCTGTGTGTTATGCGGTCTTTGTATGTTGCTTCAGGGGTGAAATTTGCACTGATGTTGTTTGCTAATGTGTTCTACTGGATGAGTAGGCAGTGCCATTTTGGATAGGTTCTGAGCAATGGGCACTAGTTTCCTAACTTAACTAAGAAGAACTTTAGCTTCTGATCTAGTCTAAGTTCATTGGGATGCCTTCTTATACATGATGGTGTTTTTTATTTCCTTTCATGGCTTTTTAATGTTAACCTTGATTTGAGGTTTTTTTTTGTTTTACTATACAAATTAAGAAGCTTTTTTCTTTTATTGTATTTTTTTATTTATTCATCTGGATCACTAAGCTAGTTTGCTAGTACAGTTCCCATTTTGTTTGAATCTGGTAGGATCTACAGGATGAAGCATTTATCTAGGTGCGCACAAGTTTGTTTTGTGCAACTACTTGCTGTGGCAGAATGTTGGGTAATGCAGTTAAACTTGAATTTTGAATCTTCATCACAGAATTGTAAAAGATTTATATGTTTGAAATATCTGAAATTTATGATGCTTACATCTAATTGTTTGGAGATTCTGAAGGAAAATGTTACCGGTTTGTGATAAGATTTAACTGTAGAAGGAAGTACCATAAGGTTAGTCAAAATCATATGTCATGCCGGTAATGACCAAGTCAAGAATAATAAGCCCTCTACTGGGTTCTCTTAGATTTTGCTCTAGGGAGTTTCGGTTTATGAAATAGAGTAATTTATGGGATGTCACTGAAGTTGAGATATAGGTATCCCAGTTTATAGTCAGATAGTTAAAGGCTACTAAAATAATGTAATTCCTGTTGAGCTGGAGTTCATCTAGTGTACTTAAGGATCCTAACATAATTTAGTCTAGAGGAGTTACTGTTGCATGCTATGATCTGATAGTTGGTTCAATTTGGTGAGATTTTTATCTCATTCAGTTCAGTTTCAGGTTCTCTAGGGAAGTGATGTGGTCTCTAGCAAGTATATATACTGTACCACAGGCAGAAAGGTGCGGTAGGTGCAAAAGCCTGGAATGGAGGGAGTGCTTTCTGTACTTTCTGTACTTTTAAACATGTTTCTGTAATAAGACAGGTATGATGTGCTCCACATACAGCAGAGCCTCAAGATCAGGCAATACGATTTCTAAAACAGCATAGATTGTTACTTCTACGAACAGCATGTAAAAACTATAACAATTAGGTATACTTTTCTAGGAATCACAGTCAATGGACAGATTTTGTGGGTGACCCGTATAATCTTGTGGAAATTTTCAGTACTACAGTTTCCTAATGGTGACTAGTCATTGCACAGGCTTTATAAGTTGAACATATAGAGGATTATGATCGGGTCATGGATCCTAACTGACTTATTATGTTTTCTTAACATGGATGCCAAGAAAATCACCTCAAGAGTGAGGCAGAGCCATCTATGAATGTCCTCCCAAGAGATGATTGTCCTCCCTGGAGAAATCTTCTTTTTTGTATTGTCACTGGTGACAATGGTAGTTACAAGCTGTGACAATGGGAGTTGCAAGCTGTAACAATGTGCTAATAGTGTTTGCATTGTAAAAGGACCCATATGGACATATTTAAAGATCACCACTTGTGGATTATTTGCTACAGCTGTGATCCAGGATGTGACAAATTTTGGTTGTGAAGATGTGTGATTAAATGATTTAGCCCTCAAATAACTCAAGAATTTCATATTGTGGTATATAGCTAACCTCAGTGATATACTTTTCTGTGCAGTAATCAGACAATACGCGGCATACCCAGATTACCATTGGTATTGCCTCCCTGCTAACAGACATAATGTAGTCAAAAAATGAAAGATTAATTGTATCCATGAATGAGCGAAAAAAAAAAACATTTTCTCTTCTTTTGGAAGGGGAAAAAAACATTTTTGACAAAATGGGTTTGGCAATTTCATTCTCAGACAATTATTTTTGCAAAGCTAGAAGTATGTTCCAGGTACAGAATAGTCACTAAAGTTGACAGTATTAGTAGTAAATATGAAAAGAAATACAGATTGCATTGAGTGAGAGTTCTGGTCTAAAATGCCAGATGCCATGAACTTTCCATCTTTTCCCAGTACTCAGAGTTCAACTTTGCGTTTTATTGATGTATTTTTCTTTAAAAAAATGTGTCCCCAATCATCAGCAGAATTTTTAACCATTCTTCAATGGTATCAGCTTTCATGCTGAAGAAAAGTATATATCAGAGAAAAGGGGCTCAGGACAGAGCTCTGTGGGACACAGTTGGTGACATTTTTCTGTCTAGATGAAACACCCCAGACCTTAACTTATGGGTTCTGTCAGGTATCCATCTTACTCTTCCACAAGCTGTATATGAGTTAATGTTGATTTGGAAGAGTTTGTCAGTAATTCTAGCATGGAATGTAACATTGAAGTCATTGGCAATGTTCAAGTAGGCAGCACATATTTATGGCCCCTAGCCATGCCTTAAATAACTCCTTTTAAAGAACTCAAATAGGTTGAACAGGCATGATCTGCATTCCAGGTGTATAAGGACATTTTGATCATTGTTGATTAGGTCAGCATAATATATCCATTCTATAACCTTGCAAATAATCCTAATGAGGCTATTAGGCCTGTAATTTCAATGGTCAGTAGTGGGACCATCTTTGTATAAGGCATCACAGCACCTATTCTTCACCTTTCGTGGTGTAATAAGTGCGGAGACTCAAGCTGAAAGTTGGTACAGAATTTTAATACTTCCAAGCAGGCAATCTGCATATCTTTTGCCAGCAAGCAGAGATTTCCAGTGAATTTCTTCAGCTTTGGCTGAATGTGGTAAGTTCTTTCATATCAAATAGTACACGGGCTTCTTTTAAGCCTGAAAATGTTGCTATTGCAATTACTTTTCCTACTCGGCACTTTACTTTGGTTCTATTTCCGGTTAAATACTCAGTCATCCACACATATATCATAGATGTATGCATAATGGACATTTGATGGGTACTTGGTAGATATATATATATATATATATATATATATATATATATATATATATATATATATATATATATATATATATATATAGGTGTATTCTAGGCATGCAGTCCAGAATATCACTAAGAAGCCTAGCCATGAAAGCCCAAGAAACAATGGACGAGTTAAGTTTCACATTTGAGGAGTGCCATCTGATGTGAATGTACAATTGCTTAATCAGTTGTCTAGAATAGTTCTGATTGCTGCCGCTGAGTTGCATTGCTTGACATGTAGTGGACATTTATGGCATAAGCAGGAGATTCTCTAGGCTTTGGCTTGGGCTTGGACTATATTTCCCTTAGCATGTTCTATTCATACAAAAGTGAAGGTCAAGTTCTTTTGTAGAGCCTGTTTGTTTTGTATACCTGTAAAAGATCATGCATGATGGGGCCTTTCATGGTTCAGAAAGAAAGATATAGAATGTCATGAAGGAGCCAGTATGAAAGAGAACTGTAGCTTACCGACTTTAAGCCAGTAATTTCTTGGTCAAAAATGGGCAGGGACTGTCAAATTGGATGAGATCCTTAGAATCCCATGATCAGGGGGCATTATATTCTATTACAGTGGCCTTGATGAGAGAGGTATAGAGAGGGATTATGACTTTCATATTCCTGGAAGATAATCCATTAAAAATTCAGTGTTCTAAGTGGAAGAATTTTCTGATTATGGCTGACATATGATGGGCAAAAGATAATTTGCTGCTGACGAAAGGAGTTAGATCCTGATAAGTAAGCTGATTTTAAGAGGGTGTCTTTAATGTGGCATGAAGTGGATGAATCTTGCTTGCTGAATACAGCTACATAACCTCTTTCTTTTTTTTGGAAGTAAACTTAAGCCCAGATGAGTGGACCAAATGTTAGTCTACTTGAGCCCATGCTGGAGAATTTACATGTCTATAGGAGAGCATATGATTATTCCTCATGCTTTCCACAGTGCCTAGCAGTTTATTCAATGTCAGCCTTTCTAAGTAATGTTGAGTTCAGCATTCCCAACTATGGTGGTGTTGGTGTCAATGTGAGTGCAGATATTGGCACAAGGATTCAATGAGGTGCCCCATCCTGTATATTCTTTCTGTGATACTCCTATAGTAGAAGCCATACAGCACTGGCAAACCCCAGCAAAAAGTTACTGGCATTTGTGGTGTCTAATAAATGGGATTCCTCCACTAGATGTGTCATACATTGCATGGTGCATACATTTGACACATAGTCTGCACCAGTTCTCCGTCTAATAAGGGTTTATAGGTTAATGCCTGATCAAATGATGTTTGAGGTTCAATATTGTGCAGTAATGAGATCTTCATCACATAAATGAATGGTCCTGAGCAGGTTAGTAAATATCTGGTTCAGCCTGATCATTAGCTTGCTGTTAAGTTTGATTAGAAATGGTAGCATTTTCCTTTCTGTATGTTAATACTTTCAGCCAATTTTAGTCAGAATTTTAATTTTACATACTATAACCACCATTAACTGTCTGCTGAAGCAGCTGATATCTCTGTGGATCCAGTGCGTATACCCAAGGCTGCAACTTCAGAATTATTCCCCAGGATTCATGAAGCTTGTGGCAGGCGCAGACGTAGCGTAGGTGGTATAATGCCAAATATGGCTGCCGAGTGATTCAGGTACGATCCAATTCCACGTGCACTACCAGCGTACGCCATATCTGCACAGCCCTCGGCTTAGGTATGCTAATCACCCCATGCGCAGTGACGCACCATGCAAATGAAGGTACATAGCGATTCATGAAGTGATGCAGACATAGCTTAAACCCACAGAAATGTAAATCAAAAAAAACAGTTTACATTTTTCCAAACAGAACATCGGAGCTATGAAAGCGGAGCAGACTCATGTATTACAAAGTTAACATATGCCAATGGCTAAATATACAGCCAATGGCATAAGAAAAGATGCACAACACCTAAAAAACAACATTTAATGTCATGTCCACAGTAATGCAAAGTACAACCGCAGGGCATGTGTGCGCAAATGGGAACACAAAGAAAATATATACAGATGTCATAGAATCACAGTGTAATACAAATCATGATTTCACCATAATACTCAGTGGTATGCATGGTACACCACAACCAAGCTGCAAGGGTTGCTAAGGGTCTGTGACATTGTTCGGCGCGGTAACTTGGAATTAGTAGTCAATGCCATGCAAATGAGGCAAGTAATAGTGAATCGCAAACATCCCGCTGGACTAAGGATGTACCATACGGTGCAGTGCTACAACACCAAGGAGTGGTTTAGAAGTATGTATGACATCAGCAGTGGGGTGTGAACCTGTAGCTGTAAGCACATTGGAGCAATGCAAATCCGGCCTGGCCGTTGCTAAGCAAAGCCGCAGGACAGGGGTGGGGATGTAGGTATAGCATCGTTTAGATGAGAGCACATATGGTGCCCGAAAGCGCATGTGTACGGGGATGAAACGTGCCTGAAACCCGGTAAGCGGACGCACGTGCCGCGCACCATAGCTCAAACAAGAAGGTTAGGAGAAGAAAATAAGGAAATGCTGCAGTAGGGAAATTGGAGTACAACTGAGCAATTAACACCTATTAGCTCACAGTGAGCAATCGACGGCAGCTGACAAGTCTGCTCGCAGAAACCTGCAAAACAGAATAGGGGAGGTGTCGGATTGCAAAGAAAAGAGAACTGTCATAGCAGAGCAAAGCAAACCTGCAGTAGACCGGCCATAGAACACATTATGCAAGATAAGCCAGGTTTAGGAAAGTACAAATGAAAGCAGGCTGCTGGATGCATGCCAGAAAATGGGAGGTGAAATGTTAAGAAATGTAAAGGGAAGGGCAAGAGGTAATCCACGGCAGCCAAATGTAATTCAACACCAAAGGCACCACAATAGTAGTATCTGTCGTAAAACACATAAGATACCCTGTAGCTACGATCGTACATACACACCCTATGACATCATCAGTGTTCACAGCACAATAGTATAAAGTGTGAAAGCACCTCACACACACCTGTGTATTCCCAAACAATGCACCATCGGTGTAAACAGACGGGGAACTTTTACAATGTACATGTTGGGAGCTGCTATATCTGTGATTCATCACCATGTGTTAGAGACTGAAGGTGTTGTGGAGGATGATGCTGACAACCACCGCAGGCCCCGGAGGAGGAGAAGAGTGTTCAGACCAAGGGTAACCTACCAGGGGCTACATGATCTGGAGATAGTAGAGCGTTACAGGGTGGACAGGGACATCTTACAGCAAATAGTTGAGCTGTGCCGGCCATGCCTGAGATCTAGAAACAACAGAGGGGAACCCATCCCAGTGGACACGAAGGTATGTGTAAGCCTGCGAATACTAGCCACAGGTACCTTTCAAAGGCCAACTGGAGATATAATGGGGATCTCACAGGCATCAGCATCCAGGGTACTACACCAGTTCCTGGATGCCATGTTACCACATGCCAATGAGCATATATACTTCCCCCGAACTCAGGAGGAGTTGGCCAGCAGTATGCGTCTCTTCCACCATGTGGCACACTACCCGGAGGTACTGGGTGCGATAGACTGCACGCACATACATATCAAGTCACCACCCGGTGAGCATGGTAGGCGCTACATAAACCACAAGGGATACCACTCCATCAACTGCCAGGTCATGTGCAATGCCCAGGGCGTTATCATGGATGTGTGTGCTGGCAGCCCTGGAAGCTACCATGACTCCCACATCTGGCATGCCTCACAGCTGTATCAGGTATTTGTCAGGGGGGACATCCCACATGGCCACCTTGTGGGGGATGCTGGCTATGCACTGGAGCTGTGGATGATGACTCCCATCAGAAATGTACACACACCCATGCAAGAACGCTATAATGAGGCACACGCACAAACCAGAAACATCATAGAGCGTGTGTTCAGGATGCTGAAAGCACGGTTCCATTGCTTGGACATATCTGGTGGAGCCTTGCAGTACTCTCCAGGCAAGTGTGCCCACATCTTCATAGTATGTGCCATGCTGCATAATATGATCCTGCGGAAACAGCTGCAGCAGGAACATAATGGTGAAGGCCCTCACAGCCCACCGCAATTGCCAAGGCCATCACAGGCACAGAGGGATTCAGACCACAAACACCCTGTGCCAGCCCCAGTAGGCAGACGGAGGCATGCCCAATATGCCTATGCCTTGGCAAAGAGGGAGCATATACCACATACTCTGAAGGTGTAGGCCCCTACGGACTGACACACCTCTCCACCTGCACACACAGTGAAATGGATGGTACACACACATGACCACCTGTAAATTGTAATGTATAGGTGGCCTACTGTGTGAATCCTACATAGGCAGCCCTCAACCATTACACACACAACAGCTATTGGAACAAGGAATGTCAACACCTGAACAGTACACTCACCTATCAGCATATGTTGGCACTCTATGTATAGGTTCCTAGATACATCGGTAGGTACACGCCCGATTGTCAGAGGCCATTCATCAATCGAGGCAAACAGTGTCTGCTGTTGCCACCAAATCGAGTAACCAACTGTCCCTCAGTGGAGCAGAGCCAATTGTAGGATCCATGTGTGTAATCACTGTTCCCGACACACTCTGCATGAATTCCCTGGTGTGTTAATGAGGGGCTCCATATAATGTAATCATGGATGTAGTGGCAAAGCATGGGTTGTATCCATGACAGATGTCTGTCACCCCAGCATGCTCCACCTATGGTTGTGTGAAGGTGTAGCATATTATAGTGTGTGTCTCACTGTGACATGCATTCCCAATGCTGGAGCACATCCATTAAACATCACTTGGACATACCATTAATAGGTCTCATCCATATGTAAACTAACTGAGTTACCCATTTGATTGCAGTATGGAGTAACAGCCGTAGTACAGTCCATATACAAAACGCCATAACACGTGTACAAATCCCAGATGCCCAAGTGGTAAATGCACTGACTGTTGTGCATGTTCCCAGTTCCACGTCCTGCAAGGGACGTTACGTAATCCCGATGGCACGAATAATGGATGTTGGATGCAGGTCATCAGATCAGGTTTAGCACATGTTAGCGGGAATATGCGTCGCCCAGTGCTGGTAAGCGTAGTTTAAACATGACTATACGGATATGCGCGAAACAGGGCTAAGCTTTTCTGAATATCACGCAGATCATGGTCAATGATGTCCAGAACAGGTGAAACTAACATTATTCACCCCTGTACTAATAGTGCCTGCTCTGAAGGGTAAAGCAACCACTGCCAGGAGTAGAACACGCAGTCATGTACACAATCACCTAACACTAAGCTACCCAAGATGTACCAACGGCAGGTGTGTAATGTGACAGGTTCAAACACAAACTTGCGGAGTCCAGGAAACAGTATACACTGACATGTACACAATGAAAGGTGTATTCTTCCTCTCACTCCCTCTCTCATACATATATATATATATATATATATATATATATATATATATATATATATACACATATATACACATATATATCTATACATATATATAATAGAGATAGAAAGGGTGATAGAGAGATATATGTAGATATATACGGATTCACCAATATCTGCAAATATATAGATAGGTCAACGACATGTACACAACCATGGAGGTAGAAATAAATAGGATACTGCCAACTATGGAATGTGTCACATACCGACACACATAATCACAAGGCTTAAAGACCGAAAGAACACAGTACCGGAACACTGGAACCGCGTGTAATATTATCACGATATTAAGGGACATTTAGTTATTGCTGCCGGTGTTGCGGTCCACGCAGGTACTGTGTTCAACTGTGCTTGTAATTGCTGTAGTCTGTGTATGTGTGTGTTGAGGGTGCCATGTGTGTTTCCGTGGGACTGTAATGTGTGTGTGTGTGTGTGTGTGTGTGTGTGTGTGTGTGTGTGTGTTTGCATCATGTGTCTGTTAGTGCTAGCTCAGAGGTAGATCATTACGGTAGGTGTGATTATAGCTGGCCGTAGTCATACGGTTACCACCTATCCCATTTTAAGAGGGACAGCCCCTCCCTGGGCAGTTGTGTCCTGACAAAAAATATTAAAAAGGGCAAATGTCCGAGATTGTTGGACATAATTATGTCCCATATATTATGTAATAGTTGCATTAAATAGTTATGCCTGTATCTACAAAACGTAAATGTTACATGAAACATGATAAGTAGCTAAAGTGCAACAAGAATAAGTATGTATTTGTGTCGGCCTGTAAACACCGATGTGTGTCCTGCAAATGTCCCACTATGGCCATTTGAAAAGGTGGCAACCCATGGCAAAGAGGTTCAGTCACCAACACAACTGCAATGAGTGCAAATGTATGTGACAGAAATACACGAGACAGCTGTCATTTAGTAACATTCCTTTACATATTGCTGTATTTCCGGAGGTATGGAAGTATTAACCTCACCTGCATACTATATAGAAACCAATTAACAATGGCACAATGTATAAGCCCGTAACAACCATAGTTCAGTCTACTAACTGTTAGTCTTCAATTAGGGAAGGAGCCCACACACATATATGGAATATGTAGAAATGCAGTCCCCACAAACCTGTATATGCTATGTACACCCACCTACATCTCCCCCAAACCCAAAACAATTGCATTACAGACTGTAATAACATCACAAACATCCACTCACTCAATTACATCTGCAGAAGCGTTAACATACCTTGTGAGAGACACATTTGTAAAGACGCCATGAGAAATCGTAGCTGTTGTATAATGGAACAGACGGCGATGTTACAGGTTTTGTTTGCAATAGTCCCTTATCAGACGGTTGAGATGACAGGTACACTCACATGTAGAACCACATACTCTAGCCATCACACACAACCATGGGGGACATGAATTCAAAATATCCGTGTTTCTACAAATAGCAGTTGCAATTCCTCACAACAAAACACATACAGGCTGTCTCCCCAAAGGTAGGGCAAAAGGGCAACGCCCAAGTGGAGAATTAAATTATACCCCACTGTTGCCGCGTAATTGGCGAATGGAGTAGCTGCACAGCTGATGTGCATGTAATAATTTACTCAGGAACACCAATCGGCGGCAGGAAACCACATGTTACAGGTATCGACGTATATAAGGATGACTTGCCATACATTCAAATCGTATGCTCATACCATAGAACCATTTAAACAGTAAAGGTGTAAGAGATATTTACGAAGATTCAGAACGCTAACAAGGTATGTAGAACACTCAGTATGTTAGTGTATGTAGAGCCTGTTTTGTATTAATTAAAAGTGTATGCAATGCATAAAGTGGGAAAAGGTATTATGTAGTGATGTCTTGTTGAGCATAGTAACCCTTGTAGAAATTCTGTGTCCTGCTGTGGGCCACAAGGTAAACATCACATACACTACGAGGGATGTTACATGAGGGCTTTAAACAGAACAATTCCACACCACCCGCCGTCAGTGGTAGGGTATGTCCAACAAGTAAGTGCCATAGCAGGGGATAGTATATGTTGATATACTGTCACAGTAGGCATGTATACGGGCATATAATGACAATAACATGCCTAAGGTGGTCCTGCTGTGCAAGTATGCTTTGTATTATGGTATAATGTGTAAAATATGTGTAATGTACAGTATTGTAGGTAGATATGTCAGATATTCTACACAGCATAACTGTTATATCATGCAAACAAAAGGTATCGTCTATTGGCATGTACAATACACAATAACAGGATACATATAGCTTGTGTCACGGGATACTGTAACAGCATGATAACTAATCGAAATTGAAGAGCTACTCAATTAACCATGCACAAAGGACATGTAATAGCTTCACAGGTTCATAGTGAGGTACTATGCTGTCTGGCAAGTCAATATGTAAGCCCAGCTACAGTGTTTACACCGTTGGCACCTCTCTAGGATAGTGTCCTGTATGTGAACAGCAGAGCCATGTGTTACCTGCACCTCTATACAGTACAGCCACTGCAGTGATCCCTGGCGTATCAGTGTGACCGCCTACAGAGTCACCTATGACCGGTGTGTTGGGTATGTTATAACACCCTATTGGCTGTAGTTGATGGGCACACATGAGTCTGTGGGCTATAAGTAATTGTTGTTGTGTTTGATGATGGGTGCTGCCTCTGATGTCTACAAAGAGTATGGAGAGGTTCTGCAAATGTCGTACTCATACTATGTGTGGCCTGTGGTGGTGGAGATCTAGTGAGACTATGTGATGAGTGGGTGTGTTGCAAATGTTAAACGTCCCCACATGAATGTCAGGTTCAGTCTGGGTTGGTGAGAGCATTACCCCCAGCATGGCTACATATGTGTATCTCCCACAGGTTGTAGTGTCATATGTTGGGAGGTGAGCATTGACTGTGTATATGAGACAATTGCTCTATTGCCACATGTTTGCCATATTCATCATATAGACAGGCAATAGCACTGGTAAGTGACACTTGGACATGCCTGTATATTCAACCATGTCTCACAAGATATGTGAGTTACGTGTGTACAACAGCTGTTGTACTGTAAGCAAGCTGGAAATGTAAGGACAGACAGTGTACTTGTAAGAAATGAGTTGGAATGGGTGCTAAAGTAATTAGTAGCTCATGAAGTGCGTACATGTTCTGAACAAGTGCTGAGCATGAATATGCAATACAGATAGGGTGTTGGATAATATCAACCCACTGCAACCCACAAGTGGAGATGACAGTCATAATTGGAGGCACTGCACTATTACCCTGCTGAGTATGGTCTGCAAGTCTATGAACCTTTATCAATGTAGATGTTAGCAGTACAGAAGTAGATGACAGTACGGATGATTTCACACTGCATAGCATACCTATGACAGGTCATAGGACATCATCACCCATACCGTGTTCCAGCTACACTGAGTATACTATATGTACCTTCGTATGTTACAGGAGTGTTCTACCAGTGGCCTGTTGACAGAAGCAACACTACAAAAGGTGTCTGAGTGACATGTGCATATCACACCAGTGGCAGCTACAGTAAAACAGGATTAATGTTTTGTACTTCCCCCTCATTGTAGCCCATACCACACAGACAAATGTGAGGCGTCTGTGTATGTAAGGATGTGAATGGCCATGACCTAGGAGCAATAGCTGTCTCAGTGTTGTGGACAACATACAGAATGGGCTTTGTGGGTGAGGTGTGTGACATATGTGCACAATCTGACAGCTGATAATAGCATTGTCACCGCTAGGTAAATAACCCTGTACCCATTAAATACCACCTAGGCAGTGGTCAACATTATGGACACTGTGTAAGGGATGGTGCTGTGCAGTTCACCTCCCGGAGTTGGTGACGTTTCCAGGCCTATTAGGTAGTCATATGAGGCACCCATGTCATGACAGGGTGCCATCCATGAGCATGGAGATCATTGGAACAGGCATACTCAGCACTTGGGTGACCAATATCGGATCACATATCACCTTTAAGGGGTATTGGCGATGCGTGGATGGGCAATACCAGCCTTCACAATCCTCACCTCCACTATGCAGCATGCTGGCTACCTTGCATAAAGACATGTGCTACACTGTGATGTTGGACATGCTACACGTACATATCCTGATCTGAAAGACATACGTCATGGACAGCCACCGTCCTACTACAAGGATCGCCACATGCTGGACAGATCCCTGTGTCATACATGATACATACTCCTGCCATACCATGCAGCCCTGTCTATCAAAGCTGCACATATCATCTCTGTCATACATGGTGCGATGACCGCATGGTAGCTGTATTATTAATTGTATGGATCAGTAATGTGGCACTGATGCACCTCGCAGTGGCAAAATGGCTGTCGGATACAGCTAGAAAACCTTGCCCGTACATGCTATAGTTGATAACCATCCCTGCGAATGATGTCCGGCAAGCCATTGTCCCATATCTATCACATGTGCAACACAGGCGATACGTGGCAGGATGTTGAACTGCTGTACAGTGCCGTGCAGATGTATATAGCAAAACACATGCATGTAAAGGTTTCCATGCATATGTGTGCATTGTCACTGCTCATGTCCATTAAGGCAGTGTATGTGTTGATATGTGACATATACACAGCATCAAGGTCAACAGCATTACTGTGGACACATCCAGGAATGTAAAACAAAATAAGGCAAGTCCGTGTAGCGTTGACTTGTTTAATGTAATAACCTTCTTTCAGCCAGAGTAAAAAGCAAAACAGACTTGAAGCAAATATAACATAACAACGATACTTAGCGCTTTCACCCCTGGGGTATCATCAGAGTATCCATTGTTAGGTTCACATTCCATTTAAATACCCAGTGTGTGTGGTATAACTGAAAATAAATTTACTACGTCTATAGTGACCATCAAAGTGTCAGTGTTTATAAGGGTTGTATGTTCCTTCACTGCTATGTGAGGTACAGTTTTGTAGGATTTTGACTAATTTACCAAACGTGAATGACAATTTAACTACAGCTGAGAGATTTTGTCTGAAGGAATTCACAAAGGATGATAGATATAGAGTTATGAAACCAGACAAAGGTGGGGGAGTTGTGGTTATGACTAAAATGGATTACTTAAACAAAATGACCGACATGCTGAGTGATACTAATACCTATGAAGAAGTATCTAGGTATGAGATGTGTAGGGCATACACTAAGGTGGATTGGTTACTATGTGAATATACGATGGAAGGCTTGATTAACAAGAATGAGTATGAATACCTTTTAGTTGATTTTCCAGTTACACCATCTATTTTTGGTATACCAAAAATTCACAAAAATGTTAACAATCCACCTTTTAGACCCATTGTTTCTGCAAAAGGGTCTAAATTAGAAGCTATGGCCCGCTATATTGATGTCAATTGTAGGGATACTTTAATTAAATTAATTTAATTAAATGACCACACATCCTCAGAGACTCATGGCATTGTCTAGAAGTAGTGAAGGAACATACAACCCTTATAAACACTGACACTTTGATGGTCACTATAGACGTAGTAAATTTATTTTCAGTTATACCACACACACAGGGCCTTACCATGTTTGAGACAAGTTTACTTAAATACAGTAATATACACACTGTTAAATGTAAATTGCTTGTTGACATGATGGATTTAGTTTTAACAAGCAATTTTATGTTTATGAATGGAAGATATTACAGGCAAAAGGCTGGTGTGGCTATGGGTGCAAGATGTGTGCCCATATATGCCAATTTGGTGTTAGCCAATTGGGAGACAGAAAGTATCTTCACTTCCAGATATTTTTCAAAAATTTTTGCTTTATTTTAGGTTTCTTGATGATATATTAATTTTTTGGAAAGGAAACAAAGATGAATTGATGGAATTTATATTATTTTTGAATACAACATCTACTTTTTTGAGATTCACACACAAAATTTGTTATAATGAGTGTGAATATTTGGATATTTTATTTTACAAGAATGATGAAGGTATACAATAAAACATTTACAGAAAGAAAACATATTCCAACTCTTTTTTACATTTTAATAGTAGTCATCCACATTTTCAAAAAAAGAGTTTAGTAAAAGGACAAATGGTAAGGTTATCACGCATAATAACAGAAGACAGAAAATTCTCTATTGAAATTGATAAATTAGTTGGGATGTTTCAGGATAGAAATTATCCACACATACTATTAAATAATGTTAAGGAAGAGATTTTACACAAGAGACACATTTACTATAAACCTATTTTAAAATCAGGACAGGACAACAAATCAAATAGAAAAAATGAAATAGACAAAAGTAAAATTGATGCTTATATTTTACCATACAATGATGAAGCAAAATGAATTATAAGTATATTAAATGAGACATGGTTAAGTGTGTTTATAAATACACCAAATGTATCAAATATTATTGGAGAACATCCGAATGTGACATATAGTAGAGGAAAAAATTTAAAAGAACATTTCTAAACAAGTAATCACAACAATATCTATAAAAATTCTAAAATGAGTAAATGTGGATTCTGTAAAACATGTAAGTTTATAAATGACGGTCCATATGTGGCAGTACAAAATTATGGTAGGTCCATCAAGTGTCCGGGGTTCTGTAATTGCAATACAAAGATTGTAATATATTTGGCTTCATGTCTATCATGTCAGGCATACTATATAGGGAAAACTATTAGGAGGTTAAGAGACCGTATCATGGAACACAACAGGGACATCAAAAATAAAAAATGTACTAATTCATTATACAATCACAGTACTAGGTGTAAAGATTTTAAGAGGTTTATTTTTTTTTCATTATCGACAGGGTCCCATACAATTTTAGTAAAGGGGGTGATGACAATACTCTTTTGGAGGTCAAAGAATGTTTATGGCAGTTAAGACTAAATACTAACAGACCACTGGGTATTAATGAACAAATTTCTATAATTAGTATTTTAAAACATAAATCTCATTTTATATGAAAATTAAGTAATAGTTTTAGTGATTTTTTTAGAATTTTGTATCCTTTTACATAGTATTAGGTATTTAAATACAACATACACATTTGAAGTATTTCTTTAAAATTATAGTAAAATTTTAAGTTTAACAATTATTTATGTATTTGTTAGTAATAAAACAAATCAAGTTTTGATAAAAGGTATTAAATAAGTGAGACGTTTTGGTATATATATTCAATATATTTAATTTATTGTATGTTTTTATTGTATGTCTATGTATTATATTAAGTATATTAGACTAGAATTGTTTTTTAAAAATATATGTGTATAAAATTGTTTAGGGTTGATGTGATTGGTTAATTGATATGAGTTCTGGGTATTTAAATGGAATGTGAACCTAACAATGGATACTCTGATGATACCCCAGGTGTGTAAGGGTGAAAGTGCTAAGTATCGTTGTTATGTTATATTTGCTTCAAGTCTGCTTTGCTTTTTACTCTGGTTGAAAGAAGGTTATTACATTAAACAAGTCAACGCTACACGGACTTGCCTTATTTTGTTTTACCAGTTTATGTGATTCTTTGTACATCCAGGAATGTGCTGATAGGTAAGAACACCAGTACAGGCAAACAGGCATGCCCACATCAAGACAGCATTCACATGGAGTATGAACAATGTAGTGAGGTGACACATATATGGTGATGATATCCAATGCATAACGGGTGTTACATGTGTGTGACACAAACATGTCAGTCGTGTCAGTGTCATGACGATTTGCAAAGATAACTGTTCAGATTTACTAGATTTAATACAAATGTATGTGCAGCTGTATCTCTGTACATCTCTGTGATACTGTGACCTGTCTCCATCATTATGTCTTCCAGATAATGCCTTGTTCACGCCTGCCAGCGTATAGCCGCCTGGAGGATGATGCCCTCATCCCGTACCTCCAGGAGAACTATGAGGTGTTGTTCAGCCATGTGCCACAGCATGCCCAGCAGCGTGACGAGCTGTGGCAGGAACTTCGCAGGAGGGTTAATGATGTGGGTGGCCATAACCGCACATACCAGCAGGTGTGCAGACACTGCACGGACCTGATACAACATGCAAATCAGCGTGCCAATGCAATCGCCAAGGAACAAGGTGGAACATTTGGTGGGCCACCAACACAGCCCCCACTCACACCCACCGAGGAGCTACTGGCCAGCCTGGGGACACCCTCAGAACAGCATCCACAAACACTAGCTGCCATCGTGGAGGTGGGTGTCTCCCAACCAATGAGCCTGGAGTTGCCTGGTAAGTCACTACTGCACATATGACTATTATATCCCATTTAGTTGCATGTGTCACTGTACAATATGTAATGTAACATCATATGCAAGGTATGATTACACGGATCCCTATCACATGGTCGACAGGCCATATGATCGACACTCATTTGGTTGACAGTTCATTTGGTCGACAAGCAGTTTTATGTGGGGGCTTTGCACACCACCCACCCCCAGGGGGGCTGCCCACCACCCCTAACTATATATATCAACTCCAGGGTCGCACAACATTGGGGAGGGGGCGCAAATCTGCCTGTTGACCAAATGAATTGTCGACGAAATGAAAGTCGATCAAATGGCTTGTCGACCATCTCAGGTAGACCCGTTTACACACATGCCGCATACTACGGTATACTACCCTGTGTATGCACACATGTGCATACTATATGCTATTGTACAGGTGAATCTGTTAACATGCACAGTGCACCCTGCGGCTGTCATACAGTCATGGATAATGTTCAAACTGCTGTGTCACCCCTATACAGGTACCTCTGGCGTGCCGCACAGACATCAGTCCATTGCAGGTGAGACAGTTATCAGTATCAGGCATGTTAATGCATATATCTATTCGCCATGTGGCCAGTTAACACATGTACACATAATGTATAGTCCAGTCACGATATACAGGTCGCATCTGTCATCATTCAGACTGGCTACCCATGTGCAATATATACAAACTAAATGAAGCACCGACATGAAACCACAGTATCTGTCATTGCTAGATGTGCGGACAGCTGTGCATACAATGGTGGAGGTGTTGTTCAATGTAGGCATATGTACTATACATTGGAACAACACATGTGAGGTACGCAAACAGTACCACACAGTGGGCTGGGATATGGGCAGCCCACAGGAGTCACCATTGTGTAATATGCCCCTGCAATGGGTGCACACATTGTAATGTGCCATCTGATATGTCCCAGACATGTAGTGTTACAGCTGCAATATTGTCTCACTATCCCATAATACATACCCCACATACCAAACATACAACCCTTTGTCTGCATAGCCCTGTGGACAGTGACATATCTGACATCTATGGGTGTATGTCATATGGGACAACACTGACATGTGAGATAGATGGCCATCACAAACATTTGGCCAACACATGTTCACACATGGCCATGGAGGATGGCCAGAGACATGTAGCCACAGAGTAGATGTAATGTGTATACACCCTGTTGCACATTGTCCACACATGGTCCAACTATAGCCTTAGTTGACTGATTATATAGTTGATGTGGAACACTGGACATCCTAAAAGCCTGTGCACAGCTAGTGGAGGTGTCACTTAATTCGACCATATAAGATGTGTTGAACATCACGACTGTGTCATAGCATGACAGTAGTCACCTGTACAGCTTCCACAGACATTAACACCACATCAGGCCACAGATACCGTACATTTCCCTTGCTGCTGTAGGACATCACTGTCAGCCGTGCACCTTGTGTATGTGCTACATTAATGTTATGTGGGACATGGTGTATTGACAAGTCTGCCACGTGTGGACATGGTTGCCAGGCAGCTAAGACTTTGTAGTAGTTGTGCAGGGCTGTCATCCGTAGGTCTTTCAGTGACCTGTCACATGACACAGCATGGTTTGGTGTGTATACACCTCAGCGACGTGGGTCACAATCCACAGTTATGTAATGTGTATGCACGCAGTTATGGCTATGCACTGTGTGCGTATTACACACTGTATAGCAATATAGACGCCTCATGATGCCATGCAATGACACAGTGTCTGTACTTCACACTGTATAGCAATGTAGACGCCTCACACTACCCTTCAATGCTCATGCGCATTTGCTAAAAGTGCATTCTATCTGTAGGGCATACAGACAACACTGCAATGTGATACCTATTACAATGCTGTACATTTAGTCGTATGTGTCACTGTACAATATGTAATGTAACATCATATGCAAGGTATGTTTCCACACATGCCGCATACTACAGTATACTACGGTGTATGCACACGTGCATACTATATGCTATTGTACAGGTGAATGTGTTAGACATGTATGCATGTCAATGCACACGTCAGCAGATTACATGTCAAGGTCACTTCAGCCATGTGTACTGTTAACCTGTGCTGGTCCACATGGTGTATCACAGGGATGCATGCTTACTACCATGATTGTGTGAACTGCATGTCTACTGATATGACACTTGCTTGCTGTTGTGTGCAACCCAGGGAGGTATGCTAACTACCACTGTTAATGTCTGAGCTGCACGCCGTCTGCTGTATCACATGCATCCTGCATGCTGTCTGTCAAATCACATGCATGGTGTGTCTATGTGTGTGTGTCTGTATGTGTGTGTGTCTGTGTCTGTCTGTGTGTCTGTGTGTGTGTGTCTATTGTAATGTAGAGACTTTCTTTGCATTCACAGGTGGTGTAGGTCCGTTACCCTCCTGTGGTCCATCTGATGTTAGTGTCCCCACAGATACTAGCAGTGATGAACATATGCATGAGGTACAGGCAGGGTGGTCAGGGGCTGAATCTGTGCCAATGGTTGCCATCCCAGCTGTGTCCCCCTCTTCCCCGCACACAGTTCTCATGCCAACACATACCCCATCACCAGTGGCCATAGAGGAAGGACAGTCAGAGTATGTTAGCTTGGAACAGGAACGTGTGGTGGCTACAGAAGGTGTGTCTCCACCCCATGGTGTCAGTGTAATGACTGCAGATGTGCCACACAGGCATGTGGCCAGTGCTGCTTCTAGGAGGACCTCTGGCAGACATGCAACTGCAGGACAGAGCACAGCAGCTGGTGTCACCAGATGCATGTTCCAGACTGTAATGGCACAGGCATGTGCTGAATGGCAGAACAGAGAAGGGCAGATGCTTCAGAGGGCTGCTATCCGTACTCTAAACGACAACATCCAGGCATTGGCAAATGCTCAACAGCAGATTGCTGATGTTCTGGACAGGTGATTGGGTGACATGGTTGGAATCCTTGACCGTGGCATGGAAATCCGCGAGCATGAGCTGTCTGTGCTGGAACATCTAGTAGGCGAGAGGCATAGGCCACGTGGACGTAGGCCAGCTACACCACCTAGTGCAGGTCAACGTGAACGAGCAACCTCACATGCCCGCTCCCATAGTGCCGGTAGCAGTAGCAGTGCAGCTGGTGCTGCACTGTCCACACCAAGACACAGCAGGCCACGTGGACATGAGCCTGGACGTTCCCAGCGGGGACACGGTTCCAGTCAACATGTGCCATCGGACATTAGCCAATCTTTACCTCTGCCTGGTAGTGCCCGTGCAACCCCTGGCAGGGACAGGTCACATGGCTATGGCCGGACACAGTGAGCTGTACATCCTGGTCTGTACAATCTGGAGCTGTCAATAATACCCCTGTGTAGGCCTGACAAAAGGCAGAACTGTGTGCACACATACATGCACACAGCAGAAACATCTGTAGGGCACTGCAACACCCACATGCATAATGACCACACATGTCCAATCAGATCACTGGCCCTTACCCACACACATGATGTCATCCACTGGTGCAGCCTATGCCATTGGCAAACATTATCACCCTGTGCATATGATGATGCCTATGCCACATTCCTGTCATCAACACCTTCGGTGCAGGGACATGCTCATATGGTCTGATGCACAGGGTGAACAGAATAGTGAGATAAGTGTATATTACATTAGTTGTGTACTGTTGACACACACCAGACATACCATGTAGTACAGGTTTATAATGCATTGTTATATGTTCACAGTATGTGTCTTGGTAACAAAAGTAACATCATGTTGGTAATGATGCCCTGCTTCCCTCCTTAAGGTCTACTTGCATGTGCCAATAAGTAGCAGTGTTTGCAGTTTCACATGTGTAAATGTGGAGTACTCACAGGCATGTATGGCAATACCAGCATGCTATACGTAGCCTCAACCTCACTGTTAGAAAGGCTACCATACCACAGATGTCCACACATCTACTGATCTAGAAGCATGTGGGCTGTTTAATAGGCTACAGTGGCTAGAGACATGACATCCATACCAGATCATATCACAGGTATGGTGGCATGGTGTGGGGGGTTTACACAGCGGTCTGGCCGATGATAACATTAGAGGCCACTTGATAGCATGAGGCCTCACTGTGTAGCAGTAATACACTGTCACATTACAGGATGAGAACACACACAGACATACACAGAAACACACAGTAACATGCCCACACTCACGGGGTCAACAACACTATAATGCACACTTGATAGTGTTGAGGTGAGGACCCCCGCCTATGTGGTAAGCACCCTCACAGTACTGTGCACCCACATGACGCGACACAGAGAATGAACATGTACAGGTAGCCAGTAAGGCTGAGACCGATGGCATCAACAGGGTAGTAGACTGCATCACCATGAGGGGTTAGGGATCCTGTCTGTTCTGTATAGTAGCATACACCCTCACTCCATGCACCAGACAGCCATACATATACACACACACACACACACACACACACACACACACACACACACACACACACACACACACACACACACACACACACACAGTGGAGTCCACAAATGTCATTCACATACAGATAGCTGACGTGTGTGATACACACACCACCCCTGCCTATGTCATGATTTCTACACTGCAGTATGTACAGATCTCTACAACAGTGTACAGGGGTGTGTAACAATTGGGATGTATTCCCCACCATATGTGGCATATATGGTCACACAAGCAAACACACATGGCAGTACTGTGAATCATACACCTGCTATTTGATGATACGTCTGACAGACATGTAGCAGTATTGGCCGCATTATGTGTACCAATGCTACCTTCGGCAATTGTGCTGCTATATGCACACGGGAGGATGTAAATGTTACAGGTGTCAGGTGATTTACAGTCAGTAACACCCTGACCGCTGTGTAGGTTGTATGTCTTCTCCTTCAAGTAACAGTAACATAGCTTACTGTTTGCACATGTAATGGTAGGACGGCTTGTGACACACCTGTGAGCCATCTTCAGCAAACATCCATCTGCAAAGGTGGATCACCACTTTATGTACACACATCCATACATACCTGATGTACATCCTAATGTACTGTCAGTAGTTCACCATATACAGGTGGCAATGATGGGACTGCATTGCAACTGCATGTTGTAATTAGGCACAGATGAATGACATACATCAGCTACTGCACATGCATGGTAACTGCATGCACACCACTACATGTACATGTGTGTTGGTCCTACATTCCTGTCATGCAGCCATGTTTGTATGCATTGCAGTTGGAGGACGTGTGTGATGACATACATAACACATGGACTGTTGTATGATATGATGGTTGTCATGGGTAACTAGTACAGAGGGAATGATTGCTACCTTATGTACTGTTAGCATTCAACAGCCATGGACCTACCTTCCATGTGCATGCGTGTGATTGCTGTAGCCAATTGTCTGCACGGAGGACAGCAAAAGCTATGTTATGTACATATGTGTTGTGTGTGTGTGGGCCATGTACATATCCACTGCGATTACATATATGTCATATTCAAACATGAGTGTTCTTTGGTGTACAGTGACAGTCATCTGTTACAGCTGTGTAAGACCCAGGGCCCCTGTTATGTGTAGAGCTGACCTGGTTATGAACAGTGGTATCATTGCATTGCATAACACATGATGGAACCCTGTCAGTACATGTGTAGTCTGCACAGTTGCTGTAGACCTATGTACAGTCCACTGGTCATGAGTCACATGGTGTTGTAGTAATGTATGGATGTGTGTTGCTGGTCCAAGGACATGGTGATGTCTGAGGGCTACATAGTAGAATGCGACATTTACCACTGTGATCTGCACCTGAGACATCTGTGATGGCTCTTGAGTGTGTAATGGTCAGTACATGAGTGGCCTTCATGTACGTGGGGACATTAACACCAAACTGTGCCCTTCCATGTTTAGAATCCATGTGCAAGCAAGACAGCCCTTCGCCTCTACTAAGTGTGTTAGCATGCCCAGTACGCCGTTCTGTAGATGGACAGACAGTACATCCCAAACTGTGCCCTTCCGTGTTTAGAATCTGTGTGCATGCAAGACAACCTTTCGTTACTACTGTGTGAGCATGCCCAGTACGCCATTGTGTAGTTGGACACACAGTACATTCCAAACAGACATGTGCTACTAAGTGTGTGTGCATGCCCAGTGACACCTTGTGTCGGTTATGTGCCTCTGTGTATGGGCATGACCATTGAAATCCTGTATAGCGATAGTGGTCATCCAGGAAACAGATGTCCATACCCCACGTCAGGATGGATTCCTACATTGAACACACTGGTTGACTGTCTTGAAGGGTGTACTGTCTGTGGCGCGTCTCGTATCTATGTAGTGTTGTAATAGTGTTCCATAGATAGGCGGTTGTCCCGCTCACACCACTGCCGTCTGTTTGTCTACGTCTACCTTGAGACAGTAATATGCTTTTAGACTGCTCACTCTCTATACATTCCCTATCAGCGTCTTTGCCTTTGTGGATGATGTCATCCACCTAGAGGTATGCTTCTGGGAGTGCTGTGTTCCAGTAATCTCGGTAGCACGTTCTGTAACTGCGTAATGCTGTAGTGTGATAAGGTAGTTAGGTGTATGTTTGACTCCCAACCCTGCCAACTGTGTGTGTGTGTGTGTGTGTGTGTGTGTGTGTGTGTGTGTGTGTGTGTGTGTATGTGTTTCCAGCTGCCCGGGGACAGAGTAATGCTTTTAGATGGCTCACTCCCCATACATTCCCTATCGGCGTCTTTGCCTTTGCGGATGATGTCATCCACCTAGAAGTATGCCTCTGGGAGTGCTGTGTTCCAATAATCTCGGTAGCGCGTTCT
Organism: Protopterus annectens; assembly: GCF_019279795.1. Classification (NCBI taxonomy): domain Eukaryota; kingdom Metazoa; phylum Chordata; order Ceratodontiformes; family Protopteridae; genus Protopterus; species Protopterus annectens. The sequence continues at coordinate 1,467,408,918 of NC_056744.1, read as the reverse complement.
GTAACTGCGTAATGCTGTAGTGTGATAAGGTAGTTAGGTGTATGTTCGACTCCCAGCCCTGCCAAGTGTGTGTGTGTGTGTGTGTGTGTGTGTGTGTGTGTGTGTGTGTGTTTCCAGCTGCTTGGGGACAGAGTAATGCTTTTAGATGGTTCACTCCCCATACATTCCCTATCGGCGTCTTTGCCTTTGCGGATGATGTCATCCACCTAGAAGTATGCCTCTGGGAGTGCTGTGTTCCAGTAATCTCGGTAGCGCATTCTGTTACTGCATAATGCTGTAGTGTGGTAGACTAGACAGGTAGGTGCTCGATTCCAAGGCATGGCAGGTGTGTGTGTTTGGCAGTTATACCGTATGTGTTGATATCTGTGGGTGGCTAGCTGCGGGATGTGTTCAGTGTGTTTTGTTGCTGACCTGTATAGTGTCCATAGCCCGCATATTCTGCCAAGACACTGGGTTGTCAACACATACATTCACCAATAGGTCTGGTGAGTAAATGTCAGCAGCCCTACTCTTACCCTTGATATGGTCTGACCCATGTGACGCAACAAAACACACGTGCCTTGATAGTAATAACACTACATGATGCAGGTGGCACATGTAGTTTCCTTTTCATTCCTGTCTAATGATTTGCTGTCATGTGGTCCGCTGTTGTGATATATATGCAATTACATATGTGTGTACATGTATATGTGTGTGTGTATATATATATATATATATATATATATATGTCCATGTATATATGTATACAAATAATATATATGATATATGTAGATATAGAGAGATAGACATAGATGTGAACATATATGTCTGGGGACATCAGCACTATTGAATGTTTGTGCCGGATGATCTGTACGTGATAACCTGGGATCTATGTATATCTGCCGTGGCGTAGTGGTAATGCACATCATCTGTAGTGTGCAGGGTCACGGGTTGTAGTCGTGTAGACACCAGTTATTTTGTTGCTGGGAAGACCATGGGACATCGAATATGGTGATAGTAAGGCACCTGTTGCCAGTTGTGTATGGATCTGAGCGACACTGAGCAGTGGTTATTAATTTGGAGGTTTGGTATGGGTCATATAACTATTCATTAGAAGACTATACTATGCAGATGAGGTTGACAATAGTGTATCCCATTTATCACCAGGGTGTGATGCAGGTCCCTGGAGTGTATGTGTGTAGTCAGCCAGGTGCAAGGCTTGAATATAGTTGACAGCATGGGAGGGGGGTCAGGCATACTGTACATACATTGCAGAACTGTGCCTCGGAAGTGCTCCTGCCTTAGCACGCCTAAGCTAGGGGTGTGTCTATACTTGCCTGGTGACATTGGGAGGGATGACAGCAGTGGTGGGGTAGTCAGGGTGTACAGGCTGCACAAACAGGTGTTGATCAGCACAATCAGCAGATGACGTGGCCAGCCCACACCTGAACAGTACGGTAATGTGAGCAATCAGCATACACACAGGTTTCTTTCACACTCTACACCACTGGTGTATACCTGTGGGGACATTTCATGACACAGTCCAACCAAATGAGAAGGGCTGCAGCAGGCAACATATACCAACATGTGCAGGAGGCTGGGGCAGTGAGGATGTGTATGCTGCCAAACAACCCTTACTGGGGTGACATAGGGCTTTATAGACCCAGGGTGACTTACCAGGTGCTACATGGGCTGGGGATGGTGGAGCACTATGGGATGGACAGAGACCTCCTACACCGGCTTGTTGACCTGTGCCTGCCACACCTGACACATCAAACAGGCCGAGGGAAACCCATCACAGTGGATACCACAGTATGTGTTGGCCTATGTGTACTAACCACAGGTACCTCACACAGCACAACTGGGGATATCATGGGTGTCTCACAGGCATCTGCATCCAGAGTATTGCACCAGTTCACAGATACCATGTCAACACATGCTAGTGAGCACATACATGTCCTCAACGCACGTGATTAGTAGACCAGCAATATGCATCAGTTCAACCACATGGATGACTACCCTGGGGTACTGGGTGCTATAGCCTGCACACACATACACATCGAAGCACCACCCGGTAAGCGGGGTAGGGCCTACAATCACTGCAGGGACATACCCTCCAACAGCTAGGCCATATGCGATGGCCAGGGCATGAGATTGAATGTGTGTGCTGTCTGCTCTGGAAGCTATGATAATTCCGATATATGGCTTCTGACACAGCTGTACCACACCAGTGCCAATATGGACATCCCCTACAGTCTCCTAGTGGGGGATGCTGGGTAAACACTGGTGTCATGGCTGATGACACCCATCAGCAATGCACACACACCTGAACACTCACACCATAATGAGGCGGATGCACAGGCAAGACATATAATTGTGCATGTGTTTGGGATGCTCAATTCACAGTTCTGGTATCCAGACACATCCGTTGGAGCCCTGCAGTATTCAGTAGCTACATGCATACAAGTTGTTATGGTATTTGCTATGCTACACAATCTTATCCTGCAGTAACAGTTACAGCAGGAACAGCATGGGGCAGGGCCACACAGCCCAACACCACTGCCAAGGCCTGTACAGGCACAGTGTGACTTGGCAAAGGAACTACCTGAGCAGGGCACAGTCAGCGAAGGCCCGTGCACAGTATGACCTGCCCTTGGCAAAGAGGCAACACATGGCATATGCACGGACACAGTAGGTACCCACGAATTTCCCCTCTCTGACCCGCACACAGTACAATAGATGCCAAACATGACACTACCTGTGCTCGGCCATGTATAGGAGGTGCACTGTGTGCATCTGACATAGGCAGCCCTCCAGCACTGTCTCAGGTCCAGAACACACCCAGGGTATGTCTATTGACCTAACAATTGGCAGTTGTATTAGAATGTGTATTTACCCATTGCTATGGTATGTATGTGAGCATACAATTGACTGTGGTGGCCGAATGTTAAAGCAGCAGACAGTACACATCCATAGTGGCACCATGACCACTGTAGCATATACGGGGGTCACAGTGGTAGCCAGTAGTACACAGGGTGTCCTAACCCACTGCAGATTATGGGCTGACCATCATTTGTGTCCGTACAGCCCACACACGTTCCATGCAGCTGGACAGATGTGGACCAATACAGACAAATGATATACAATGGCCTATGGATATGCCCAATGAATGACCTCAACCCCCTAAGACGCACACAGACTACAGCAGGCCAGGCATTTTGATGTGGGTTGTGTAAGCTAGGACGTCCAACACCACTGTGCTGGTATTTAAAGCTGGGAACTGACGTACACTGGTATCCCTCCAACCAGCAATTTAGGTAGGTCCACACACTGACATGGAGTACCTGGCATACCAGTACAGTAGCGGCAGATGTGTACAACTGTCAGCTGTGCCCCCTGTCCAACCTACACATGTGAGAGTCATGTGCACCACCCACGGTGCTGTGTAGGACTGTGGTTGTGGTTGGATGTCCCCCCACACTATTCAGACATTTAGCAACTGTCAATGCCACATGACCATTAGCTACCTTGCAGACGCAGCATGACACCTGTCTGTGTAGAATAGAGGAGTCAGCAACACAGTACTAACTGTCTGGACATGTGACACATGCGATACAGTGGACCATACTTGGCATGCTCACACACATGACGGTATGACGATAATGTCGGTCGACAACATGCGTAACAGTCATACTGGGCATGCTCACACACTGAAACACAGGACGGCCAGGCATGCATACACCAGTGGTCCGGACATATCTGTCAGTACATTCTATACTGTTGGATGACTGCACTGTATGGTGTGTGTGTGGTCTATTGTCTGTACATATGCCATGGTCTATTGTTAATTCACATGAGCTATGTGCACAGGGTACTGCTACCAACACGTGAATAGGGCAGTTCTTTGTTTGAGGACAGACCGACGCCTTTGGATACGGACTGGGTAAGGCACATTCCAGCAGGTGGGAGCAGTTGTGCGTGGGTTTGCACAGTGTTAAGCACTGCTGACCTCTGGTCACAGCACCTTATACCCGTTTAGACTCCACATTTCTTTGACAGTGCACTACTGGCATACTGGTAGACAAACACGCTTACAGCTGCTCGCTCGCCGACATTTCTGCTTACATTTGTCACTCACGATTTCTTGTGATGCATATTGCATCAGACTACATGACTACAGTATTGGGTATGTGTAACCATTTGGCAATGGCAGGCGTTCGACTGTACGGACTCAGCGGCCTGTCCAGTGACGTAATCATATTATATTCGTGTTCCTCATACGACCTGCTCCCATCTGCCTGATACATGGGAACTGATACTCTGCAATTCTGACATGTGAATATGATTTTGTTAACGCAGCTGTCCATCGAGTCATGCTACCGTATACCTACTGTACGTTTTCCACCTTTCAGATTGCATGACGGGAGACTGTAGGAGTGACACCTTTCCCACTTTGCATGGGACAGTCCCTCATTAGGCATATCTCATGTGACAATACCAGACCTCTCCACCAACTGGGGACACATCTCTACAGAATCAGGGACAGGTCAAGAAAAAATCAGGGACAATCAGTGACACTTTTACAAAAGTAGTGCTATTAACTTGAAACATTGACAGAATCAGAGCATATGAATTAATACACATTTTCTGAAGTAAAAGAAGTTTATAACTCTTACTTATTGTCATTAGTCATTACGTGTAATTCACCACCTTTCCTTCAAAAGTCACTAATTCTAGGAGGTATTAAGAGGGAAAGAGTTAAACTTTCAGTTAATCTCAGGGACATACCTGAAAATCAGGGACAGTTGAGAGGTATGGACAATACTCTAGCCATTGCAACTGTCCTGATTAGGGGACATTCTCATGCTGTACGTGTCTGTACTGGTTGCTTGTTACAGGTTTTGTATACCTGACACGTCGATATGTTATATGTAGTAGCATAAGCAACTTTACTGCTGCTAGCCTATGCTTTGGTTTGTGCCGATATGTATATTTCTGTACAATGCATGGCTGTAGGTACATTCTGCCCTGGTACGTCTGACATTTCTACAGAGCAGGTTCCACTTTGGCCATTCAAAATGGTGGTGGCCCTATAGATCCTATATATAGAGCTATCACATGTGTCAAGGCAACACATACCCACAGCCAGTAGTAAACTGATGACTTCCACGGTTTGCATACGTTAAGGTTATTCTTGTAGCATTATAACTGATAATACTGTTTCCTAGTACATGTAGCTGTTTCTGATACAAAAAATTAATTACTGACACCACTACACACACTATATAGCCTCCTTTCCCGAACTCACAGGCCATGTGCCATAACTGTCATTTTGCAGGACACAACTGCCCAAACGACGGGTGTTGAACCTCATCTATTATGCTATCATCTACCTAAGGTGGTCAGCAAATTATGCACTTCCCATCACTAGCAGAACTCACATACCAATGGGTGTGAATGAACACTGCATCAGGAACAATGCATAACACCCTGTGGGGCACATTTAGATGATTGGTTCTATTTACCAGACACATTTACAGTCACAGAGCATATGTATTCATTCACATTTGTCGAGGTACATGCTGTTTATGACTCATACATGTTGTCATCTGTCATTACCTGTATTCCGCCACCTGTCCACCTAATATCACTAGTTCTGGAAGTGTTTAGTTGGACTTTGTTACATTCTGATACATAACTATGGACGTCTATGCTAATCGGGTACACGGCACTGATTTGGTCTCTATGTATTCCCCCGATGGTTTACAGACTATCCGGTAGATGTGCTCTTCAGGTTTGGGAGGTGTAGGCGTATGCTTTGCCCACATAGGAATATTAATGACTTCCACTGGGTGGGCCTACTACATCTCTGCCAACCAGCACCTGCACACTTAAGTCCATTATTGCATACCCATGGTCCACCTACCTGGCACCCCTCTACAGCAGTCATGACAAATACTTACTGTGAGCGAAGCTGGGGTATGAGCACACCCCTACACAATGCCCACTCTCCCCATCTCTGGACACATGTTGTACGTTTTGTCAACCCATGTATTATCACACTTGCACAACCTACTGTTCCATGTACACATACATCCTGCTCGTATCGATGTCAGCAGGTTCACACGTACCCTGAATTTTTGGGGTCCCACAAGGGACACCATTATCGATGTTTAAATTGTAGACCTTGCAGATCTCTCCCACTGGTACTTTCCTACCGATGTTTTGGACAGCGGCAGTGTATTGATCTGTATTGCCTGTCTGTATGTCGGACCGGCCTAGCTGGGCGGTGTGAGGGGGTACAACGTTTATTTATTGGACCTCCCAGTCACGTATGCCCGGGCTGGAAATATGTTACCCCTAATTGCTGTGAAGTAACCTATTTATGTACATGTGTATATCTACAATGACATATATATTTTGCTTTGTGTGTATGTGTATATATCAATACCTGTTGTTTGTGTATATATATCTGTCTATATATATATCCATAGTATATCCTTGTGTGTGTGTATATATATATATATATATATATATATATATCTGTATAAATATATATGTGTATATAAATTAATATATATATATATATATATATATATATATATATATATATATATATATATATATATATATATACGTTTTTATCTATATATACATCTGTGTGTCCGTTAACCTATACATTTCCCAGACATGGACACGTACACATGCGTATTGGGTTTTATCTCTGCTTCAACAGCATACTATTGCCTTAGTCATTATGACACCGACACTTCACTCCGTTGAACTTGTGGTCAGTATATTGCACATTATACAGTGGACTGTCGCACGTTTTTCATGTCTGGGGTTCCGCTGATAACTGTGATGTGATGTGTCATTCGACCTATTACTCGTATGCGCAGCCTATTATTCCTGCTACTGTGTTTCTTTCTGTGAACATTCATATTATAACTGTTGATAGAATGAGTGTTTGTGTTACTGTGATTGTACGTCAACATATTGATGTCTTTATGTAGTCGTGTCTTTCTGCTTTTCCCAGTTTGGGGTTATCACAGCAGAACTCCGTTCCGATCATGGGTGGCGTATAGGTTTTACGTGCCGGGCTGCCAGCCCTGATGCACAACGTCCGACAACGATACGCCCATTCATGCATGTCTCGATGCAAACGACGCTGTATCTGGGAATCGCACCTATGTACTAGCTGACCTCCATGGGCTGCTCCATTGCACCCGGCGCAACATACCCTAGCACTCCTGTGTCCATAATTGCATATCCATAGTTTCTCCAGCACACCCGTGTTGAGTTTCCACGCATAACAGCCATTATACACCTGATATCGCAGCCATGACACACATTTACACATTGCCCTCTCCAGAGCGTTGGGGCTTTACACACATTTTGTACCGCCTCGTGTATTCACAGACTCACCATCCATTCATATTTGCACATACGTGCCTTTCCTGGTGTTATGGATTACGAACGATTTGCGGGTTACAAGTGTAGGTGGTCGCAACATGTACGACATTCCGTCTGTTTACAATGTTGACATAGCACTTCAACAATGTTATTGCCACTGGTATAACCCTGCCTCTGGTGTGAAGAGCGGCGCTCTACTCACACTTGTGCAGCTTTATCTGACATACGCTGCGAGCACTTTATAATTCCTTACTTGCTCTAGATTCCCTTCACAACCCTTATATTTGCTTTCGTCTTTTGGCATTCCTTACATATCTATGTATATATATGTATGTATATGTAGATATATATATATATATATATATATATATATATATATATATATATGTATGTGTATATATATATATATATATATATATATATATATATATATATATATATATATGTATATATATATATATATATATATATATATGTGTGTGTGTGTGTATATATAGATATATAGATATATATATATATATATATATATATATATATATTTATATATCTATATATAGATATATAATTGCGTATTTCTGTTATGTCTGTGGATATTTATCTATACACACATTTATCTATATATATAAAAGTTACAGCTGTACAAGACAACATACATTTGCTATGCTAATAGCTGCGTACACCTGCGCAGGCGCACTTGCATCTACTTATTCTGAGTTACATATGTTTACTGGCACTTTTTTGGGATTACTTGTGCCTTATTCCTTATGAAAGTACCACTTTGATTGATGGAATTCGGTTAACGGACCCATGTGAATGCGGTCACCTTTACATGTATAAATGTTGGCTTTACAGCACAGAGGCATTCATTACACAATTAATATGTGCTATAGTCGTACTTGAACCGGGAATGCCTTTACGTTAGGTGGATGCTCTAACCACTACACTGTTGTTGTTCTGGCTCATTTATATGTATACCCATGGTTCATAGCTACTCTGACATACGCCTCTCCGCTTCCCTTACACAGCAGGCATCCATTCTACTGCTGGGAAAACCACAGTACTACACTCCCTGTTTCCTACTGCTCTGGACCCGTGCTGCATGTCTACTCACTCCAAGCATATTCAGAACTCCTACGCTTATAGTCCTCGCACATACATCTGTTTGATTGTCAGCGTGTTTATGTGCTCGTCCGGGTTTAGGCTCGGCCGACTGGTGACTAAACTGGCCTTGCGCTGTTCAAATATCAGACGTAGCACATGGACAGAGTCAAGATTTTAACATTCTACCTGTGTTTACAGACGCAGGTGTTTAGGCACTTCTGACCACGTTATTAGGTTGGTGCTACATAATTTAGGGTGGGGAGTGGTTACACTACATAATGCAGTGTGGGGGGTTCCACGTGTTTCCCTTCCCATTTGACTATTTCATTCATTTATAGATACAATGAATATTATTCTGGACATCAGTTATAAATTCACTACAGGTATGCAATAGTCCTGTCAACAGATGTGAAGGTTGGATTACTTATGTGTATGGACCTCTGTGATACTCGGGGACTCATTTCTATAGTGACAGGGACAAGGCTATGACAACTCAAGGACAATCACGGACACTTCTACCATATTAGTACTATTAACTTGAAACGTGATGACAGATTCGTTATACTGCTAATTTTCTGCAGTTAAGTGCGTCTATTACTATTCATTGTTATAAGTATTCATTCTCATTCAACACCTTTCCTCCAAAGGTCACTGGCTTTGTGAGTGGTTAGGAGGCTGGCCAGTTATTGTGCGAATGCTCTGACCATTGGTAGCATTGACATTGTCATATGTACAGGTTGGGATATATTCTGGGGACTAGGGTTGCCACCTTTTCAAATGGCCAAGATGGGACATTTTCGGAACACACATCAGATTTTACAGGCCGACACATACCCACGGTCAGTACAAAGGATAGAACTTTACTTTTTTGCCTAAATAAAAGGTTATTCTTGTAGCAGTTTAGTTGCTTATTCTGTTTCTTGCAACATTTAGGTATTTTAGATACAGACATAATTATTTTATGCAACTATTACATAACATATGGGACATAATTATGTCCTACAATCTCAGGACATTTGCCATTTGTAATATTTTTTGTCAGGACATAACTGCCCAGAGAGGGATTGTCCCTTGTAAAGTGGGACAGGTGGTAACCCTACTGGGGACACCAGATTATTTAGGCCAACACATAGTCATGGTCAGTGCAGGTTTAGAACATTCATTAGTTCTTAGCTGTGAGCATGTACCTTTAGAACTTTTGTTGTTTGCCTGTTTCTTGTACAAATTACGTTTATTCTATCCTGACATGACCGCTTTAGGCAACTGTTACATGCAATATGGTACATAGTTATTTCCTACAATCACAGAACATTTGGCATTGTATCATTGTTGGTCATGTCACACCTACACACACATTAATTGTCCCTCACACAGTGGATCAGGGGGTATCCTGTTTAAGTCAGTGCCTTCATCACCCTTATACCATGTGCCACTATGCGAATGTGTGCAATATATTCTCTCGCTTATTCGTGTCGGGACACGTGAGTCACGGGCAGGTGTTTGATCCTGGGTAGTAGGTTCTGCATGACCATCTAGGGCTGGGCAGCCTCGTGCACCACTACTGCACATTCCAACTTGGGTCCGTATGTCTACAGGACTGGACATCGGGTCTTGATACCCATTCTAATGTTTACACAGGTTACTTATCCCATGAGGGATATCCAAAAATTTAACAAGACCGATACCGACCATTCTTCTGGCGTTATGAAAATGAGCTGGGGGTTTTGCATGCAAGGGATACATAGTATGCAGTCCTGAAACTGCCTAGGGTGACACTACCTACTACATATGCGTAGTGGTCACTATGTGTAGATGTGGCTGCGCCAAACTAGTAGGCCAAGTATGACTGGGTTTGGTGGACATTCAGGTATGGGGGCAGGTTGTGTGCTGTGGAGGGGATGATGGGTAGTCCATTATGCATCCAGGTGTGTTGCATTTAATATGGCCAGTTCCATTAGGACCAATGTGTGGGTATGTGCCTGTGACATTTCTGTACATTTGTACCGCACATTTTAATATTCATATGTTTGTGGGATTGTGTTTTACAGTATGGCCTGTCTGGTTGTATTGCAGATGTGTATACATGTTTTTGTGTTTCTTTCTGTTTCACCCACTGCTCCCTCTTACACCTCCAGTTCACCTATTGTGCATATGACACAGTCTCGCCTTTGAGGATTATACCATTACCCACCCCCCCCACACACATATTCCTGACACTCCATCCATCACTGCTTTGGTTGATGGCCCATGACACGGTCAAGGTAACACATTGCATACCCTACATATGTCAGGTACCTGTATGGTTGTGTGGACTACCCTGCCATGTTTGACCTTCCACATGCTATACCTCACGCACATAGGTACATGCCCATACTTAACTTTCATGACATGGTTGGTATACCCGGGTAATACCCGTTCAACTGTGACACATCATGAAAAGTTCGGCTTGGACTGCAGATGTGCAGATTTTGGCCGACTGTTCTAATCATTGGTAGGCTGCCACCTTTTCCTATGTCCAGGATGGGATATATTCCGGACACATATCCGATTGTACTGGACAACACGTACCCACAGTCAACGCTATGGATAATACTGTTCCTTTCAGCCTACATGTTGCTTTACTGTTGCAGCAGTTTATATGCTTTTTCTGTTTCGTTTACATGCTTATTCTATTTCCTGTCACATATGGTATGTTAAATATGGACATACCTATTGTATGTGACTATTACATGCGTTGTGGGATAGAATTCGGTCATACGGTCTCTAGATAGTTACATTTATCGTGTTTTTGTTATGGACACATCTGCCCTGCTATGTACCCTTCCTCACAATATGGGTCAGCTGGTGACCCTGACCATTGGGCTGGACGTACCTATTGGCAGCGCGCTAAAATATGATGCGTTTCACTTCCACTTGGTATAACTATCTACACTGCGTTGGACTACAGGCACACGGTTTTCAATGTCATTTGTTCGAGGGATAGGGACCCGTTATTTCCTACCGTGCATTTGTGTTTGCTTCTTCAGTTTGTGTTCGCAGGAACTGTCTTGCATGCTCTGCATACGTTTCAGTATCCACGGACACTGACAGATGTGATTACTATTCCTTGCAAATTGTTATATGCAAGCATTTTAGGTTGCACGTCGACAGCTGCCATTTCCACATCTCCGTGCGGTACTTCGACACGCCCGAATCACTCGCGCTCCTTTCCTATGCACTTGGCAGTGGTGGCAGCGCGCCTTCATTAATATGCATTTGGCGCTACTGTGCTATCTTCACGCCACACGGTTGGCGCAAGTCTAACACCGGCCTTGTGCCGTGCTTCATGAATCCCGGGGATTATTTCATTTTCATCTCAATCTTTACATAAAATTCCCTAAGTTTCCATAAATTGGCTTGAGTGACAGTATTACCAGTTATGCTTTTCCACTTATCTGAACATTTAGTTATAAAAAGTGTTACTTAAAAAGTAAAACACTCACACTCAAGAGTTTTGTTTTTTTATCGTGAATGCAGGGAAGCAAGGAAGGCAAACATATGATGGAAACAAAGCTTGAGAGGGTTTGTACTGATACAAGCTGGGGGTGACAGTGTAAAAATACATACTGACAAAGGGTGGACAACTGGTGATTTAGCAGATTGGACAAAAAAAGGATATGGAACGTGGCGCATAAGGAAGGTAAACAGTATACAAGGTGATAGGGTAGGGCATAGAGGTTCTCCTTGATAGGCCCATAGTTGAAACCACCCAGATGCCAATCACATCAAGACTGACATGGGTGGGCTGCATCTCTTGGCCCACTGCTTATGCCCAGCCAAGCAAGTGACTGCAGTGGATGGAAGAAGATGTTGCAGGGTGCATATGTGCATATTCAGATTTTAGCCTACCTTGGCCATCAGCCACCACACCTGCCACCAAGTGACCCAGGTGAACCATTTTGGACCACTTTCAGAGAAGCAGCTTTCATTATCCTCCTGAGATGTTTTAGCAGAGGCCATCAACAAGCATTCCAGGTCACTTTCCAGATGGTAACCTTCATCACCCTGTAAAGATGCAGGTCTACTGACCTGCAAGTTGTGCAGCCCCAGGCACATTGGCCATTTCCAACATTGGTAGTCAATACTGCACCACAACATTCCCTGTATAAAGACAAAAGAAACAAAAAAAAATACAGACTAATACATGGGGAAGACCGATACATTCAAATATTATAATACAGCTGTCCAGAAACTGCACTTACTCCATAATCTAAACAGCCTGCAGCCTGTCATGTCTCCTTAGACTGGCTGCTCCATTTAGTTATACCTCCTATGACACACAGCCATCACTACAAATACCTGAAAACAGAAGTGAATCACAGTGATAGCTGATACTGTGACTATACAGTGCTAAACCATGTACACAAAACTCACAATAAGATAAGGATTCCCTCTTTCCGACCTCAGCTTTTCATTGTCCATGAGTTTGAATCTTTGTCCGTGATTCTTGAGCTAAGAAATTGAGAGAATTTGGGGTTGCAGTAGTTTTCTGACAGTAGCAAACTGAAATGCATTTCCTAGCCATTATTTATGTATTGTATATTTATCTGATGTCAAGCAGAGTAATAGTTTGTGTGTGGGTGTCATACCGCTCAATTATCAGATTTTTGCCTCATATTTTAGTGTGTTTTTCATAAAATTATGGTTTTCTGACAAATCACTGGCAAGTCATTAAAGACTGAAGTCAGAAAATAGTGACACAGAGTTTCAGACTTCATAGCCTTCAGAAAATTCATACTAATGCAAGACTTGTTATTCTGCCAACTTTCTAGGTTTGTAAGAGCAATATTTAAAATTGTCCCTATTTTGGAGTCTTTATACCCCCATTACTCATGCTTTGTCCAGATTTCTTGCTCTAAGAGGTTTGGAGGTGTGTGTGTGTGTGTGTGTGTGTGTGTGTGTGTGTGTGTGTGTGTGTGTGTGTGTGTGTGTGTGTGTGTGTGTAGAGGCAGAGCATAATTCTCAGATTTCCGCAAATTTGCCAACTATTTTTTTCTGATCTTCATAAAATCTGTGGATTCTTGGCAAATTATTAATTGCAGTCAAAAAATAATGACGGACATCATACCTCTCGACCATACTGAATTCCTTGGGACTTTCCCGGTTTTGAGGCAAAAGTAATGGGGTGCCACGAATTCCTGAGTGGCCCCTTCAAATTATGATTTTTTTTGTGTTCTATACAAGATGTAAGTAACCTGAATGCCCATATTCAGAGCTGTTCGTATTGCTTTTAAGTTAATCAAGCTTTAAGTATTTATAAAAGGACAATCCCAGAGCTGAAAATTCAGGTTGAATTCTAGCTGTCTGAGGTAACATCTATTTAAACATGTCACTTCCATGCCCACCCACAGAGTCATTTTACTTTTAAATGTTTGGCAAATCCACAGTTCGAGCTTTGTTTTAGGTCCTACAGTGAGCTAACCTTTTCTTATGCATTCTGTTTGGATCCAAACTGGACTTGCACATAACACATTATTATTTCATAGCCTTTTAGTTTCTCCATCTTCATTATTATCCATTTTAATCAGACAATATGTTATAATCGATATCTTTTAAATTCAGCATATGTTTTGCGTTAACTGGGCAGCAAGATCCTCAGCTGCAACTGTTTTCTACCGATTAAAGATTGTAAACCTCGCATTCACTTTGCAGTGTTTGATAACCATCCCATTCACTGCGGTGCAGATTAGGGGTATAAACAGCTTGTACGGTGCAAACACAAGAGAAACACTTTACTAAAGCAAATACTTATCACTTTCATCTTATTTTCTTATATTTTATTACCATCTTCAGCCTGCACTCGCCATTTGTTTTAGCAAAGTGTTTCTCCTTGTTATGCATTGCATAAGATGTTTCATTTATTTATTAATTTATGTATTTATTACATAACTGCACTAATTTAACATCTGTCAGCAACTGCACAGGACAGGTAGAAATGCTTTTGCCAGTTCAAAAGCAGAGACTGGCATTACGTAATAACTGCAGCTACAGTTTTGTATAATGTTCCTATAGCAATGCTTGCAGACAAGACCAGTGCAGCAGGGCTTTAAAAAGTTTACTGAAAACCCATTTGGAGCAAGGATGTCAAAGCCATAGGCATCCATAAATAAATATTACTCTGATTCACTTATTTAAAGCAAGGGAAGTTTCCATCTACATGCATTTTCTGAACAAAACAAGGCATGAATCTCATTTCTGGCATTATTGATTGACTTTAATCCTCAATGATTTATGATAAATTAAGTTAAAATTACTGTGATTTTTTTTTTTAAATATGGCAAATATCAAGGACATTCTGAAAAATCAGGGACTGTGGGACAGTAGAAATGTATGGAAGCTACATATATGTATGGTTACAGAATTATTGGAAAATCACGAGTTTTCTAAAGAACCTCATGGTGCGTTCCTAAAATAATTTCTCATGAATCAGGCAGAACATGACTTTAATTTTCTTCTGAATAGTCCACAGCCATAACTAGTGCAAATAGAGAATTGGGTGGCTGTCCCTGGCACAAACTGTTAGAGGGTAATATTGGCAGATGATGTTCGGAAGTGCAGAACACAAATTATTTTATGGAGCCAGTAGAAGCGTAATTTGCGGTTATGGTAAAGCGCCAAAGCGCTTTGTGTTTGGCAGCTTAACTGTTAACAGACAGCTTGACGTTCACTGCAAAAAAGTTTTATTTTTGTTTGGGGTGGGGGTTCAATTTTAAGGACACTCTTTTTTTAGCTGAAAGTTAAGAACAGGGCATCAGATAACCTAGCTACAGCCCTAAGACCATTTATGCTGTTAACTTAGAGATAATGGCATAACGAGGCTTAGAATGAAGTTGTCTGTAAATTCAAAGTATTAAGCCACTAGAGTGTTTCTGTGAAAATGTATGAGAAACACTTCCCTAGAACAAATAGGGAGTGCAGGCTGAATTTGAATGATTCTTAAACTGGGAAATGTTTTAACTTCTGATAAAAGTGATGCAAGGGGTGTGGGTGGATGTGTGTGTGATAGAGACGTGTCTGCATATATATATGTGTGTGCGCCTAAAACAGCAGCTGAAAAGTAAGGTGTACAAAGCAATGGTGTGACAAGTTTATGTATACTAGACAAACCTTAGCAATGAAGGGAGTTGTTAGGTGATGAAATTAAGGAGCCTGAGATGGGTGGAAGGTGGAAGAATGCAAAATGTGGACAGATGAAAAAAACAAAGTAAGTCCAACTGAGGAGAAAGTCAAGACGTTCCAACAATTTGACTTTGGTTTTGCATTTTCAGAGGGTTATGCACAGTCTATAAGTGTACATTTTCACTTTTGTTGGAGTTGGAGCAAGGATTTTTCCATTTTTGCTGTGGTTGTGTTCAAACCAGTCCTGATCACCAATTGCTAGTATTGTGTGTTCAGTCTAATAAGAGAGGAGTGTACTCCTTGTGTTCATATTGCATAGTAGGCAGAACAAATGTGCCGTCATTTGATCTTTGGAACTATGGGCTCAGTTCTAACTGTTGATGAATATGATGGAAGAAAAAAGAGGTCTTTTCCTCCTGTCTACATCATATACCATTGCTGTTTTACCCTTTTTGTATGTTTATCATTGTGCGCATGCTTTCAAAAAATGCTCATTGCTTTACAGCAGTTTGTAGCAGTCAGTTTTGCTGTGTGATTTTTTTTTTAAACAGAAGGCTGCCAGCCCAGCTAGCTGGAATTTTGTAAATAATTCTATGTCATTTGTGAATAGTAATATGATTTGTATGCTTATCTTACAAATGTAAGAAAACTATATGTTATGTTTATATTAAACTACTGCTGCAGAAGTGTGTGTTAAACGTTGTTATGTACTGAGCTTCAAGAATGTAACCACAGTGTACCCTGCTGGAAAAGAGCAGAAATGTGTATAAACTCGGAACACTTCACAATGTCAAAATCCTGAAAGATTGAATTTCATATGGCCGAGACCATATGATCGAACTTTCGGAATCCTGACATTGTGAACGGAGATCTGCATACAGAATGGAAAGGGAGACTTCCCTTTTCTTCACTGTAGTGCATTCCCGGATTTGGAATATTTAAACAGCGGAGGTTTGAGGGCGAAACATTTAAATTGTTGTTTTTTTATTTTTTTCTTTTGTTTTGGAATTTCGATATTCCAAAACATCGATCATATGGTCTTGGTCATATGAAATTCGATGTTTCGGAATTTCGAGATGCTGAAGTGAATCCGTATAAACCATATGCCTATGCAAAATGTATGTTTTGATGGTAAAGGCTGGAACATATAGAGTTAACTTACAAACCCTCAAGAAAAACAAACTCAAAGAATATAAGTGAAGAGTTTTACGATATATATTTGATGACACTGTTAGTTAGTTAATACAACAAGAAGATAGGATGTCTACAGCTAGAAATTATTTCCATTGTCTGGAAACAGAAATAATTACAAGTTTCAAATGTGAACGTGTTTAACAGTTTTGCGACTTCCAGTTCTAGGCAAAAGTCTGAGAGATAAGTATTTTTGACACAGGTGCTAAATTTTTAAGTTTCTGTAAGCCTGGGAACTGAAGCAGAGGTGACAAAGAATTATGTGATCTGAGATAACCCACCAGTAATGTTTTGTAGTAATTTAAGAACTATCTTTGAGAGTGAGTCTGTGCATTTAGTATTTGTCTTTGGACCTAGAAACATTTACCCAGCACTTCTGCCTGCGTGTTGCTCTGTAAGTAAGACTTAGATCATAGTATCTCTCTTAGAGATCGATAGGAATTTAGTAAGATTAGTTTAAATGTTTTCTGTATTTATGTGAGACTGTCCTGCAATGTTCTTTTAAAATATTTCTTGTGATTCTGAATTCTGTTGCCACTGTGCTGAGTTATTTAGTATTGTCTTGTTCTTTTATTATTTATTATGAAATGTATTTAAACCTTTTAATTGTGACTGGTTTGCTTAGAGATATTTAAGCTC
Organism: Protopterus annectens; assembly: GCF_019279795.1. Taxonomy (NCBI): domain Eukaryota; kingdom Metazoa; phylum Chordata; order Ceratodontiformes; family Protopteridae; genus Protopterus; species Protopterus annectens. Next base: position 1,467,391,437 of record NC_056744.1, on the reverse strand, counting down.
TTAGGGTACTTGCATATATATTTGATGACACTGTATACGCCACTCCTAAATAGCCTTAGTCTTGGTCACACTTACCATTTGCATAATAGTAACATTACACAGTAGAACTGGTCACCGTTTGTAAGGGCCTTATAGTAGCTGCTAAGTAGTGGTTGGTGGCAGGTGTTACTACCGTATAGTCTGGGCAGAAGGGGGCATGGCTAGTGAACCTGTGCCAGCCTTCCCCAGGTGTGTCTGTGTGTTTGTATATAAATCAAATCTTTAAGTAAGTGTGTGTGTGTGTGTGTGTGTGTGTGTGTGTGTGTGTGTGTGTGTGTGTGTGTGTGTGTGTGTGTGTGTGTGAGCTACTTTGGCAGGATATGAAGCACTGGTTGGACAGAGAGGGAGCTGGAGGTTTTGGCTTGACCACTTGGCTGAGATCTTAACCCTACAGCTGTGGCAGTGGGGAGCCTTAATGGGGATCTGGAGAAAGAGGTGGAAATCAGCCTCAGACTGACTGTGAGCTGTGTGCTGTTAAGGGAAATTCTATTTTACTGTGTGTGTTCTTGTCATTCCCGCAATGTGCACATCCCTCACTGGTGCTAGTGGTGAGGATTGAGGCTCCTTGATTACTAGGCCAGTGCAGGGGTGTCACATATTAGTTGCTTGGCACTGGTGGGATAGCCACATCACATAATAATTGGTTGATAGTGGTGAGATAGCCACATCACATATTGATTGGCTTGTGGTGGTGTGGCTATTGAATTCCTGTAGCTTGGGTACAGTGATTACTAAAGGTGTTTTGTACTCTAAATCAGCCATGCAGTGAACATTCAGAATTCATATCACAATTGTTTCTCTTTTTGTTAGCTTAGTTAGTCAGGGAGAGCAGGCAAGCATGTCAGCAGAGGAGTATGGCAAGCTGACAATGAGCTAGTTGGCTGAGATGTGCCAGGCTAAAGGACTGTTGCATGCCAACGTGACTAAAGCAGACAGTATTGCAGCTTTAGTCACAGCTGTATCAGAGAATAGCAACTAGGAGGACAATCAGACTGGCCGTAGGGATGTACAACTCTCAGATATTGGACAGCTGAACCTTTCCACAGAGGACTTAAAATCTGTCTGGAGTTAGAGACTTGAGCTAGAGGCCAAGCGTTTGGAAATAGAGGCAGCAGAGAGACTGAGGCATCTAGAGACTGAGGAGAATGAGAAACTGCTATGCTTGGATGCTGAGGAGAAGGAGAGGCAGAAGCAACATGAAAAGGAGATGCTGACTCTTCGCCAGAGTTATGGAGGTAATGGGGAAGGAAGTAACCGAACCCACCCCAGAAGCAACAAAGGTCAGTAAATTTCTTTCACAATTTACAGAGGGGGATACTTCTGATAGTTTCATTCATATGTCTGAGAGGTATGTATACAGTATAATGTTGACCAAAGGCTCTGGGTATGGTTCCTGACCCCCTTACTCCATGGTAAAGCTGTAACTGTTCTTTCCAAACTGTCTGCTAATGACTTTTCAAATTATAATGTTGTAAAGAATTGTTTGCTAGAATTTTTTAAGTTAATACCTGAAGCTTATAGGAAAAAGGTTCCTAAGCATAAATGCAAGGCAGATGAAAGTATGTGTGAGTATGTTTCTGAGATTAAGCACTTATTTTCATAGGTGAGTGAGTGGATGTTAGGTCAACACTTTTGAAGGGCTGGCAGACCTTTTGATGATGGAACAAGCCCTTAGCAATATTCCTGAGGACACGAGAATCTGGTTAGCTGATATACAATGCTCTACTGCAGAAGAGTTGGGAAGAAGGGAGACCTAAACCTAGCAAGCAGGGCATCACTGCACAGGAAAGGGGAACCGAATGCTGCTCATGGGTCGAAGGGAACCCATGGTGGGCAGCCCAGACTGCCACAACAGAGTCTGCCAGTAGCAGGGGAAGCCACTAGTCCAGGTACACGTCCAGGACATAGGATTAAATGTTTCAAATGCAACCAGTGGGGTCATGTAGCATATAGATGTCCACAGAAGCAAGGTGGGAGTGCCAGTAAGTGGGAATGACAAAATGCCAACAGTAAGTTATCCTGAGACAACAAGCATACCAAACTATCACTTTGCAGATGTCCTGATAGGGAATGATTTTGATAATGCAGTACTGTGTGTGTATGCAGTTACATGCAGTCAGGCTTGGAGACAAGCATGTGGGTCTGGTAGCCTGGGGGAGACCCAGACAGACAGCACAGTTTTTGCCAGGACTGGTAAGATGGTTCCTTGAATAGAGTGACTGCAAGGTCAGAGGTGAGTAGAGTGCCCAGGCTGACAGTGAGGCATTGCTGTCAGCGGATACCAGCCTTCCTGTGGAAGGTGAGCTGGGAAGGGTTGCCAAGAGAGAGTTGAGACAGACTCAGCTGTCAGACCCTGCATTGCAAGGCCTGAGAGAGGTAGCTGGTGAGGCACCTGATTCTCAAGGGAAGGAGGAGTCTGTATGCTGGGACAAAGGGTTACTGTACAGAGAGTGGACCCATGAGGGAGGGCTAGAGCGTGAGAGAATACAGCAGTTGGTAGTATCTAGAGCCTACCATCTGGCACTTCTAGCCATAGCCCATGATATTCTCATTGCAGGTCATATGGGCATAAAGTGTACAAAGAGAAGTATTATGCAGAACATCTATTGGTGTGGGATTTCCAGAGATGTAACAGGGTACTGCAGGACCTGTAAGCAGTGCCAAAAGGTAGGTAAGGCAGGAGACAAGGTGAAAGCTCCTTTGATGTCTTTGCCTGTGATTGAGCCATTTCAGAGGGTAACTAGGGCCACTCCTAAATAGCCTTAGTCTTGGTCACACTTACCATTTGGATAACAGTAACATTACACAGTAGAATTATTCACCGTTTGTAAGGGCCTTATAGTATCTGCTAAGTAGTGGTTGGTGGCAGGTGTTATTACCATATAGTCTGGGCAGAAGGGGGCATAGCTAGTGAACCTGTGCTAGCCTTCCCCAGGAGTGTGTGTGTGTGTGTGTGTGTGTGTGTGTGTGTGTGTGTGTGTGTGTGTGTGTGTGTGTGTGTGTGTGTGTGTGTGTCTGTCAGCTAATTGGGCAGGAACATGAAGCACTGGTTGGACAGAGGGTGCTGGAGGTTTTGACTTGACCACTTGGCTGATATCTTAACCCTGTAGCTGTGCCAGTGGGGACTCTTATTGGGGATATGGAGAAAGGTAGAAACCAGCCCCAGACTGACTGTGACCTCTGTGTGCTCTTAAGGGAAACTGTACTGTACTCTGTGTGTACTTGTCATCCTCCCAATGTGAACATCCCTCATTGGTGCTAATGGTTTTAAGCTGCTTTATTACTGTGCCAGTGCAGCGGCGTCACAGAAACAATTTAGCTCATGTCTGCTTTTGTTACAATTATATTGTAAATATATTGGCCTAGATGATGTGTTGCATCTTCCCTTCTTGTAGTTTTCGAGGTACTACAAAATGTGTGTTTCAGGAACTTGTTCATTTTAGTAAAACTCCAATAATGTTTCAAAATCTTTTAGTGCAGAAACAGTTGTGGTCGAAACATGAGTATAAGCTAACAATTAATAACACTGATTTGCAATGATACGCTCTAACATCATGTCTGTTTTTTAGAGCAATTGAAGTCATTTATTACTGGGTCCACCTTTGACATAAATGCGGTGTGATTAATTGTTGGATTATGTGCAAGGGAATTACAGGGCCTGTTTATGTTTTCATGGAAGTTAAGATCTTTTGAGTGGGTGTTTAGTATGTTACCAGTTCTGCTGATGTACAGAAGACCACATAGGACTGGATCTTTTGATGTTGTGTAGGCTAGACAGAGATCACCTCTCCAGAGTCTGTAGGAAAACAGAAAAGAGAAAGTGCATTAAGGCTCCCTGGGTATTTCAGGGAAGGCATATCCTTGATTATCTTAATGAGGAAACACTGCGTCTCAAGTTGAATCATATGCTTATGCAAGTATATATCAAAGGGGACGTTATAAAGGGACCCTGGTGATTAGTTTGGCTAGATAAAAAGTATTCCTTACAACTGTGGATACAAATTATCAAAGGATATTTCATTGTGAATGAAAGTGCTCAGGTCCCTAATGACTGAGTCAACTTTCAGAGAAGTGCAATCTATGTGGTGGGTGGGTGGATGGGTGTCCAGTTTTGGCTAAAAACGTAATGTTAGTACTGCATTTCTTGGCATTTATTTTTAGGTCTACGCACCACTTATTGCTGCATGTCCCTTCTGAAAAATCTGGACGTTAGATGGTGAGTTAATCACAGCTCCAGGTTTGAAGTCAACTTGGTCAGCCACAGGCCCTTGATTTCAGAGAGGTGGTCTTAGCAATGATCCCTGGTGGATACCACTGGCAACTACCCTTTTCAAAGAGAGCATGCCTCTCACAATAATAGAGTAGGTTATATCTATTCCTTAGCCAGTGTGCTATCTAGTAGGTAACATATGGGTTTGCATTTAGTTTGATTACCTTATCGATAATTCCAGAATGTGAGGTGATATCAAAGATCTTGGCTAAATTCAGGTAGGTACAATTTGCCTGAGTTTAATGTATCAGTGACTTGCTGGAAAAAAAAACACCAGGTTTAAGAAACAGGGTCTGCTTTTTAACAAACCCAAATTGGCTTGAGACCAGGTCTTATAGATGGCATATGTCCTCATTAGCAAGTTCCATAAAGATGCATTCCATTACATTGCAGATAAGGCTGGTTAGGATTGTAGGTTATGGTTTCCTGGATATGTAGCATATCCCCTTTTGTGGAGTGGGAAGATTACTGCAGTTCTGCATTCCTATGGCTTGAATCCAGTGGAGAGGTTGAAGCTGAACAGGCGTAGTAATGAGTCTACTACATAGTGTTTGGTTCTGACAAGAAGGCAACCATGCACCTTATTAGGACTCGTGGAGCTAGTTATTTTTGGCCTTGTAAAGAGCACTAATAATGTTCTCAGATGTGATTAATGGAGAGGATGGTGTGGGAATGCTAGCAAGTTGGGAAACATTAGAAGAATATAGGGAATTACAGCTAGACCTGAATTTCTGCTAATATTTTTTTATGTCCTTCGGGTATGACTAAGTGTTTTTGTGTATTAGCTTGGAGTATAGCTGGCCATTACCTTTGAGGTTTCTAATATGGCTAAAGAAGGTTTTTTGCTTGCCTTTAGCAAAGCTGGCAACTCTCAATTTATAATTTTGTTTTGTGGATTTGTTTTTGTTTCTGACTTCTTATCTTTTTTTGAGTTCATCTCTAGATACTGGGGTACTAAGTTTCTCCTTTATTCTATCAGTTTTATTATTTTATTGTATAGCTTGTATATATTAAGGTTCTACCACAGAGGTTACTTCCTAAATTTGCCACTGTGTCTTAGAGACAGAAATATCAGTGTTTGCTTTGAGTTTGGCATAGACATTATTGACAAACCTGTCACCGCATGAGATGGGGGTCACCAAGGTGAGGAGGCTGCATAAATTTCATCAGGTTACTAGTTAGTTGGATTAGATTTGCCTTAGAATTGGTCTCTAAAGACAGAGGGGTTCTGTGGTAAGTCAGGTATTACCCTCATACTGAGTGTTACAGACTGATATTCAGATTTGAGCAGTTACATGGTGACTGTAAGTGCTGACCATAGGGTAGCAATATTGGTGAGAACCAGGTGGAGTATTTTTGAATCCCTAGTTAAGAGTTGAACATCTTGGTCTAGGGAGCTGAAATTAATAAAGTCCAGGAATCATTTTCCATATTTACTTGAGATAGTGTAGGTTTCCAAGTTAAGAAAGGGATATTTGAACTCTCTCAAGAGAGCAGCAAAGCAGAGAACAGTGTTAGGCTTGATAGGAGGGCATGTCAGTTTGTTTAGATGCATCTCATGGTCTGCAGATGACATGGAGAGGGTATGATAGTTGACTGTAATATGGTATTGAGATCTGTTTACCATAAAATGGATAGGGAGAAGTTAGAGTCATTGTTCTGGCTTATGATTCTGGAGGTGAAATGGCTTCTTAGGAATACATGTGCCCCTCTCCAGTAACAATGTCAATTTCCACATTGGGTCTGGAAGAGTAGTACGCATTGAAACCCTGCACTGTTGTGGTGCCATCACTGTTCTGAAACCATGTTTCAGTAACTACACAGATATCAGTATTTTCAACAGTTAAGATTGCCTGGAAGGAGTCCAACCTTTTGTTGAGGTGTCTAACTTATATAGCTTTGATTTTGATGAGCTATGCAGGTAATTTGAGGTGACTGAACTTGCCTAAAAAAGGCCGTACTACAGGGAGGAAAAAGTTATGGCCAGTTTACATAAACCATGAGGAGAGAGGTATAGGCCATCCCTAGCAAAGCAGCCTGGATTGTTGATTATCTCCTTCCAGGCTGCTGTATATTAGATCTCCTCAGAATGACACCAATAGCTAAGCCAATAACTGAAGCCAGTTATCTTTTGTTTGTATTATGACATCATTCTTGCCAGAGGTAGGATACTGTTCAGTACTAGTTTCACACCAGTTTTAGATGCACAATGCAGTGAATCATGCAATTGTCTTTACAGACTGTTCATGTTGATTCACATAGAAATAGAGTTTTATCCTTCGACTTTTTCTTTTGACCTTGTCTCCTATACTTTTATGCTATACAACTACCAATGAATATTCTGACCATGCATGTCTCAAGTAATTCATTTCCATGATGCATGTCATATCTGTACTTATGGTGATGGGACCTAATGGCCCTAGTGACACTGAGGAGCTTGGCATGAGAGACAGCTAACACTCACTCTGTCATTGCTAATTCACCTGAGTGGTGCATGTGTGTGTCTCTGACTATGGAGTCGCATATGACAAATACATTGCTAGATGTACTATGTCAGTCCTCCTGGCTGAAGGGCTTTGGCCTGCCAGTTGAGTGACCCCTTTTTGTAGTTGTGCTTTCTGTACTGTCTGCATATATTATCTGCCTGTTTGATGTTGAATATTCTGTATACCAAACCTTTATCTAGGAGGCCTTTGTGGTTTAGACTGTGAAGTTTTAAACACCTCAACCTAAAAATTGCTTGTCTTGGACATGGTTGTCTGAGGTGGGTATTGAAACTGACAACATGTTGCTGCACAGTCTCTGAAGAGAGGTTGACCTACTTGTACCTCTCACATATGGAATTTTTTATTGGAGCATGCTGTATTTCCCATAGGGTTATTTTTTATTTATGTATTTATTTGCCATTTGTTAACCGAGTTGGTCCAATTGAGCCTTGTGTCCCGTTTTCAGTGGAGGCCCGAGGAGAAACGCTCCAATGATACAGAAATTCACATAAGTATTGCAATAGTAGAAAAAATTGACAGGATCGAAGGGGTAAATCACATTTACAGCTTTAAGTGGTTCATGTTATGAATGGTGCTTTTTTTCTATGTGATACTTTTCATTTCCTTCTTTGGATGAGAACGACAATTCTCAGTCATAACCATATACTTCAATGTTTGGAACAGCACAGGAGTTTAATGTGGGACCGATTTTTTGCTATTTTTCCACTTTAGCCAAAGCAGGGTAAAAGACGACATTAGCTTCAGTCACATGCCATTCTTTGTTTCCCCTTCCAGCTGTGATAAAATTAGTGATGCATTAAAATTTCCATCAGCACCTACAGTCCATTCTGTGTGATTATGCAGTTTCACACAAGTTTTACAGACTTGCCATATTGATCCACATAGAAGTGGAGTTTTATCCTTCAACTTTCTCATTTGACTTTGTCTTCTATACATACATGCTATACAACTACCAATGAAACATTATCTGTAGTTCTGGGGACTGGGTATTAAATTGCAGACAGGTATAGAGTTTGGTGTACCAAATGAAATACCCCTGATGTGCATCATTCAAGTCAATAGGTATAGAGTCATACATGGAACAGAAATTAAAAAAAAAAAATTTGCATAATGAAAAGGATAATACTCAAGACATGGTGTTCAAGTTGTGACACTTAGCATTCCAGGAGCATTTATGGAAGGTGTATGACCAAGTTATGCAAAAGTAACCAACAATGATCCTATGACTATATGAAAACAAAACTTTTTCCATTGTTTCACAGCTGCTCAATATTAGACTTTGCATGTCTGCCATGGTTCATGATGTCTTGATGGTGTAAAATTTAACTTCTGCATAAAATAATGTGAATGTCAAAATCTCAATACCTGGACCCCTCTGACACATATACAAGATCAACTGTTATGAACACCTTTTAAGAACCTGGCAGTCTTACAGTGGGGGTTCAGTAATCCTCTGGTAAATTTTATACAGCCGTCCTTTACACAAAACTAATGGAAGACAGGTTTGCTATGGTGCACCGTGTGAGGTGTGTAAAGTAAGATGTGAAGTTCTTCTGTCTCACCAGTCATTCTTACAGATGGGTTTGGAGCTGATCCTCGGCTCCGAGTCGGCCTACTACAAAGCTCGAGGTCTTCAGACAGCTCGAGGCTAAGTCCCTATCCCACGATGTACCTAGAGTTACCTCAGATCTAGTTTGCCGCTACAATAGATCAGAGGTTTCCTAGCACAGCTCGGGCAAGTATAGCTTTTTTGTTTTATAATATCTTCCTAAAATTGATATTTCTTATAGTTAGTGATCGTTTTCATAGTTTTAATAGTTATAACTTGATAGCTTATTAGATAGATATTTCTTCTCCTTTTGGCCTTTGTTTTTTTATAGGCCTTTATTATTCCCTTCCCTTGTTGGTGCCTTTATTATAATAGCATAGTTACATAGCTTTGTAGTTTATATAAGATTCTTTAAACTTTAGACTGTGTGTGAGTGCTTTTGAATAGTTAAAGTTACTTCACAGTTTTTTTTCTCATACAGCCTATTTGTTGTTTAAGGCTTATTACGATAGATTAAGTTTAGTAAAATTGTGTGTGTGTGTATTCTGTTTGAGACTACAGTTTGTTACTGTACAGTAGATTTTTTGATATTGTAGTCTTTAAAATGGCTGACCAGGAGTAGAGGCCGCGGTATTGCAGTGGTAGCATTGTCACCTCACAGCAAGAGGTTTTCCCGTTCGATTTTCAGCTGGAGTGCCTTCTGTGTGGAGTTTGCATGTCCTCCCCGTGGTAGGGTGGTGTTCGAAAGACATGCGTGAATGGACGTGCCTTCGTTGAAGGTTGGGCGTCGGGATGGCAACTTGGCACAGTAAAATTCTACTTCCAATCATTAGCGGACAGGAGTTCCACTGTGGTGACCCCTAACCGGCAAAAGCTGAAAGAAGATGAAAATGGCTGACCAGGAAAAAGGCAAGCATCCTAAGTCTGGCTTTAAAAGGTGTCCAAAATGTGGATAAAAGATGTCTGTGACAGATGGTCACATTAGTTTTGTTTATTGTCTTGGAGCCTTGCATTTGCAAGAAAGCTGCTCCATTTGTCAGTCCTCCAGGGTTCTACACGAGAGAAAAAGAAAACTCATAGACAGAGGACTTCTAAAATCTTCATTTCAGGAAGCTTTGAATGACCAGGATAAATCTAGCCAGTCTCCCAAGTCTTCTAAGCCTTCTTTTTCTGATGTGACAAAATCAAAACAACTGTCAACGTCGGCTCCACAGCCTTCGGAGCCGAGCGTCCTGTTTTTTCGGAGCCGGACTCCCGTCCTGGAACCGGTATCCAAAGTATTGAAGTCTCCCATTCTCAGGTCAGTACCTCCATCCATACATTCATCTCGATCTTCAATCAGCCTATCCGATTTGGATGTGGATCGTGCAGTGCAGAAGTTGCTATAGGCACTAGCATTTGCTAAATTTTTATCGGCTCTGACCCAAGTGGTTTCGGAGCCGAAAACTGTAATGCTATCGACTTCTTTTCCTCCTTCGAGCCATACCGGTCCTTTGGAGCAAAGGAGTTGGACCTGATGATTGTTGAGCCTTCAGAGCCAACTACTGCTCCAGTGCCATCGGTTCTATGTATACGGACTTCCTCAGCACCGATCGAGGAGTCTAGGAGCCAACACTCTCCGGTCGGTTCCGGGGAGTATAGTCGGACTAACCTGTCAATTCCAACTTTGCTTCTCTGGGCCTCAGCTTGGATGAGTTCAGCTCATGCCTCTGGTTTGGAGGCCACTGTTCTGGTACTGAGGGGATCAGTGGTTTCTTCGGATCCAGCGGTCCCTTCTCATCGGAGCGGAGGTGCATTTGAAGCCATGAGGAGAGTGATGTCCCCCAAGACATCTACAACTTCAGGTCCAACTACCTCCTCCACAAAAGTGCCTGTGTCCAGTTCTGCCTCACAGATCCTTTCGAAGCATACAGACCCTGAGCCTCAGGAAGCCCCACTTGGTGGCCCCTGCTCTTCCGAGACCTCACCAGAAGTTCCCACTGATAAGGTTCCCAGGAAGAGAATTTGCAAGAGGAAGCACCTAGACTCCCCACAGGAGTCTCTCATGTCTGATACTGACTTAAATGAATAAAAAGGGTCCCCACAGTCCCCCCTGTGAAGATAACTCATTTGCTGAGATATTAAAAATCCTTAGGCAGAGGGGTGGCTGGAAGTCCACCAACCCTACTGAAGATGAGTCGGTTCTCCCGAAGGCTTTCGGGTCTCAACCCTCCACCTCTTTGGTGTCTCTGCCCTTTGATGAGCTCATGGAGCTGGTCTCACGAAGGGCATGGGAGTCTCCAGACACCATGGAGCTTGTCCCTAGGAGGCCAAATAAATTTATTTCTGCCCCTCAGCATAAGTTTTCCTCACAAAGTGAGTGTCAGTTGATGCCATGGTGGTGGCAGCAGCCACCAAAAAGGAGATGTCAGAAACTTCATCTGTCCATCCTTCTAACAGAGACTCTAGGATCATGGATAGATAAAGGAATCGCATTTACAGTTCAGTGACTTTTGCCGTGTGTTCACTGAACGATCTCTCACATTTTACAAGACTGCAAAGAGACCTCCTAAAAGAGCTCGGAGATACTCTTCAGAGTACAGTAGCTGCCGGAGCTTCAGACAAAGTCACCTCCCAGCTTGCTACTCTCATTTCCATAGTAAACTCATCCCATGCGTCTCATTTCATATGCAACTGATGGAACGAGTAGAGCAGTGGGTACAGGAATTGCTCTGAGGAGGCACTCCTGGATGTGCTTGTGTTCCTTTGCGGAGCCCTTTAAGTCATTCTTTGTCAACACCCCCTTTGATGGCTCATCCCTTTTTGGGCCCAAAGTTAAGGAAACTTTGACCAGGTGTGAGCAGGAAGAAAAGACTCTGTCTGCTGTCGGAGTCCATTTTTTCCACCACTACCAGACCCTATCCCAAGGGTCAAAAGGGAGGAAAGATGTGGTTCCGAAAAACCCAAGGAGCCTTTCTGGATACATGTGGTGAAGCTCCCTCCAGGGGCAGAGGAGGGGGCAATAATGGAAGACACTGTCCTCATGGCATAGGGGGGCCGAAAATCCAGGGCAACACGGAACAGTTCTTTGGAAAGCCCTACCAGTGCTCCTGAAAGGAGGCCTTACTGTCCTTCTCTGGAGGCAGTCGGGGGTCACTTATCTTTGTACCTAGATGCCTGGCTCAAAATAACAAATGACAACTGGGTGCAAAGTATAGTTTCCAGAGGATATTTCATTCCATTTGTCACTCCCCCTCCATTGACAACAAAAATACCGGATGTTCCACCCAGTTACAGGGAACAAGCAACAGTAGAAGTCCAAACGTTGCTAAGAAAGAGTCATCCAACCAGTCCCAGCAGACCAGATAGGATCTGGAACTTACTCAAGATTCTTTTTAGTTCCAAAAAAGACAGGGGACTGGAGACCGATTTTGGATCTCAGCAGACCAAACAGATCTGTCAAGAACGAGAAGTTCCGGATGGTCACGCTTCAGTCGATACTTCCGTTTTTAGGGAAGGACAATTGGATGTACTCAATAGATCTACAGGATGCATACTACCATATAAAAAGGGCCAGACCATCCAGGGATCATTTGTGCTTCTGGCTGGGAGCCAATCATTGCCAGTTTCGAGCCCTGCCCTTTGGTCTCACCACAGCCCCCAGAGTGTTCATCAAATGTATGGCAGTGGTCACAGCTCACCTGAAATATTTAGCATTCCAGGTGTTTCCATACTTAGACGATTGGTTCCTCACTGCCACCACCAGGCATCAGCTAATACAAGCCAGGGACACCACTCTTACTCTTTGCGATCATCTGGGCATTACAATAAATTCAGAAAAATCTGCCTTTTCACCATCGCAACATATCGTTTTTATCGCAGCAGAATTAGACACCACCACCACCACCACCACCACTTTGAGACTTCCAGCAGAAAGTCTTACTACTTTGTCAGCAGATCCATAACATCATATCAGAAGACAAGGCTCCAGCATCAGAAGTGCTAAAATTGTTAGATATGATGGCAGCTGCAATATTAGTGATAAAGTTGGGTTGCATGCACATGCAGATTCTGCAATGGCTGTTATTCACTCAGTGGTCCTACCAAGAGCTCCCAGTGTCTCATCTCATAATGATCACAAATGCATGCTAAAAGGATCTTCAGTGGTGGTTGACATCTTTTCATGTGACGATAGGTCGTCCTTTTGTCCTACCCTCACCAGCGGCCAAAGTGACCACGGACTTATTTTATTTTTTTTATTTTGGATTTATTTACGTACTTGTTTTTGTCATGAGATAAATTGACTGGCAACATTTTCTCTTAAGTTTATTTTTGTTTTTCAGTCTTTTTGTGGACAAAACAGATGCTCTGTTAATCAAAAGAATTAAAAAGAAAAACATATCTATACCCTTATCAGGTGAATTCTGGAAAGACTAAGATAGCCATAAAAATGTGTAATATTGTAACTGATATAGTAACTTCTGATATCCTTAAAGAACTTTATAAGAAAGTTTCTAAGAATAATTATTAATTGGGTAAAGGAGGACTGGTCCCAGTCAAAAATGATGAGAATTTTGAAAAAGATTAACTTGGTTCTGAAGGTCTGTAATATCTATCTCTCTGTAGTCATGACAATTCTAAAGTTGCAGTCTTTCAAGAGAATATAATTGATTCTTCATATTATTTTCTTTTTCTATTTTAGATGTATATAAAAGGAAATTTTATTGAATAAAAAGCATGGATCATAAGTTTGAAAGACGTCAATATAATATCAGGTTTAACAGATTCCTCATCAGTGTTGATCAACAAAATATTTAGGTAGTCATTAATAAAATTAGAAATTCAAGTGGGAAAAGCGTATCATGGGTTTAAAGAAGCCAATCTAATATCAGGTTTAATAGAGGCCTCAAATATATTGCTAAACAAAATACTTAGATATTCAGTAATAAAATTAGAAATTCAAGAAGTTTGTCATATTGATAACACCTGCACTAGCCTTAGCACATGCTGAATTGTCAGGCAGCTTAAACTGAGCTGATAAAAAATAAGTTTGGGTGCCAAGCCCCTCAGAGCTTTACTGTTGCTGAAGAGTACACTCTTCTGAGGCTTTTGAGGTTCAACTGTCAGCCTGTGCTGCTTCTTTACCAGGCATATCATTTCTTTTTGGGGAAAAAAATCTTCCATGTAATAAGTTTGATTATCACGTATACATTCCTTTTCAGGAAAGTTATTCTAAGTCTAAGAGTTTGTGTTTTGGTGGACTGTCATAAGACTGTACTATATTTTTAAATGGAAGCTCTCTTTTTTTCTTGTCAGTCTAAAAGTTGTTTAAAGTACCTGAAAACTATCCTTTCTGTAAGAAAAATGTGTGTTTATTTGACTTTGTGGGGGTGACAAAGTTTTTTAAATTTTTTTTTTATTGTTTTTCTCTTGGAAAAAATTGACTTTTAAAGAATTTTTTTTATTTTTACTGGCATTTAGTGCTGATTTTCCAAGCCTGACCATGGAACAATCTGTCAGACTCATAGTCAATCCTTCTGCAAGCCACAAAAATAAAGTTAAGCAAACAGCCTTTGCCATGACAGCTCACTAGCAGTTTGCCTCAGCAGCAGGTGGGTGACTCTGCTATGGACATTAGTAGTACATCTTTTACCGCAGATCCCTCTGGTGTAGCACCTTCAGCCACTGTGGATTGGGAGTTAGCCACATCCTGTGCTGCTGTTGGTGTCCCTTCAGTGGGGAAGGGGAAACACTTTTGTTAGGCCTGGAAGAGAGAATAGGGAAGGCTTCCCTTTTTTACCAGAATGTTGTGCCCATCCATGAGGAAGCTCCTGTTGCCATTATTAACACTCTTGGCCCCATTTTCCCATTAAAAGGGAGTAGAAAATTAAGCATGTATTTACACCTCTTCAATTTTCCTTAGACTTTACTGGGTCTGGCTCAGGCTATTGATCCTTCTTGTAAAGTGGTTTCTGGTAAAAGAAAATGAACCTGCTGGAGGATAGATTCATCACCCAAAGACTCCTATGCTGTGGAATAAAATAGAAATCTTGACCAATGGATGGGAGATAGAAGCACAGCAAAATAATGGGTATAGTTCCCCATATACTAAAGGGGTGGCGTAAGCAAAAACTATGGCTAGGCTTGTAAATGCCCTCGAGCAGATAGCCTAGTATGAACCTATGAACCTATGAACCTAAAAAAGGATACCTCTTTTCCTTAAGAGATTCAAGATTCTTAATATGGACAGGAAGACAAAGGGGCAGATGTAGGGTTTTCTCCTCAGATTTTTGATTCAGGTTCAAATGAGTGCACAGTATCTGGTTCTACCTGAGGGGGGAATTCTCTTTCTCTGAGATTATTTCCAGAAACTGCTAGTGTTTTCAATGGGACAACACTAAGATTTTTTCAATCCTTCAGAAAATACTGTGAGCTATTACAGAAAGAATTTCCAGAACCAGTACCCATCCCTTCAGTGCTTTCAGCTTCAGAAGGTGTGTGTGTGTGTGTGTGTGTGTGTGTGTGTGTGTGTGTGTGTGTGTGTGTGTGTGTGTGTGTGTGTGTTACTGCTTGCAGTTTTCCTTACAATCACCCAGCTTTTCTTAAAAAGGCAGATAAAGTTCCTCAGCCTTTTAACCTTTTATACACTCTTTCCAGACGTGATCCAGCAGCTGTAGCTCTAGCTAATCCTTCTGCTGCTAAACACTTAGAAAAACTATTATTTCTAATAAGTATGGATGATTATTGATCAGTATGGGAAGGAGTGTATACTACTGCCGCTTTGATTTTCAGAATTGTGAATTGTCTGGCTCATGTTAAGGTTTGTTCTAATTGCAAATGTATGAGGAATGTTTTGTCTGCAGTTTCTTCTTGTGAGGAAAAATTTACTATAAATAATTTATTTCTTCTATTAGCTGAGTCACTGTTCATGGTATACAGTGTGTGTGTATGACTGTTCGTACTTCTTCCAGGGCTTTGGCCACTGGTACTGTTTTGAGGAGGTTTGCATAGTTGCATTCTCAGAAACTCCCAGATGATGCTAGAAATGAGGTTTTAAATTCTCCTTTATGTAGAGTTTTAGTTTCTGCCCCCTCTGCTGCAGAAGTGTTCAAAATGTGTACTGTTTGCATAGTTGCATTCTCAGAAACTCCCAGATGATGCTAGAAATGAGGTTTTAAATTCTCCTTTATGTAGAGTTTTAGTTTTTGCCCCCTCTGCTGCAGAAGTGTTCAAAATGTGTGATGAAAGGGGTAAGATGATGCAGGAAATCTCTTTAAAAATTGTCAGTTGTCATTTTCCAAATGTTCTAAGAGTTTCTGTAACTCTTCATCTGTGTTTGATAAGAAACAAAGTTAACAGCTTCAAAAAACTTTAGGTAAACAGATTGTTAAGATATGACAAGGCTGTTCCAAGAAGAAATCTGTTAACTCACCAAACGAAGGTCAGTACAATAAATTTGAATAACTATTAAAGAGACTTTGTTCTCCCCTTCCACTCTAGCAGCACCCTTTATTTCTTACAGAAAGTCTTACTCTCAACTTTTCTCTTTGGCAACAAGTTATTTCATACAAACTGGTTCTGAAGATCATTCATCAAGGTTACAGATGGCATTGAGAGGAAATTTCTCCTTTCAGGGAGGTAGTTCCTCATTCTGCAGACCTTTTGTTTCCACCTTTCCTTCATCACATGCCTTCTCAGGGAGTGATAGAAACTATTCCTTCTTCCCAGGTGGGGAAGGGGTTTTATTCAAGGATATTTTAGTGCCAAAGAAAGAAGATGCTTGGAGATCAGATATTTTTTGTGTTTCACTGTTGCAGTCATCACATGTGGGTTATCCCTGCCAGGGTAGCCCTCGGCCGTCCTGAATACCAGAGAGTTAGTATTTCTGCATCGGTTGCTGTTGCTTGAGGACTGACATCAGGTCGTCAGTGGTATAAAGGAAGGCAGCCTACACTATTACATCAGTCTTTCCTGCTGTGGAGCGTGAAGCAGAAGCAGTTCTCACGAGTGCCAGTCGGCCGCTACTTGAGTGCTCGTTTCCGAATTGAAGTTGAAGTCTTCGAAAGCTAAATACCCCATTGGGGATCCTTTTTTCTTGCACTAACTGATGTCAGAAAAAGTTAATAATTGTCTCACCTGTGGAAAGCAAATACCACACTGGGACTTCCACTCTTACTGCATCACTTGTCTAAGCCCAGACCACGACATCCCTCATTGTCGTTTCTGTGCTTTAACACCAGAACTATTCGTCGTCAGGCCCTTATTGTAGCCAGATATTGCCATTAACAGTCCTCGAATTCCAATATGGCTTCAGTAAGCCATCGGACAGCAGATCTTCTGAAAAAAGCATAAAGATAAAGACAGAGGCAGACTGCACTGGACCAAACCTTTTGATGATGTTTCCGTTAAGCTGGTTGTCAGTCCTCCGGAACTCAGTGAGGCACTTTCGCAGCCCCTGATGCCCACTTCACTTAATTCACAGGCTGCTACCGAGACCCTTTCAGAGTCCTGTGTGCCACAAAACTCTTCATCTAAGGATCCTGGTGTCGTCTCTAACTTGGATGTGTCTGGAGCCACTGTGCAGGCACCAGCTTTCGAGGAAGTCCTTTGCAACACCGAATCCCGACATAAACTGATACCTTCTTTTGTGGCTACCATTCTTTTGAAAACAACCGAGTTCCTCAGGCCCAGAGGTCAAACCACACCCAAGAAACCCACTACCTATTCTCAGATGCCTGCTGCTGTGCCTCAGTCTCAAATGCTTAAAATGGCAGAAGACCTTATCATGCTGATTAGGGGAAGCCAAGTCACTCCCTCAAAAAGAAAAAGAGATCTGTCTCCGGTAGTTTTTTCTGAACAAGAGTCAGATGAATCCGATGCATCTGACTATGAAGACATGCAGCCACTCTCTACATATGAGGATTCTGATGTAGAGGAATCCATTCCTTCAGCCTCTTCCCCAGAGGATTTTTCCTTTGGGGAAACCCTGCATACCTTAAGAGAGTATTTCCAATGTGAAAGTCAAGACTGCCCTCAGGCTAAAAAGAGACACAGAGAGTTCCCGGATCTTCCACAACACAGATCTGTAGCCATTCCCCCAGTCCTGGATGTGGTGGGTGATATTTTCTGTGAATCCAGCTTGACTCCAGATGCCCTCCCTCCTGCTCCCAGAAAACCAGACAGGTACTACAGAGACTCATACAAATATCTTTTTTAATATCCAACAGCTGACCCTGAGGTCATTTTTCAAGGAACAAAAGGGATTAAAGCAACCTCAGCTAAGAATCCCACCCCCTCAGACAGGGATTCCCGAGCACTGGACAGATGGGGTAAAAAGGTGTACAATTCAGCTACTCTTGCTATCAGGGTGCTAAATTGTCAGTTCCATATGCTTAAATATCAGCAACATACCATGGAACTCATTAAACAAAAAATGCCCTCCTTTCCTGCATGGGCAGAATCTAAATATTTACAAGACTTAATGCATTCTGCAAGTCAAGTAACTAAACACACTTTGCCCTGTGGTTTTGACACCCTAGAAGCTTCTTGCAGGGCAGCAGTCACTGGTTCTGTCATTAGAAGACTTGCATGGCTTAAAGAACAACCCTTGCCAGACCATGTCAAATCAAAATTGTTGGATGCACCCTTGCACAAAGATAACTTATTTGGCACTAAAGCAGAAGAGGTCTTAAAAAGGATGGAATAAAAAGCAAAATCTATGCACAGTTAGACTACTTACAGGTCCAGCCCCCTAGGTTCAGGAGGCATTTTCCCTCCAAGCACTGGTTCTTTCCTGCACTGAGTAAACAGACTCCAGCTTTCTGCAAGGAAAATCCTGCAATCCCTGGGGTTCATGGCATCTTGCATACTCCTCATTCCATTTGCCTGACTACATATGAGGAAACTTCAGTGGTACTTAAAGAGCCTTTGGTGTCAACACTCTCAAGATCTGGAAAATCTTCTTCCTATTATTCCTTGCCTGAGGAAGGAATTTCTTTGGTGGGCAACAGCCTGCTCCCACAACAAGGGGCTGCCCTTCTCCGCACACCCTGCCACCCAGACCCTAACCACAGATGCATCAGACTACACTTGGAGTGCACACCTGGATGGCAGGTGCATACAGGGCCAATGGAGCCCACAGCAAATCCTCCTACACAGCTATCAAAAAGAGATGATGGCTGTGCAGCAGGCCTTGATAGCTTTCAAACCCCTTCTCTCCCCAGGTGTTCTCCAGATCAAACTAGAGAATACCACTGTGATCAGCGAGCAGGGAGGGACTCACTCCTTCCCGCTGTGCAGGCCGGCCATGACCCTTTGGCCCACAGTCTCTACCATGAAACTACACCTGTTAGCACAATACCTTCCAGGCTCTCTCAACTCCCTGGCAGACCAATTAAGCAGAAAGCTTTTGGACCCACATGAGTGGCAGATCAACAGAAGTACCTTCTTCCTAATAACTCAGAAATGGGGAACCGCAGAGGTTGACCTCTTTGCCTCCCACACCAACGATCAGCTCAGCAAATTCTGCACCAGGGGGCATCATTGCATGGCTTGGAAAGTGGATGCCCTGTACTTCCCCTGGGTAAACCTCTCAGTCTATGCCTTTCCTCCCCTACCTCTCATTCCCAGGCTACTGCTCAAAATAAGGGAGGAAAAGCCAAGGACCATTCTCATAGCTCAAGACTGGCCCAGACTGCACTGGTACTCCTTGCTGCGCAGCCTGTCCCTGCTGCCTCCATGGAATCTTCCTCAGATTCCAAACCTCCTAACCCAGAGGGAAGGGGAATTCATGCATCCCCAATAGCAGACACTCAATTTGGCAGCATGGCTTATTTCCTACCCCTGACCAATCTGCCATCCTTCGCAAACAGGTTTGATGTTATTCGGCCAGACACCCTAGCACCAGAAAGACTTATGCAGATAAATGGAAAAGGTTCTGCACCTGTATCCAGGCTAAGGGGGCCAATACAGCACAGCCCTCCATCCTTCTCACCCTGGATTACCTAGCTGACCTACTACACAGTGGTCTCTCTTTCTCCTCTATAAAAATTCATGCCTCTGCTATTTCTGCTCATTTTCCCACTGAGCAGCCTCTTTTCTCACACCCTCTGATTAAACAGTTCCTCAGAGGGGCTAGCAACTTGAGCCCCCCCCCCCCCCCAGAAGGGCACCAACACAAGCTTGGGACCTTAACTTTATCTTGGAAAAGCTCACCCTGCCTCCTTTCTAAACAGCTTTTTCGGCAGAACTAAAATTTATCTCCTGGAAGATAGCCCTCCTCCTGGCCATCACTTCAGCCAGAAGAGTCTCTGAGCTGCAATCACTCATGGCTGTGGAACCCTTCATCATCTTCCATACAGACAGGTTATCCCTCAGAACTAATCTATCCTTCATGCCCAAGGTGGTGTCCAGTGTGGCTCTCAACCAATCCATTCATTTGCCCACCTTCTTTCCTAACCCCCAAAACAAGGGATAAAGGATTCTGAACTCTCTAGATGTGCAGAGACAGCTCAGATACTATCTGGAGAGGATTAAACCCTTCAGAAAGTCTGATCATTTGCTGGTTATCTTTGCTTCGGGGCAGAAGGCAAAGGCACCATGGCAAGCCTCCCCCCAAGGGATCAGAACACACTCCACCAGAGCAATTACCACCTCTGCAGTTTCCACAGATGGCTCCTGACCAGGGACATCCTGGAGGCTGCCACCTGGACATCTGTTCACACCTTTACCAAGCATTACCACCTGCCTCTGTTCTCCAAATCTAGGGCAGGGTTTGCCTCTGCAGTCTTACAGGGCATGTTAGCCAGTCCCTAGCTTCCTTGACTGCCTCCACCCATTTCCTCAGCTTTGGGAATCTACACAAATGTGATGACTGCAACAGTGAAACATGAAGAACATAGTATAGCTGTGTACGCTTACCATAAATGTAGATGTTGGAGTGTCTTCACTGTTGCAGTCAAGGTTTCCCTCCCTCCATCTCCTATTTTTCTTTTGTTACCTTTCCTCCTTGTTGTTCTCCTTCCTTACAAGGGTCATATTGGTATTTATTTTCCATTGGTCGGGTTCTTCTACCAGAACCCGACCTCCTACTTTGGGGGCTCCTGACAGGTTAGGGCAAGAAAAACTGATGTAATGGCATTGGTTGCCTTCCTTTATACCACTGGCGACCTGACGTCAGTCCTCAAGTGACAGCAGCCAACACAGAAATACAAAGTCTCTGGTATTCAGGCCGGCCAAGGGCTACCCTGGCAGGAATAACCCAAATGTGATGACTGCAACAGTGAAGACTCTCGAAAATCTATATTTATGGTAAGTGTATACAACTGTACTTTCTGGATCTTCCTTTCCTAAATCTATTTGTGATAGTGCTCAAGTTCAAAATGCTGTCACTTCACAACCTGGTATCTCATCTTCCTCATTCAACTTTTGAGGTCAAAGCAGATTTAAAAGATGTTTATCATCACATTTCTATTCATCCAGACTGCAGACGTTTCATAAGATTTTGTGTTTCTGTATCACATTATCAATTCTCTGCCTTGCTCTTTGGACTATCCACTGCACCAACAGTGTTCACAAAGTGTCTGGATCCAGTTATTGTTTATTGCAGGCTACAGGGTATCCACATTTTTCCATATTTAGATAACTTGCTTATCATTTCAGGGTCTTTTTCAAAGTGTCAGGAATCTCTCTTTTGGGTGAGAGATCTCTTACACAAGCTGGAATTCCAAGAGAACATTTAAAAGTCTTTCTTGACTCTTCATGGGATTGTGTTTCTTGAATATCAACTAGACACCACAGTTTAAAGAGAATTTCTTCTACAGGACAAAAACAAGTCTATTTCTAGATCTGTTTCTAAGGTTTTCCAGTCAGACTTTGGACACTGCAAGGGAATACCTCAGGATATTGGGTCTCATGCCTTCTTTGATTCTCATGATACCACTGCACATGTGATACAGTGGTATTTGAAGTCTCTTTGGTCCCAGCACTAACATCCTTTGCCTTTTCAAATGCCAGTGCTGAGGTTTGTCTGAAGAGAAATCACATGGTGGGAACAACAGACATCCCTAAGTCCAGGTTTCCCCTTCTCCCTCCCTCCCTCCCTGTTCCAGTGGAGTCAGTTCACCACAGACAGCTCAGACTTTGCTTGGGGAGTTATTTTTAGGATAAAATTGAATGATATGTGGAACACCAAGGACAGATACAAGCATATAAATATAAAATAGATGCTTGCCCTGATCAAGGCACTCAACTCTCTAAATCATATTTGGTCCCCACGACCTTTTCAAGTTGTTAAGACAATACCACAGTCATTTGGTACATCAAAGCAAGGAGGAACCAGGTCATACCAGATATGCAGACTAGCCATGTTAGCTTAGAATACAGCTTCACAGCACAGTTTCACTCTGCAGGCATTCTGCATTCTGCCAAAACAAACTGTGTGTCACACAGGCTGAGCAGGACAAAGGCGGACCCTCACAAATGGAAACTAGATCAGATGGTCTTCCAAGATTTGATTCATCTAAGGGGAGTTCCTCAAGCAGGCCTCTTTGCCTCCTCTCTGAACAATCAGCTGGCAAGATTCTACTCTAGAACTCCAAGCAAGAAGGCCTGAAAGACAGATACCTTTTCTTTTCCCTAAACAGGAATGTTTCTGTATACTTTTCTACCCTTTCCACTAATATCCCAGGTACTTTTGAAAATTCATAAGGAATCTTCCAAGCTCATTGTTGTGACTCCCTGCCCAGGCAACTGCGGTTTTCCCTTATACGTTCATATGTTTATAGGAGATTAGTAGGCTGCTGGCTCAAGAGCCCTTACAAGCCCAGCCATTATTAACCTTTCGATACCTAAGGGATAGAGAATGGCTTAGGATTGTTTGAGTATTTTTATTTTTAAGAAATTTCTTTCTTTTGGGAATGGCCAAGCATAGTTACCACAAGCTTCATCACAGACTGGATCTACTCACCCAACAACAGGGTTGTTTGACATACCGTGACATCAATCAACTTCAGTTGATGGCCTGGATGATAAGGTCTTAATTCCATTTAGGAAACACATACTAATGGAGGCAATAAAGCCTACTACTAGAAAATTATATATTAGCAAGTTCAAACGTTTTTCTAGTTTGTGCCAAAAGCATAACCAGCACATATTCAAGGCTAGTTGTTCACTACTTTTACAATATTTGGGTGAGTTACTATCCTATTGCCTTTCTTACTGCTCTGTTGAAGTGGGTTTATCAGCCATTTCTTCATGTCTGCCCATGGATCATCCTATTTCAATGTAGTCTCATGTCAAAATGTTTTTGAAAGGAGCTTGCATACGAGGACTCCAAGAAAAAACAGTGACCTCTCCTTGGGATCTTAATTTTGTGTTAAAAAAGCTAACACTTGCTCCATTTGAGCTAGCTTACCTGGGTGACTTCAGGATCATAAAATGGTAAAGTGTTTTACTGATTACTGTGACCTCTGCAAGAAGATTAATTTGCAAACAATTATTGTGATTCAGCCCTACCTCATTTTCCACAGGGACAGGATTTCTTTGAGAAGTAATCTTTCTTTTATGCCTAAAGTGGTACCTGAGTTTAATTTATGTTAAACTATCCATCTCCCCATTTTTCTTTCCTGCACCCAAAAATGAGAGAGAAAGGATACTGTGTACCTTAGATGTCCATAGGCAGCTCAGGTACTATTTCTTCAGTATTAAATCTTTCAGATCTTTGGCTCAATTCCTCAGTTCTTGTGAAGGTAAGAAGAAGGAACAACCTGTGTCAAATAGTATTCCAGGCAGTTAGATGTGTTGATTTGATAGATTTCAGTCAAACAGCCTTCAAGTAATTAAAATGCTTCCAATTTTTTGCACCTCTGGACCTACTTGAAGTGGTACAGTAAAGATGTCTTCAAGTTTTATTTTCTAATTTGAGAGGAATGATACTGTTCCTTCTCTGTGATTCTAAGTTCTAAGCTTAAATCTTGCGTTTTGTCAAAGTTTTTCATCTCATATAGGGTTCTTCAAATAAGAATATGGCATAAATTGCCCTTGTTTATCAAGTTATTATTAGTTGATTTTGTTTTAATTGCTTGCTTGAGTATTTGTTCATTTTCATGCACTTTTGAGAATTGTGAGGACCTTGCCAAAATTCTAGAGAAATGTATCCACCAGCAACTCATGAATCACCTCACTACCAACAACCTACTCTCTAGCACCCTGCGTGGCTTCATGCCTAAACACAGTACTAACTCAGCCCTCATAATCTTTACAGAGACCATTCGCCACCTCAAAAATGAAGGACAACTAGACTTAGCCATTTTCTTAGATATGTCAAAGTTTTTGACACAGTGTCCCATCAGCTGCTCCTCAACAAACTTGCCACTTACAATCTCAATACCACACCCCTAACATGGTTTCACAGTTATCTAGCTGACCATCAACAGGCCACTAAATAGGCAAACAGCCTCTCCGCACTATTACCAGTCATGACGGGGGTACCACAAGGCCCCATACTTAGGCCCCTCCTCTTCATAATATTTACCAACAACCTATATACTGCCACCCAACATGCCATCATCATCTAATAAGCAGATGACTCCTCCCTTATCTGCCCAGCCCACTCCCCACAAAAACTCCAACACAAAATGCAATCATCATTCCAAGACATTGAAAAGTACCTCACCAGCTAACATCTCATCCAAAATCCAAATAAGACCAAGCTCATAATTTTCTCTAATAAATCTTCCAAACCCAGTACCCAATCCCTCTTCATACTATCTAACAGCTGTGCACAAATTGAACCCACCAATCAGACCAAGCTGCTAGGGTAACCATAGTTGACTCACTAAAATGTGATAAACACATCTAGCTGACCATCAAAACATCCAGTCTAAACTAGGCGCTCTATACAGGATTAAACCTTATCTTACACAACAAGTTAGACTGGCCACTGCAAGATTCCACTTGCTCTCCACCCTCCTATACTGCTCTGAGGTCTTTACTAACCTATCAAAAACTGACCTAAATAAATTAGACTCCTGCTATAACAGAATAGCTACGTTTGTCACCAGCCAACCCCACAGAGCACACCACTGCACTGCTGTCCGACAGCTCAGCTGGCTAGAACTTCCCAACCTATTATTACTAAAACAACTTTCACTTGCCCATAAAATCATATTCAACCCTACTGACTACCCAGCTCTATCAAACCTAGTCCAGCCACACACAAACTGTAGACTCCTCAGGTCATCCAGCAGACTAATGCTAAAAGTAACCCAGTCTCACAAACATCACAAAGACTCCCTGTACTCTCATAAAATAGTCAAAAATTGGAACACCCTTCCTCAACAGATAATTAAAAATCCCAACCTGTCCACATTTAAAACTACCCTGAAAGACTATTTAAATGATAATTGGCTATGCCCATGTATTGCTCCCAACTAATATTCTTCCTATTTTTTCCTGTTCATCTCATACGTTAGCCCAAATAGTACTCATCTCACATAGGGCTATCCCACTATCTGTCTTATCTTTATTAATCTTTGTTCCTTCAGATTACATAACTTGTAAAACTACATGACCAATTTTGGTCTGTCAGAAGTGACTCACCTTGTAAAGCTACATGACATATGTACCTCATATATATTGTAAAAATGTATTTATTTTATTTTACGTTTGTTGACCGGGCTAGTCTAGCTGGATACATGTCCATTTTCAGTAGGGGCCCTGGGAGAAAAGCTCCAAGAAACATACAAAAATTAATATAAAAGTCATAACAGATCAAAGTAAAAAAAGATATTGTTACATAAAAAGTTGTTTTTTTTTAAAGTACAAAATAAAATAGTCATAGTGAGGAAAACATTAGCAGTAAGCATCAAAGGGTAATGTACAAGAGAGGGTGCAATATTCATATATACATACATTTTATTTACAATAACATGGTGTATCGCTTCTTAAGGGTAAGATTATGTAATTATTAGTGTAAAGGAAAAAAGTTAGTCAGGGTTAGTACAGGAGCATAGCCAGTGTGTCTTAAGAAATAGTTTCAGATTCTTTTTAAAAAGTGAAAAAGAAGTCTGAGTTGCGAGTTCAGTGGGTAGTAAATTCCATAGCTTTCCAACAGTAAAAAAATAGTATTGCTGTATGCCTGAAGCATGCATGTTTATATTGTATTCTGTTATTATATTTTGTTGTAATATTTTTGTTAAGCTTATTTACATATTTGTGAGCAATGTAGTACTTAAACTTAAGTTTGCTGCTTGTACCTTAATAATGTTCTTTTTGTTGTGGAGTCAGCCATAATCCCGTTTTATTTAATATTTTTATACATAGGTTGGTTTCTTCAAAAGAAACTTAAAACACAAAATGGATGAGTGCAATAAAGAGACTTGCGAAATGGATGAAAATGAGGAACAAAATGCAGAAGAGGAGAAGTGTCAAAATGGTGAAGTAAAAGAAGAAAAAGCCAATGCAGAAAACTAAACAGGCAAATGTGTATGAGAAGGCACATTATAAAAAAGACTGCATGTCCCTTGTATCGTGTATTATTAATAATCCAGTTTCTCCTCATTATGTGGTATGCTACAAGAAATTATTGTCAGCATTAATTTTGCACTGCATTATGCAGCAACAGTGTAATTGTATGAAATACAATATCATGGGCTTTTATCCAGAATGTACAAACAATTTCCTGCAAGAAAAACATTTGTTACCTCAAGGTTCACATATCTTTCAGTAGTCAACATATATTTTAGGGGCACGGTATGCTTGCAATAGATATCTGCTTGAAAAGAGGGCAGGAACAGAACATTCAAGTACAGTACTTTGTGCATACTTCCATTTGCATTACTGCCATATTTTAATAAATTTCCAAGTCAGAAAATTGCAATAAAATGTAATTTTGAAGAACTGAGACTCAGTTAAATTGTGCATATTAAATTGGTTGACTAATCATCAATGTCAAAGTGACAGAGAATATCCTTGTTCAAGTGGTGTTTGACTGTGAAAGCACTTTACTATGTGTACTTTTAATGACTGTAGCTTTGGAAGACTGACATATTTTTAATTTCACTTTTTATACTTTGTCCATGTTAAATTTGTAATACTCTGAAACTAATACAAAGGTATTGTTGGGGGATTCTGTACTCTAAATATACTTATTGTGATGTGCATAATGTCAAAACAGATTGATCGACATTATGCACATCAACTCCCTACTTTGAATGAACTAAGAATTAATCTTAACATTTGCAAAACTTAAAAAAAGACAAAGAAAACATTGTTTTGTTTTTTTTTGCATGGGTGGCAAGTCCCCTGCACACTCCACATACCCTGCTAATTATATATTCTAACTCTGAGATTGTACAATCGCCAGGGAAAAGGGTGTATTCCCCTATCTCGGGATTGTTGATCTTGTATGCCTGTTGACTATCAGTTTAGTTGACCAAATTGTGTCGATTAAACAGATTTTTTTAAACACCTTTATTGAATTATCATTTGTGACATAGGCAAATTTACATTTATATAAAAGTAATCAAACTGTATTAACAAGTTCACCTTTGCAGACTTTATACTTCTACTTCACATATATTGTTATATATATATATATATATATATATATCATATAACCTAAGCAGCATTACATAAATTATTAATTTCCTGACGTTTTTTTTTTTTTTTTAAACAAGAAGCATATTTATTAAACCATCACTTGTGACATAGGCAATCATACATGTATAAATAAATGAAAACAAACCACACAAACACAATTCTAGTTGCAAGCATTTTACATAACAAAACCATACTGACACACTCCCAGTTGCAAACATTATGCATCACTTATAATCTATATAATTATTTTCAGTCAAACATTACATAGTTCATTTAAGTCCTGTCATCTTTTAAACCTCATTCCTCCACTGTATTTATTGTTCCCACAATTCCCATTTTTCCTATGTGGTTTCCTCCTACCTTTTTCTAAAGATCTCAATTCCAGTTGTTTATCTCTGCTACTATAGTCAATACTTCTAGTGTAGTTGGTTAAGATTTCCATTTTGTAGTAATTGCTTTTTCGGCACCCACCATAATTAGACACAGCAAGGCTTTACCATGTCTAGGCAATTCTACTTATGTATTATACCTCAGAAAAATCATCTCCCTCATCACACTGTACACCAAGCATCATCTTGCAGGGAATCCATAATGTCCGCTATCTCACAGCATTCCCAGAAAATATGTTCCCAATTACCTCTTTCTTCCCTATCAGGCCTCCAACATTTGCTATCTACCTGAAGAAAAATTCTCTGGAGTCTACTTGGGGTATAAAAATATCTATGTAACATTTCCAAGCAAAACCCCTAAATCTTCTAGATTTTGTTGCATATTTGGGAGACAAACAGATATATATATGGTTTCACTTTATAAATGCCAGTATCTCGAGACTATATAGCCGAAAAGGCAAAACACCTAAAACCCAAAACCACAAAATTCTAAATCGCGAACGTAAACACACCAAACACCACACAACACATACACCATCCTCCCCACTTTACAACAAAACAAAACACACACAAACACAACAATACAAACAGACAAACTTACCCTACATATAAGCAGGGGGGCAAGCCCCCATGCACCTCCCCATGTGGTGGGCTGTGCCCCCCACAACCTTGCTACTTATATATACTAACTCCGAGGTCACACCAAACAGAGAAAGACAGTAAATTGGCCACTACACACTCTACAATCCCCTCGCACACACATCACATATGTACAAACACCACTACTTTCAACCCTTGCACACTCATACTCTTACCTACCTACCCTAACCCACACCTAAAACTTCCGAACACACTCACATATACTCAAATCCCTACCCAAAACCCTTAAAAAAATATTCAGTTAACTTAATCTCCAACCATATACACACCACATCGTACATCAGGCACACAGCATATCCCACTTCACATAGTGCACCACCACAACTGCAAATTCGACATTTCCAGATTTACGGTTATGGTGTTTCGCTCTTTTGGAAGTTCGGCTTTATAGTCCCGAAATAATGAAATTCAACATTTCAGTAGTTTGAGATTATAAAGTGAAACCACACACACACACACACACACACACACACAAATATATATATATATATATATATATATATATATATATATAGATATAGATATAGATATAGATATATGTAAACAAACACACACACACACATATATAAAAACACATGCATATCTCAACTTATTCCTCCAGTCTTATATAAATGTCATTTTTGCATGTGCCATATATTTTTGAATGCAATGACTGTTTCAGCCCTATTACAACCTCATAAAGGCTGTTCTGTTTTAATTATCTATCAACCTTTCTGTGTATTATTTTCATGTCTGTTGTGAGTTACCACTTTAAGCTTAGATTGTGTTTCTTTGTTTTCTTGATGTATTTAAATGCATCTATGTCTTTATTTTCCAATGCCTTTTCTCAAACCTATCTATGGTAAAGGTGATAAATCTTTCATTAGCTTTGCATATGAGCCTGGTCAGACTTAGGAGTCTGTAATTGCCTGGGGTCTGCGGAAGGTTCTCCATTATGCAGGGGAATGACTGTAGCTGTTCTCCATTCACTTGGTACAAAACCTGTATGGAGGCTGATATTGATAAGTGTTCTTAGGGTTGTGGCTAAATAGTGCTTCATGCTACTTAAGATCCATCCAGGGTTATTGTCAGTACCTATCCATTTAGTATTTTTTGCTTTTGATGGCACTTGTAGGCCTTGGTATTGTGTGATAGCTGGAGGTGAACCAGTTTCAGGTATATCTTGACAGACAGGCTGAAGGGAGAGAGGGATAAAGTTAGAGTTAAAATTATTGGCCTGTAGGTGGCTTGTATCTTCAGTCTCAGTATAGGTAACATCATTCTCAATCAGCTCAGTGAATTGCTGCATTGTGCCATTAAAATTATGAACATAACTAAAAATGCCTTTTGATTGTCTTTGGATTAGGTAGCTATTTTAGCCTCAAACTTGGCCTTGGTGGATTTTATTAAGCGCCTAAGTGACAAGGGCTGTAACATTGTGGGAAAGTACAGTTTTGTAAAATCTTACCTTAATGATAGATGTCCTTGCTTTCACTGCTACAGTATTCTTAACTGTATGGGATTCCCTGCCAGGGAAGCCCAACATCAGGCCAGTCTTCCAAAGTCTTCTGAATTTAAAAGATGTGCTGAATGTCACCATATGCACCCTGTATTAGTGTAGGGCATAAAGTTGACGTTCAGGCTTACCAAAAACAAAACTGATTGCCCCAGGAGGAACACTAGTAAACGAACCTAAGCGGTAATGTGTACATGAAGGTAAATTACTACGGGGATGGAGGGAGGGAGTGAATACTGCAGTACTGAAGGCAAGGGTATCTGTCATCATGGTAAGAATTTATACAACTCCTACTACAGTATTCTTAACTATATGTGAGAATGCCAAAGCTCAAGAGGAAACTTGGGAAGAGGAAGGGGCAGAAGAATCCCCTAAAAACCATGAAGAACTGAACTAGCAAAACCAGCCCTAACTCTAGAGAAACCGTCCAACTTGTAGTGCTGGTAAAGGTATGCACAGAAGTCCAGGTAGCCACTTCAGGAATAGAATTAGTATCTAAGCCTTTAAAAAAAGCACCAGAGTAGGCCACAGGACTAGTAGAATGAGTCATAACTGAAAAAACAAGGCTCCTAACAGAAGAAAATAGCCTTAGAAATCCAAGAAGAAATAGTCTGCTTGGATACAGCAAGCCCCAATGATCTAGGGTGAAAAGAAACAAATAACTGATCAGACTTTCTGATAGCCTTGGTCATATCGAAATAAACTCTAAGTTGCATATGCATGCCCAAAGTATGCAGCACCCTCTCACTGTCAGTTTACGGAGAGGTGGAGAAAGAAGGCAGATTATTAGACAAATGAAGAGATAGCTCATTAACTACCTTCGTCATAAAAGAAGGGTTACTGTGCAAGGACACTGTGTCCTCATGAAAAGTCAAAAAGGTGGACAAGCCATAAAGACCTGCAACTCAGACACCTGTCTGGCAGAAGTAAGTGCTAACAAATGAACAGTCATTCCAGGAACTATGTTGCAAGGAAACTGAAGCAGCAGGCTCAAAGGGAGCTTGAGTCAAATTCTCCAAAACAAAATTAGGATCCCAGGGAGGAGGAGCAGGCTTCCTGGGAGTTCTAATATTAAGGACACCTTTAAGCAATTGTTTCACCTCAAGTCTAGCAGCTAAAGGAGGAGAAAAAGGCAGACAAGCATAGATAGCTGATAGATGGGCCTTAATATCAGAACAGGCCAAATTAGCATTGAGCAACTCACACAAATAAGAGAGAAGCAAAGGAGCATCCACAGTAAGTGGGTCCAGGTTACAAGAGAGACACCAAAAAGAAAACCTCTTCCATTTGGATAAGTAGGATTTCCTAGTTGTAGATTTCCTGGCCTCCTGCAGGACTTGTAGCACATCCTCAAAAAAAAGGTGGTAATGGGGAATCAAAATCATATCACCCACAGTGTCAGTTGAAGCGTAGACAGGTGGGGATGAATAAAAGATCCCTTGTCTTGTGTGATTAGATCCACCCTGTGAGGTAACTTGTGATGATTGCCCCTGGCTAGATGCTGAAGAAGAGGGAACCAGTGGTGTCACTGACAAAAGGGAGTCACCAACAAGATTTTGGGAGCATCTTGTTGAATTTTGAACAGGACTTTCAGAATGAGAGGAAGAGGAGGAAATGTATAAGGAAACATCCCCTACCAAGAGAATGAGGAGTCCACCTTCCATACCAGAAGACCTGGAACTCTGGCACAAAACAGAGGAAGTTGTTCCGAGGGGAGGCAAAAAGATACGCTTGAGAAGTGCCCCACTGGTTGATAATGTCCAGAAACACATCACTGTGAAGCATCCATTCATGGGACTGAGTTAACAACCTGCTTAGAGTTTCTGCCACAGTTTTCTTAATGGAAAGGATATAAATTGCCTGAAGAGTCACTTGACACTTAACAGCAAGATCCCGTAGCAGAAGTGCCAACCGGCAAAGAAGATACAGTCTCATTCCTCCATCTTTGTTGATTGAATACCTTGAGAGGCCCTGGAGAAAAGAGAGACTGAAAGGGCTGAAGAACCAGCAGAAGAGCCCTCATCTCTATGACACTGATGTGCTTCTGCTAACAAGGCAATCACATCCCCTGTACATTTAGGGTGTCAAAGGTTGCCCCCTATCCCATGTCTGAGGCATCTGTGAATAATTCCTGAGAGGGAAGAGGGGGATGAAAAGGGATCCTTGGATTCAGAGACAACTGCTGAGTCCACCAGAGATGTTTCTGCCTGAAGCAAGGAAGAGGAGGAACTACTAATTCTGCAGGATGAGCATGTTGAAGCCACACTGACTTCAGAAACAACCAAACTTTCTCATATGAAGTTTGGCCAGAAGGAGTATCAGAATGGTGGATGCCATGAAACCCAGAACTCTCAGAAACTCCCTGGTAGTAATGGAAGAAAGAGGAAGAAGAGTGTGAAAGAAAAAAATGAGAGTCAACGCCTCTGGGGGGGCAGCGATGCAAGCATTGGCACCATCTGAATCCTGCAACACAGAAAGACATGATCCTGAGAAGAAGGCAGAGAAGAATTTTTGAAAATTTTAGTGAACCCCAGGCTGTAAAGAAGGGCTATGGCAAAATGATTTTTGTAAAAGGGTCTCTGGAGAGGATACCTGAATCAACAGGTTGTCCAAGTATGGAAATATTTGGATTCCTTGAAGTTTGCAAAAGGTAATCACAAGAGTGAGGCATTTGGTGAACACCCTTGGGACAGTAGAAAGGCAAAAGGGCAAAGCAGTGAACTGAAAATTCCAGGAAGCAACAGAGAAATGCAAAAACTTCCTGAAAAGAAGACAACTCAGAATATGGATATGAGTATCCTTGAGATCCAGAGACACCATATAGGCCTGAGGGAGTAAGAAAGAAAGAAAGCAGAATCTGAAGGGAAATCATCCAAAAGGAAGGTACCTTTAGAAAAGTTAAGAACAGCAAACTGCTAGCATATACACACCAAAACGTCTCTAAAAATAAAGTCCATATAGTAAAAAAGAAGAGGCTGATGGCTGCATTCTCCAAAAAAGGCCTTTACTAGTGCAAAACACAAGCGCTTTCACAAACGAGCTTCTTCAGGTGTACATCAAGCACTACAAAAACACACCCTTTATACCAACACACATAATCACCTGATCAAAGTTCATAATTACAAAAACTATAAAACCAAAAATATATATAATAATGATTTCTCAAATACATACATAAAATACATTCATACTGTACAGCTACATCTCATGTTTTTAGTTTGAGTCATTGGTTTACTTCATGAGAGCCTTAGACAAGGTGATGTCAGTAATATGACTGAAAATTTGGAAGCTACATGGATTATAAAATTGAGGAGCACTGAGGGGCACGGGCTTAATGAATGTATCCCTTTAAGACCTAGATTGAAAAGGAGGCCGTTGAAAAGATAACATTTTTTGAATATTAGCATAATGCTTTTTTATATATTTTTTATATGTATTAAATGAGCTTATATACTTTTTAGTATGAATGTATTTTATGTATGTATTTGAGAAATCATTATTATATATATTTTTGGTTTTATAGTTTTTGTAATTATGAACTTTGATCAGGTGATTATGTGTGTTGGTATAAAGGGTGTGTTTTTGTAGTGCTTGATGTACACCTGAAGAAGCTCGTTTGTGAAAGCGCTTGTGTTTTGCACTAGTAAAGGCCTTTTTCGGAGAATACAGCCATCAGCGTCACCTTTAGAAAAGTGTTTAGCTGAGAGAAGACTAGAATAGATCTCCAAGTGCCCTTTTTTCTGAACACTAGAAACAGTCTGAAGTACAACTCTTTCCCCCTTTGAGACATGGGTACCTTTTAAATAGTACCATGAGACAAGTGATCTTGAAGAACCTCTGGTAGATAGAGAAGATGTCCCTGAGGAGGCTGAGGAATGCCCATAAAAGGAGGACAAGATCTCTACACCATGAACAACCCTTGATGAATGGTCGACTAACCCCAAGAATCCTGAGTGATCTGAAGCCAAACTGGAGAAGAAAGAGAAAGACAAAGAGAAAGAGGATGTGACTGGGAAGTGACAGATAGTCGCACAGTGCCTGTTTATCCAGAAAGAAAGGCTTCACAGACCCCAAAAATGGAGTAGCCTTAAGCAGGAGGAGTCAGTTTGCCACTCTTCTTAACTTCAGTAGAAGGACATGCTTGCCTACGAACAAAGGTAGGCTTAGCAGGGTAGTTTCTCTGAATTTTGTTTTCACAGGAGAAATAAATACATGTTTAAGTTTCCGTAAGGCCTTACCTTATCCTGAAGGGGCTTAAACAAACCAGCAGCAGCTTCCCTAAACAAAAGTTTAGAATCCAGAGGTGCATCCACCAACTTAACCTTAATATCATCAGCTAGAGGTTGAAACCTAGCAAGAAAAGAGAAAATATTTTACCCTCAAAGTCTGGAAAATCAGAAGTAAGTTGACAGGCCTGATTAAGAGGAGCCAACACATATCTAGACATGTGGGTCTGATAATTAATAGGCCTAAAATCTAGGGTAGCAGAAGTGTAAACCTTTTTGTCCAACCTGTCCACAGTTCTGTTGTCCTTGTCAGAAGGCAGTAACTTGAGAGAAGGAAGCAACTGAGATGGCTTATCAAAGGCTACAGACACTACTGAAGAGTCAGCAGTGGGACATTTATATAAAAAAGAACAATCCTCAAGAACTCTATAAAACCTGTCAGAGCAGAGGAAAGAGAATTTGGCATCTGAGAGGTATTGGAGAAAGCATCCAATAAAGCAGCCAAGACAGGAGAAATAGCCGTAGGTTTAGGGTAGTCCAACTGCAACAACTCATAGTACCTTTTATAGATATCAGAGACCCGAGTACAATCCCCCTTAAAAAAGTCATCTTAGACAGTGTGTCCCCAAAGGGAAATTTCCTCCAAAGGAACATCAGGATTAATAGATTCCTCCTCTTCTGACCGATAGTCCAAAGGAGAAGAAATTTAAGTAGAATAAGTTAGGGATTTGTCAGCAGAATCCGACTCATCCTCAGAAGAATCCTGGTCTCTAGGCAGTTTAAGATGAATAGAGGACAAAGAAGGAGCAGAGACTGAAACCCCATGAGGAGGCTTTAAGGACATAAAGGTAGAAAATAACCCGAGTAAAAGCCTGCCACTCATGTTATGGATCCCTAGAAGCAGAAGAAACATGTTTAATGTTTTGTTTCTTTTTTAAGGGAACATCCTGAGAAGCTAAGATCCAGGGTGACAGTCAAGAACTGTAGCAGGAACATCTTCCCCAACTAGAAACTGAGGAACTCCCCTAGGCCCCTCAGAAAAAAATCAGCTGTGGTTCCCTCTGAATGTCTGAGATGGACACCTGCAAAGCCTGTTAGATCATACAGGCAGCCTGATCTTCACCAGCCTCCAACATGGTCGCAGCAGAAAATCTGACAACACATCCGGTAAAGCCTCTGGGCTCATAACAACTTCAGGAGAAACACCTGGCAGAGGCTGAACATGAGAAGATTTCAGCTGCACCTTTTTCACCACCTTCTTCCCTAATGGCTGACCCTCGGCATGGGTGATTCCTTCTATAGTATCTTTAACAAGTAGCCTAAGACGCTCATTCTCAAGATACAAGGAAAGGGAAAAATGTCTGCTGTCAAGGGATTTCAGAACAAACACCTGGCAAACAGAGCAAGACATGAAAAGCACCTAAGCAAAAAAGGCACTTATTGTGGTGGTATCTATGGGGAATCTGTCTCCCACACTGACATTTACCTTCCCTTGATGAGATTAACCTCAAGGAACACAAAAAAAAAACTAAAGAAAAAACTAAATCCCCAGTGTGGCACTTATCTTTCAAAAACAACAAACAAACATAGGAAGTCCCTGGAGAACACAAATGCATTCAACTGGCAGAAAACGGATGCAGGTAAACAGACCAACAGTGTAAAAAAACATTCAGACTGATGGCAAAGAAATTATGTTTTGGTAAGCCTGAACATCACCTTTATGCCCTAAGTTACATGGGGTGTGTAAGGTGACATTCTGCATACCTTTTATATTCAGAAGTCTTTGGAAGACTGGACAGCCATCTGGCTTTTGTACCAGGGAATCCCATATAGTTAAAAATACTGCAGCAGTGAATGTAAGGACATTTGTTATTCTTACTTTTGGTCAAAATTATTTTCGTTTTATTATAAAGCTTGTTGATTTTATGGTTCCATCATGTGGGTTTATTTCTAGGGTTTCGCTACACTTGTTTCTGCAGGGTGGTACAGCTGCATCTATGAAGGTGTTTACATGCCGGTGTAGTGTGGTGCTATAGATTTCTGCATATTCAGTGGAATTAACTGGGTTTAATGTGGATCTGAAGCTTCCCAGAGTATCACTTAAGAATAGGTACTTTGTCTTAAAGAAATTTCTAAAGGTACCTTGAGTGGAAGGGATCTTTTGTTTCTGTTTTATTTTGAAGAAGACTGCTTTATGGTAAGAACTGATGAGGATTTGCATATATGTACTATTATATATCCATATGAAGCCAATTTCAGCAGTCCTATCTATATTTTTTTGGTTTGAAATTTCTATCCTTAAGTTTCAGCAAAAGGCTCACTGCTTGTAGAAACTGCATACCTCAGATAGGTAATTTAGTGTAGTGGTGATAAAATGCATTTGTGACCCAGTCATGGCTGCAGTGAAAAAGATCTCATTATCAGCTCATTAGCTCATCTTGATTAGCGAACACTAGAACTGTCAGAGACCGTAGAGATGGCAAATGCACCCCCCCACACACACACACACACTCACCTGTAAAGTTGATCACAGTCATAAAAATATTCTACCACACTCACTCTGTAACACACACACACACACATTTACACAGCTTATTATGTGTGTCCATAGAGACATGCATATACACATCTTTACACATAGACATACTAACATACACCGCACTGCCATTTCTTTGATAAAGTTACCTGCACTTAGAACTTCACCCACAGACTCAAAAAACATATTTCTTTCATCATGGTTTGGTGTTTCCTACATTTTAACACCACTCTGGGACTATTTACAGGTTTTTAAATATTTTTATACATAATTTCTGAGTCTGACCACATGAGGTCCGGTGTCTTGAAGTAATTGTGATTGTTTAGTCTGCTCTAGGTATCCCACAATGCAGTGCATGTCTGCAAAAAAAGTACATCACACAGGCCTCTTTCTTCCTAAAGCTCATGTCACTGCATTGATTTTGCATGCATACAGTGGTGTCTTTCAGTCAGTTAATTTTAAGTAACATTTTATGCCATTCATTGACTACTTAAAACACAAACAGTGCAAATGCCAAAGAACAGACTTTCTAAGTGCTTTTTACTGCTGCTTCTTTTTAGAATGGCTAAATTGCAGTCTTTTGTGAAGCCTGAATTTTACTACTTTGATTCATCTCCCATCCCCCTTCACACACCTAACTTACTTAACTGTCAAAGTGCTAAGGGTAACTTAAGCTGTTACTTGCTGTGATTGACAGCAGGAGACTTGACTCATGTACTCTTTCCTTGTTCCAGACTTTACTTTCTCTATGGGTAGGGGAAATACCAGGAAGATGTAAAGCAGCAGGCTTTTCCAGGGTGGGATAAAAGTTTTTGAAAGTTAAACTACCACAGTACAGTAAGGTGCTGTTCTAGTGGAGAGAAACACTTGATTCGAGATATTTTAAATGCTGTATTTTTGTTTATTCATAGCAGGGACAGCAAATAGGGAGAAAAAGGACAGAGAAGTTGAGCATTTAATAACAGAATCCCATTGTTGCCCTTTAACGCAGTCTTTTACTTGTGTTCACTTTTTACTCCCAACAATAACATTTTATGTGGTTAAATGATTACCTGTATCACTTCCATTGTAAATTAAGAGCTTCTGGCATTTCTAAGAGAGAACATATGGCTAATTAGCATTAGCTACTCCCCTAGATTGTGAATAACATGTAGCTTTGCCCCCTGAGACTGTTCTTTGCACTGAGGCCCCTGTTAGTGGGAAACTTCAGTATCAAGGTGATCTAAAATTGGAAAGGCTTACCAAGCTGGGGAATAAATCTGTGCTATGGCTTCTTACTCACAATAAACTTTTTTTGAATTCCAGACAATATGTTGCTGTCATTGACTTCATCTTCAGTGAATGATATGCTGTCCTGCACCCACATAAACTGCAGGGCTAATATTTATTTTTTGTTACTTGAATACTAAGTTATTTGTTTTACTTTTGTGAATTGTACTCTTTGCAAGCATTTGTCACATATAACAAGAAGCATGTAGTTAGGGAAATGATCCAAACCACATCTTTACTTAAGAATATATGTAATAGCTTAAACTACTCTTTTCATAGAGAGTTTTATGTAGAAGCCAAAGCTGAGAATTCTGTTTAACAACTTTGTGCTGCCATTTTAACTAACCACAATGTAATTTTGCATGCCACAGATCTTTCATCTTGTGTGCTGTAAATCCTGCCTGGCTTTGCAACCTGATTTGGGCTGTGCTCTTAATCTTAGGAAGAAGCTGTGCTAAACCTTAAACTGGGAAAATGTAATTAGAACAAAAATGCATTAATTTAATGAGAAACAGAAAGAAAATTTAGTAATTAATTCTGGTAACTAAGAAAATTATCACCTTGCCATGGATGGCATTTTTTGCTATATTGCAAATGGGCAAAAGGAATGTAATTTAGTAAATATAAAAAAGAAAAAAAGTTAATTCCATATGATGTAAGGCTATAGTACAACAATTATATTCTAGTCTTTACATGTTTTCTGGCGCAAGGTTGCTCAATGCAGAAATTGTATATCGTGATTTGCATAGTCATCAGTTATTCTTGTGTACTGTAACTTCAATCTTTTAAACACACTGCCTAGCTCCAAGACTCACTGAAGACTCAAAGACGCACACATTTTCCCAAATTTAGATGATTGTCTCATCTTTACAGACTCACTTTTCAGCTGTCAAGGAACTTTTAGTTTCAACCTTGGATTTCAGATCAGTTGGCAGAAGTTTTGTACCATCCCTTCACACAAGATAGTATTCCTGGGATGTTTGTTGCACTCAATCAAAATAAAAGTTTTATTTTCCCTCCAGACAAACTAGAAATGTGCCAATACTTCATCTTTGAGTTCCTCTGCTTTAAACCAAGCATATACATAGCAATTTCTCAGGATTCTTGGATACATGGCATTGATGATTATCATGTTAGCCTTTTCCAGACTACACATAAGGAAATAGAATGGTACCCCAGATCAGGTTGGACTCAGTATCTACATTTTTTGAAATTTCAGATTCTAGTTCTAGGATTTGTGAAAATGAAAATTGGATGGTTAATAGACCAGATTGCTTGCAATCCATTGTCTTCCATTCTCTCTTCTGTCCCCACTCCAGTCAGTCACCTCATACCCTTTAGATGTTGCATGTGGAATGGTTTCAAAAGGGATTAAAGTGCAAGATCTGTGGGATCCTGTAGACAGAAAAAAGCACATACATGTCAGGAAGATGTTGGCTGTTATCAGTGTCTTGAAAGTCTTGGTCCTCTGCAGATTTACACAGACAACACCACAGTAATATGGTACATTAAAAAAAAAACATAAGGGTATCAAATCATGCCGTCTATGCAGACTGCCTACAATGGCTTGGGAGACAGCAAATGAGCTCAGTTTGACTCTTCAGGCTTTTAACATTCCTTCAGAGCAAAATCTTATTGAAGACAAACCCAGCAGGACCAGGATAGATGCTGACACATGGAAACTTCACCCTGGGGTCTTCCAAGAATTTATCCACCTGTGGGAAACACCTCACTCTATGATGTACATAGGCAGAGCAGATATTACCAAGTACTTTCTCTTCTTACTTGGTTAGCAGTTTTGCTGTATTGCTATGCTTTCTTTGCTTCTTACTTTTCTATAAGTAGCCTTTTTTTAATTTTTACTGCATAGAACTATCCTGCTCTTAATATTTTTTTCTGTTTCGTTTATTCAGCTGGTATTTTTATTTGTCTTTCTGTACTTTCTTATACTCCCTAAATGTTGTACATATCCCCAGCCATTTATATCCTTAGAATACTTTATTTATCCTTTATTTTGATTTCCATATTTGTTATATATAAATGTTGTGCTGGCAGTTCTGATTTATCCTCCACAAAGAAATTTTCATTCAGTAGCATAGCTTGGGTGGGATGTAGGGGGCAGCAGCTCTGGGTGCAGTGTGTTAGGGGGTACAATGGGCACATCCCGATCTCTCTTTTGTGCATACTAGCATTTTAATGCTGGTATTGCATTTGTGGCCAAAAGTGAGTGCTGTAGTGCTTTGTGTGGAGTATGAGCTGCAGCAAGTGACTGCTACTTGCAACAATCGGTTTGCTAGAGTTTAAAATATGAAAAGACCTTTTGTTTTGAAAGCAAAGTACTGTAGCTATTCACTTTAGGAGAAATTTTTTTTTGAGGAGCTCCAAATCAGGGGATGGCACCAGGCACATTATTAGTTAGCTACACTTCTGTCTACATATGGAATGCACAACACAGTGCTTTTTATTATAATCATGGGTTATCCTGGCTGCCATACCATAACTCTTTCTATGCAAAACATACATCTGCTTGTGAAAGTAACCCTTTCTTGTATATTTTTATACTCATTTATAGATATCTGCATATGTAATGTCTTATATTTGGCATTCTTCATACAAAAATTCTTTATTAAAATTAGTTCACTATGTTCTGCTAATATATTCTATATAGTTATTTAATCAGTATTTAAAAGATACGTATTCCATCTATAAATTTAGTTGCTTCTTTTCCATTTGATGCCATGTCACTGTAAATCTGATTTATTTATGCTGTATCTAAATCAGATTTTTGTTCCGTCAAACTTATGTATGGTTGCTACCCATATTTTTTCATTTGCTAAATATTTATTATGAATATTAAATTTTTTCAAGCAGCAAAGTTCATCACTACTGTCATTGTAGTAGTATAGTGACATGTCAATTTGTTTGACTTTCATTTCATCAAAATAGATATTTAAAGCATAATTTTGCCAAACTTATTATTATTATTATTATTATTATTATTATTATTATTAAAATACTTTGCAGTGCTGTTCTGGAGGGAAGCATATCCTTTGCATCTATCATGTGGATACTGTGTTACAAGAGATCTGTCCATCCATTACCTATATTGCAGTAGATACTTCTGCTTGGGGTCTAGGATGGTTGAAGAGGTTACAGAATTTTAATAATGCAATTCACCTGCATTATTCAAGTTACTGTTCCTTTAAGGACTCACTGCAAACTAAAGTGCGGGAACAAATTTTATTGGATGTCTTTAGGACATATTGGAATATAATATTTCATAATTTCACTTTCAAGACTATGTGTAGGATTCATAAAGTACACTATGTGTACATTTTGTGTACACTTTCTGAATTCAAGAACATCTTTAATATAATGCTTGCATTGTTTGTTCACTTAGAAAGGTATTAAATTAAGTGTACACATAGGTAGACTTTGTGGTAACCTTTATGAATCCCATCCTCTATTGTGTTTAAAAAATAGTGTAATCCCAGAGCAGACATAAGCAATTGCTACCTCTTTGAGGTTAAATATAAAAGGAGGAGGATTAATGGCAAATTATTGTAGTCTAAAACGATATCAGACTGCAGATATCTTATTGGAGCTTTGATGTAAAATGAAATCATTTAATAGATTTTTACTACCACATATTTAACACATTCAAAGTTGTCTCAAGAAGAATATTATAATACTTTGCTTTCCTGTGAAATTGATTTTTAAATAATATCTCTTACGATCACAAGTTTAGCTTTTATTCTTTTGTTACCATGCCAAACTCAGGATTCATTATGGGTGTGCATTAATACTCTTCTTAGAGTACTTGATTGCCTCTGTGGGTGCATTAATATCATTTGCATCCATTGCCTCAATAAAAATAAAAATGACATATTTTACATATTTATGTTAAGCCTTTTAGTATATATTTAATAATGTTGGTATTATTTGAATAAATTCTCTGAAGAGACTTTGCAGAAAGAAATAAAAAATCAAATGTAAGCTATCCCTAAGTATGTCTTTTAAAACAAGTTATTTTGCTTGAAATGTGTCTAGACCAGTGGAGGTTTTCTTAACATTTTCCTTTATGGGTCCATACTTAAAGTTATGCTTAGGACCATTGGCAAGTATTACAGTCTGTCTAAACTACTTTTTCCCATGTATGTCTCTAGATGTTCATTATTCTCACAGCTACAGTAGCTTTTTGGCTATATGGATTGTATCCAGTTCTGAATACAACAAAACAACATCTCTGCAAAGCTCTGGCCCCCTCCCAGACCTTCACTCTGACTGCAGATTAGTCATCCCAGAGTAGGAAAATCCACAGTTAGAGTGAAGCAATCTTCAATACTTTCTTGCTGCCTTAAGAGGAAGCAGTTCTGGGGTTCTACAGGAGCAACAACAGCCTGGAAGATTAATTTCTGGCAGATAATTCCCCTCTAGGGAACCCTTCTACACAGATATTGTTGCCCTTTTAAGAAAATATTTGTAATTTTATTTTGTGACCATTTAAGAAACTTTGTATTTTTCACAATATTTGAATCTTTTTCCTTCTGGGATCACTGTTTTTAGCTAAGTGCCTACTTTTTTTCATTTAGGGTCTATTTTGTAGAAAATGTGCCCTGCTTTTGTGAACATTTAATGTTTGTGAGAAAATTTAAGTATTGGGAAGTGTTTTAAATTGGCAGACATATGTTTTGATGTTATAGTGCCTGTGTACACTTCATGAAAACTTGCCTGTTATTTTTTTCTGTCAGAGTGTATTCAGTTTTACTGCTTCATTTCTGAAAGGACTTTAAGTGGTGTGCTCATACTTTAACTAAAAAGGGGACTGTGTGTGTGTGTGTGTGTGTGTGTGTGTGTGTGTGTGTGTGTGTGTGTGTGTGTGTGTGTGTTGTTTGCCAACACTCGCTTGACAACCTACCTTCTAACTTACTCATTCCAGTACTTTTTACTGGTTTTCAGATCTCTTCTTCAGCTGCAACATAGATATTTACTTTGATACTGCTGGCTGTTCTCCCACTGTACCTGAAAAAAAAAAAAAACAGCAGCATAATAGAGAGCCCTTGCATGCTCAGTCAGTGCCTCAGCCATTGTTCAGTGAACCTTTAGTGGCCATCTGTTGTTCCACAGACCACTCGCTCCTGGTATAGTACTTTTGGTCACTGTTTTTTGGGAGACATTTTGGGGATCAGCCAAGTCCTTTATGTCTGTTCCAGTGTCTGGAGCGAGCATGGGAGAACCATCTTCTTTGGGTCTGGGAGGTGCTCTGGGGGATGGTTCTTAGGCTAACCAGGGAGAGAGATCTCTTGAGAGGGCTTAACTGCCATTTCCAAATCAGGCATCTATCAGAGTGCTACCTACAAAGAAAAAAAAAAAAAAAACAGAAAATTAAACAGTGTGCATCTTAGGGCATGCTGTAGGTTAGAGAAGATGATTCCCTTAACTTAGCCAAACAGTTATTACAGGTTTTTAATCCTTGGTCACAGAAATCCTTACAAGAGGGTATTGTTACTAAAGAAATTCCTGAGGAAAATCATAACAGGACTTAAACATCAACAGAAAAGGCTTCTTATCCAATTCCAATCCCAGCCCAGAACTCTTATTCTGAGAAATATGTGTCCTGTGTACCTCCTTTGAAGAAATTTTCTTTCTCTCACACTATTTCCAGGATGAATGAGGTATTTTTGGTGGGAACAGGTGGATGTTCTCCCTGAAATGAGGAGATACTATATGTTACAAGTGTAAATATCGTATTCTAAACCCATCCTGCCCATTTTGTCAGTCTTGGAGGATGTGTAAAGTGCCCCCTGTAATACTCTTGACTCTCAACCAAAAAGGCAGATAAACTGTATAGAGTACCTAA
Organism: Protopterus annectens; assembly: GCF_019279795.1. NCBI lineage: Eukaryota > Metazoa > Chordata > Ceratodontiformes > Protopteridae > Protopterus > Protopterus annectens. The sequence goes on along the minus strand of NC_056744.1, from coordinate 1,467,348,058 downwards.
GACTAACATTTTTTTGTTTTCTCAGCTTAGAGCAGATCCCACTGCAATATCTACCTCTTTGCTAGTTGGGAACAGAGTATTATTTTGTACCAGACCCACTCGTGAACAAAGATGGAAAATTATTGGACAGATATGGCAACAGAATTTTCTCTTCTTCCACTTCAGCTTATAGAATACTTAACCACCAGACACATACGTGGAAATACATTCTGTTTTGTCCAGAGTTTGAGGGAATACTCCACCTCACTTCGTTCAGGGGCCAGCTCCTTTCTGATTTCTGTTTCAAAATTTTTCAGGTATGTAAACATGCTTTGAAGAGTGTGTATGATTGTGCAGATACTATTCTAGGGCCACTGCTACTGATACAGTGCTGAGAAGGTATGCCGGTGTATGTAATCAAAAGTTTGTTGATAAAGTAATGTCTGAGATTACTTGACCCCTCAAGCAGTCTTATGAAAGAGGGAAGTTAATTCAGTGTGTGTCTTTTGATTTTTCCATCCTTCCTTTGTAAATCTTCCAGATCCTATTTTCATTTTAAAAACCAAACCATGCAATCTCTGCCACATCAATGCAAACAGGGAGAAAAAAGGAAATGGCAAGAGGGGAACAACAAGAAACAAGGATATTGACAGTCTAATTCTTCAGAATGACTATTCCAGTATTCTGTTCTCCATCCACATCCCTCTTGTTCCTCTCTCTAAATATGCCTCAGAAACCTGCTGTTTATATTCCTGTTTGGCAGAAGATTGTTTCAGACACATGGGGTGATAAAAGTGGTTCATGGAGGGCTACACTGGATACAGATACCTCCTTTCAGGTTCAGGGGAATTCCTCCCCATCCTTCTAACTACACATTTTTTTCCTCAAGTTCTTCAGCATTTACTTACACCTACCTGTCATAGAAGTCATGCCATCAGATTAAAGTGAAAAGAGTTTCTATTTCAGAATGTCTTCGGTTCCAAAGAAAGGCCTTTCTTGGAGACTACTTGTAGATATTTCCTTTTTAACTCTGTATGTGAAAGTACTAAAGTTCAAAATGCTGACCTTTCAGACAGTGTTACCTCTCATCCCTCCTTTCTATGTCATAGTAGCATTAGATCCAAAGGATGCTTATCATCACATTTCCATAGCCACAGGCTTCAAGAAATATCTCATATTGTCTGTGTCAGGGTTACTTTACCAGTTATCTCCAGTACCATTTATGTTGAATGCAGCTCCAAGGGTGTTTACAAAGTGTCTAGCTCCAGTGATAGCTCATTGCACACCACATGGCATTTAATATTCCCTTATTTAGATTACCTGTTTAACTTTGGAGAGTCAAGGGTTTTTAATACTGGTTTTATCTCTTCTTACCATTCTGTGATTCCAGATAAACATATATAAATCCTCCTTGACTCCATTATGCAGGATTGTGTTTCTGGGCTGCCTTGTATACACTTCTCAGCAAAACAATTTTCTTATACAAGTAAAGGTGGATTTTTTTTATCTGGATGCTTTCCTGAGCTTCTCCAATTACTCTCAGACACCTGCAAGAGAATATCTTAGGATTCCTCTCACCAAATTACATATGAGAAAAATTCAGGCATTTGTAAAGAACACATGGACCCAACATCTTCATCCTCTGAAATTTCATATTTCAATTGTGGCCTTTGCCAAAAGGAACATCACTGGTGGAGACAGCAAATGGATTTAAACCCAGGTCTCACCTTTTCTCCTCAGATCCTACATCAGTCTGTAAGTAGAGACATGACAGATTTCACTTGAGGAGCAGTTTCTATGGGGATAGAGGTACACGCCTTGTGGAATTCCTCAGACAAACCAAAATACATAAAAGAGAGATGTTGGCTGTAGCCTATGCCTTAAACGCTCTTCACCATTTTTGATCCCCTAGATCTCTTAGGTGATTACAGACAACACCACTATGATGTGGTGTGATGACCCACCACTGCCACACAGTAGTCAAGGAGCCTCATTCCTCACCACTGGCAACAGTGGGGGATGTTCACTGAGAGGATAACAGGTACACCTACAGTATTTCCAGAAGCAGCTCTCCGCATCCAGTGCACTTTCCCTTAAGAGCACACAGAGACCACAGTCAGTCCAGAGCTGGTTTCTTCGTCTTTCTCCAGATCCCCAGAAAGACTCCCCACTGGCACAGCTGTAGAGTTGAGATCTCAGCTGAGTGACCAAGCCAAGACCTCCAGCATCCTCTCTGTCCAGCCAGTGGTTAGTGTCCCTGCCCAAGTAGCTGACACACACATTCATTGAGGTTTGATTTACACACACACACACACACACACACACACACACACACACACACACACACACACACCTTGGAAAGGCTGGCACAAGTTTACTAACTATGCCCCCTTCTGTGCAGACTGTAAGGTAGTTTTCACTGCCACCAGTCATTCCTGCCAACTACCTTAAGGCCCTTAACAAAGGATATCCAGTCTTACCGTGTAATATTAACATTAACAGAAATGGTAGTTTGACCCAGAGCAAGGCTATTAGTTCTGACCCACACAGTGTCACCAAATAAATATGCAAGTACTCTCAGAATGTAACTATCTCTGCACAGATCAGCCACAATGAAAGGTTTAAATATATGTAATAATAATAAAAGAACAAGACAATACTAAATATGTATTCACAGTGACATCAGAGTTCAAACTCACAGGAAATATTAAAATAACACTGCAATACAGGCTCACACAAATAAAGAAAAACATCTAAACTGAGCTTCACTATATTCCTAACTAAATCTAAGAGAGCTAATATACCCTAGCAACTTACTTCATTAGAGCAAGGCACATATGGTGAATAGTTCTTATTGTTCTTATCAGATCCAAGACAGAATGCAGAATGGCCTGTCTCACTAAGAGACTTCTCAAAGTAATACCTAAATATTACTGCTGGGATAGCTTGCAGAATGAAATAATTTCCAGTCATCTGACTTCTAGTTCCCAGGCAAAAGCCCTCCATGCTGGCAGCTGGCAGCATTTAGCATCTACCTGTAAAAATACTCATACAAGGGCTTTTGCTCAGGTCTTTTGCAGATGCTGGAGGTCATAAAACAATTGCATTCCTTTATGCTTCCAAATTAGCAATTAGTTCACCCTAAATACAACACAGAAGCCTTTCTAGTACAGACTCTGTGTCTCTAAATGCATTGAAACATTATGGCATAGCCTATAAAGTAATTTAATTTCAGATATTTTCTAAACTTTGCTGGACTGAGGTTAACCTCCTGTATTCCAGTTTCCACTGTTAAATATATACATTTAAACAGTTCCAATAGTGCATGTACATTTCTGCTCTATTCCAGTAGGGCACACTGTGGATATATTTTAAGCACAGCACTTTACAAATACCTTTTCAACACAAACTTCTGTACAAAGCAGTTTGATATACATGACACATAGTTCTAAAACATTTGTAACACAGGCATCTTGTATAGATTAATTTGATATTCACAAATGACATATAATTATTTACAAAATTCCAGCTAGCTGTGCTGACAGTACCTTCTTACCTCACATGTGGTACATAAGTAAGTGGGGGGACGGGACAATGTTGGACTCTGTGCAGGCTAAATTTGATGGCTGTGGAGGTAGCTCTACAGCATTCCTTAAGCCTGCAAGTAATCCACATTCTGTCAGAGCAAAATGTAGTGGCAGTCAAGGTGAACAGGACCAATATAGACCCTCACAAATAGAATTTGAATTGGGTGATCTTCCAGGATTTGATGCAGTTGCGAACATCCCAGCTAGATCTGTTTGCCTTTTTCAAAACAGACAACTGAACAAATTCTTCTCTAAGACTCATTGCAAGCAAGCCTTGAAAATAGATACATTTTCACTCCTGTGGTCAGGTATGTTCCTTTAGGCATCCTCATCCTTTACACTGGATACTCAGGGTAGTATCATTGTGGTGATTCCCTTTGGGCTTAGACAACATTGGGTCCCTGTTCATATGGAATTGGCCAAGGGCAATTACCACAAGCTTTCTCACAGATTGGACTTAGTCAAGACTGGGGGAGTTTAATACACCCCAGTCTCAAACAACATCAAATAACTTCCTGGATAATTCAGTTTTGATTTAGGCAGCCATTTTATGAGGATGTGCAGCAGGTACTAAAGCAGGCAAGAAAACCTATCACTAAGCAATCTTATATTGGCAAGTGTAAAATTTCTATTTCAATTGGTGCCTAGCCAATAATGAGGGTTCCATCAAGGATTATGCATCACTGGTTCTGAAATATTATGTGAGTTACTTCCCTCTGGCCTGTGTTATTTCTCTGTCAAGGTAGATCTTGAGGCCATTTCAGCATGTCTGCCTGTGGATCCTCCCCTTTCTTCTCTATTTTTGGTAAAACAGTTTCTTAAGGGGCAGTCACATATTTGGCCTTCTAGAAAACAGGTGGCCCCTTCCTGGGATCTTAACTTTCTGATAGAAAAGTTAATTGTGTCTCCATTTGAACAAGGTCATCTAGCCGGTTTAAAGGTCATCACATGAAAAACTGTACTTATTGCTCTGACATCTGTAAGAAGAGTATCAGAGTTTCCAAGTCTCATGGTAGTTGAACAATATCTAGTCTTCCGTAGAGACTGGCTCATTAAGAACAAATCCCATATTTATGCAAGTTGTTTCAGAGTTTACTCTGAATCAAGTTATTAATCTCCAAATGTCCTATCAGGATCTTTGGAATCAAGATAAAAGGATTCTACATCCTTTGGACATGCATAGGCAGCTCAGGTACTATCTTGACAAAACCAAGTCCTTTAGAAGAGAAGATCAGCTATTTATTTCTTATGATGGGACAAAGAAGGGACAACCTGTGTCAAAACAGACTGTTTTAAAGTGGTTTATTTTATTTATATATTTAACATTTGTTAACTGGGAAATTCTGACTTGGAACAAAGTCAATTTTCAGCGGAGGCCCTGGGAGAAATGCTCCAGATGCATGTCTTTGCTCTCAGCAATTGCCTTTTGATGTTACCCATGATGGTAAATCAGTTCCAGGCAGCATGGACATCCTTCTAGAGTCTTGGCATCTGCAATGGCATATTAGAAAGTAGTAGACTCTAGAAGCATTCTGTAAGCATTAACTTAGTCCTCTGTATGTACTTTTACAAAATATTACAAACGATTTTTTTTCCATTCCAGGACTGGATTTGCTAGGACCATTCTCCAGAGAATTCTGGATGCTTATCTTTCCTCCACCTCCCAGGTTGTATAGGCTTAGGAATTAACCCATATAGTCAATAGACTACTGCAGCAATGAGAATGATGAACATAGCACAGTTGTGTAAGTTGCACTTACCATAACAGTAGGTCTTTGATTGTCTTACTGCTGCAGTACCTACACTTACCCACTAGCCTCTTACTTCTGTATATAGTTGCTTGTTGGGATATGTTTTAGAGGTTCAGGATGAGCACATTCATCTATCTGTATGGGCAAGAACATCCTGAAGAGTGCTTCACTCTGACTGCTGAGTTTCCTCCTCTGGGCAGACTAATCTGCAGTCATAGTGAAAATCTGGGAGGGAGAGAGAGCTTTGTGAAGCTGTGTGGTTATATCCTGTATCCTGGGCAGGAACTAACCCATACAGCCAAAAAGCCATTGCAGCAGTGAGGAATTCCAGCATTTACTGTTATTGTAAGTGCAGCTTATGCAAATGTAATTTTTTAAACAATTTATCTGCGGTATTACTTTATAAATATGGGAGGTTTACTCCATAGACCAGAAATGTACTGTGCAACAAATCTATGGATTTCATTCAACTTCTGTATGGCTAAACATTACATGTCTTCACCAACTAGCAATATTCTCCCTGCATGATATTGAATAATAGTAGGATTTTCTAAACAATGCCCTTCATCTGTTAATTCATCAACAATAGATATTCAATGCACTCCCTATTGACATGTCAGAACTTCCAATGCTGACTGCATCAACAGCAGATGTAGTTCAATGTGCTCCCTACTGATATGTCAGAAATTGCAGTGCCAAGGATACACTGAAAAAAAATGCAAAAGAATGAATAGTGAACATTGCTGTTCTCCTTTAAACTTCTTTTAGTGGGATCAAGCCTCCATATACTCCTTGAACTTATATATACATATATGTGTATACATACATGCTACTAATAGTTGATCAACAAAAATCTTGACATACTATACATAAACACTCTGCAATTCATGTTCTGAGGCTAATCCTCATGACATGCAAAAACAAAAGTGGTTTTGCTGAAGGAAGCTCCTCTTCACTCCCCATATGGGGGGGGTCATGCCCCCACACCCCGTGCTAATTATGTATACTATCTTTGACATTGCCCAATCCCAGGGGAAAGGGCATATCCCCTACTCCAGGAACTGTCAGTCTTGCAGAGCTGTCAACTATTTGCATATATCGACCAAAGTGAGTTGACAGTACACAAGTTGACCATCTGCAGTTTCAGTTTTTTGGGACTTCCATAGATATATCAACCCCAAGATTATCGTACCTTGGAGAAAAGGGACTATTCCAAAAAATGGCAAACTCTGACTTAGTATGTGTATGTAAATCTAGATTTTCGGCCATTCACTCTCTATTCTAACTATTCCAATGGTTACTTTTCTACTGGCTGAAATGTAAAATGATCACTAAGAAATTAATGTTGTCATCTTAAATCACTCTAAAATTAAGTGTCTTATTGTGGATAATCCACAATGATACTATATGGCATCGCTTTTCTGCAGTCCCTTTTAGTAAACAACTTGCAAAAAAACACAATGAACTGCTGTACTGTAGGTTGTAGCTTTTTTTTCACTTAAAAGTACACATATAGTTAAGTACATAATTTTTAATGGAGAATAAAATAAAAGTCTAAGATCAACTTGTTTGGGCTTTATATGATTATTGATTACAGTACAGAAGTCTGCTCACTAGGAAAGCTACCACATCCTTAAATTGCAGTTTTCCAATAATTTGATCAGGAACCACACAGAAAAAACAATTCTCAAATCTTTCTTGCAGCTCCTGACTTTTCAGGGCTCCGCTTTTACACAGTAGCTTCCACATAAATGCCTACGTATATAGAGAGCTGTTCTGCTTCTGCCTACACCATACACTACAGCACTGCAGTCTACTGTATAATATCTCTATTCTTTTTATTTTGACTATCCATTAATTATGATTCTCAAGGAATTATTCTAGATAAGACAAAATGACAATGCAAAATTGAACCATAGACAAAAAAATGATTCGGTTAAGTGCAAATGCTGTCTGTTATAATCCACAGATAATTTCTTGGACAACTGTTTGATATTCCGGGAGTAGTTAGTGCAAGCTCTGGAACATCAAGACTGAATGACGAAAAATGAAGACTGACTGCAGTTTCTTGTAATATTCCCTATTCTTTTAGGAATGGAAGTCTTGAAGTTGGTATACATGAGTTTGGTGGGTGTGGAAGGTTTGTCTCCTGCAAAAAGAAAAGTTTTGAAGAGAATAGTGATGGACAACATTTGCTGGAATGTTGTCCTTTATTTTCAGTTTTTTTTCATAATTCTGGAGCTGACTCTTATGAGTCCCAGAAGAATTACAATAGAAATCCAGCCCTTAACATTAAACCACCAGGGGATACCAGCAACATATATGTAGCTGGCACTGTTGCTGGCTGACATAGCAGAGATGACTTTGACAGCCTTTGACAGCAATGCACAAAAATCCTTTTGTTGCAAAGAATGATATCAGCTGCTAACACTCTGTAGACCACAGTATCTTCTACCTAATCCAGTGGCAAACGGACTACATACAGATAACAAGCAGTATGGCCTAGTATGCACACATACCTATCCTTTGTGCACTTGTGTGTCTTGTTTGGGGGCAACAGCCATATTCTTTACCAGTTTTGCTGAACCAAAGGACTTGATCAACCTTAACATGTTTGTACTGAACATGAAAAAACTCAACCCGTTTTATGTGGCAAGCATGCCTTCCCTATTAGACTTCTATGTCAGGAATGCATGTTACTTGAGAAAGTTTTTCTCAGCATCACCAAACAAACTGTCAGTAACTTGTTTGCAGTTAGAGACCTTCTAACCACTATAGTACAAGCCTCATTTGAAAGTTTTTTTTCTACGAGGCATAACACTGTACCATTTATTTAACATAAAAATATTAATCTCCCATCTTAAGCCCATCTATTTCATTTCAAACCACTCATCCAAATGCCATAACAGTATTAGCCAAAATGTACTCAGTCTTAAACTAGAGTATTTTCTCCAAAATGTCACACTTCATTCCTCACATAACACCAACTTAATACCAACTACAGTAAATTCTGTATGCAGATGCATTAACTTCTACCCTACAACGTTCTACTTCAGCAGCACTTCTGCTGTTCTGTGAGGTGTAAATTGCAAATCAAACATTTAACGGGCCTGTAACCATAATAATAATAAAGCACTTGCTCTTGTTTGACCCCTTCTTTGTCTTGCAGAAAGAAGTGTTAGTTAAACTGTTCTCTCCAACGGGAACCACCTACCAGAAAATATTGGACAACCTACAGACTACAAAGCTTTTAGAAGTCCACCTAATAGAGACTTAAATGGTTCTGTAATATGGACAAAGGCTGGTATCTTATGACTCTTTAACCATCTGTCTACCAAGGGGTTTGTGACCCTCATCTCTTGTAGCACAATGCACAAAGTGAACCTTGCATAACATAAATTTAAGTATACAAATAGTAAAGTCTTTCCTTTTGCTTTTTTTGTTTGATTTCCTCAAGTACACTAGTCATAGCTGTACAACTGCTACTAGATGAAATTAGTTGAAATATGTATTACAAATTGGTGTCTGTTTTGTTTAATTACAATGAAATTCTACAATGAATTTTCATTTTTTGGGTGCTTTTGTACTATGTGTTTTATGGACATTGTGCTCCACCTGAGTTGTGGCTGAGACTCCAAGGATGAGTTAACTAACCTTCTTCTTTTGGCTTTTTCCTGGTTAGGGGTCACCACAGCAGATCACCTGTCTGCTCATGATTGGCAGTGGAGATTTACAGTGTCAAGTTGCCAGCCCAGCGCCCAACCTTCCACAGAAGGCACACACACATACACTCATGCCTAGGGCCAATTTAGAGTATCCAATCCATCTACAGCATGTCTTTGGGATGTGGAAGGAAACCGGAGCACCCGAAGGAAACCCACGTGACCACAGGGAGGGCATGCAGACTTCGCACAGAAGGCACCCCAGCCGAGGATAGAACTGGAGAACCTCTTGCTGTGAGGCGGCAACGCTAACCGCTGCACCACCGTGGCCACCCTAACCTGATTAACCTGATTAACAAAAATAAAATAAATGAAATTCCATTTGCAAATGCCTTCATAGGCATTTTAAATTAGTCTGGACTCTGATAGAAAAGTGCAAATTCATGCATTCAATTACTTTTTTCATTTAGAAACTAAGTATAATGAGGGTTTCATAGAAGCAGCTGTTATTTTGCTACAACTTTTAGGAAAGAAAAGGTAGGCTTAATTAATAAACTTTAAAATCAATATTTAGTGCTATGCTGTTAAATTGCAGGGATTAATTTGGGCCCACTGAGCACTGTATAGGGTTATATGCTTTAAGTTCATTAGAGATTATTAAAATTGGCAATGTTTCATAGTCACTTTACTGTAAACAAGTTACCTACATTTGGTAAAAATCATACCTCTCAACTTCTTAGTGCAACAGATCTGAACAAAACCAAAAAATAACAGGAGGACAAAAGCCTAAACATATGGACAGATTTTAAATATTGCTGTTTTACCTTAGAAAGTTCCTAGAATAACAGGTTTTGTGTTCTGAAGGATATGAAGTCTGAAATTCAGATGTCTACCATTATTTAGTGATTTCAGTCCTCAGTGATTTATAAGAAAACCACAGACTTCCTCAGGAGCAGGCCAAATGTATGAAGTGAAAATCTGAACATCCTATGAAAATATGTGAAGTTGAGAGGTATGGGTAGAATCAGAGCTGATTGTAGCTGAATTGTGGAAACATTTGATTAAAACATTGTGTTGTTGAATTACAACTCCTAGAAAATTTTATGCAGTTGAAACTGTCTCCTGAGGAACTGTCCATTGTACCCACCAGATGGGGAGCTTCACTCCCCACATTCCCCCTTAAGTAAATACAGGGGCGGCTCGTGGCATCGGGCTGCCGGACTGCAGCCCCCTCAACATAAAAAATAGAAAGGAAAATAAAAAAAATTATTTTTAAAATTTCATGCGCAGTAGTCCCGACTACTGTCGGTCTACGCGCATGCTCAAGGCAGTCCCCATAGGGGGACACAAGGAGACGTCTGTGCACTTTTAAAGTGCACAGACTCGCCAGGATTATGGGTCGCGTTCGGACTGCAAGAGCAGCAGCAGGACTCGGGAAGGAGCATTGGGACCTCGTCGGGCTTTCCTTGTGATCTCGCGGGTCTTTGAGTATTGCGCGGGAAGGATGTACGTTAGCTGGATATATTCAGGTAAGTGTATGGTGCTTTTTACCTTTATTTTACAGTGTTACTGGAGAGAGTGTGTGTGAGAGTGTGTGTGTGTGCGCGTGTGTGTGTGTGTGTGTGTGTGTGTGTGTGTGTGTGTGTGTGTATATGTGTGTGTGTGTGAAAATGCCCCAGGTGCTTATGGTGGTGTGGTAGGGAATACCTCAGGCTTGAACCCTGTACCCTGTATGCAGGTGTTAAAGACTTGAGTTCCCTACCCACCACCATTTGTAAAAAAATTGCAGATTTTTGCCTCATATTCGATCTGATCTGTTCCTCATAATATCTGTGGTTTGTAAATGTTGCAATGCTTGATATTTGATGGTGTAGTAGTAGCATTGTTGCCTCACAGCTGCAGGTTCTTGGGTTTGATTCTTGGCTGGGGTTCCTTCCTTGTGGGGTCTGTATCTTCTCCCTGTGTTTGTGTGGGTTTGCTTTTGTGTCCTCCCATGTTACAAAGACATGTCTGCATTATTTCTTCCTGGGCCTCTGCTGAAAATTGTTTATTTGTTCCAAGTCAGACTGTCCTGATTAAAAAGTGTTAAATAAAATTGACAGGCATTTGAATTTCAGACTTAAGGGTTTCTGAATGTTTAATTCCTTGCATATTTGATGGTGCAGTGGTAGTATTGTTGCCTCACAGCTATAGGTTTTCTGGTTTGATTCTTGGTTGGGGTGGCTTCTGTGTGGAGTCTGCATCTCCTCCATGTGTTTGTGTGGATTTGCTCTGGTGCCCTGCCATTTTACAAAGACGTGTCTGCAGTTTTAATCCCTGCTGAAAATTGGTTTTGTTCTGTCCGCAGTAAAATTGACAGGCATTTGAATTTCAGACTTCAGGTTTCTGAATGTTTAATTCCTTGCATAATTGATGGTGCAGTGGTAGTATTGTTGCCTCACAGCTATAGGTTTTCTGGTTTGATTCTTGGTTGGGGTGGCTTCTGTCTGCATCTCCTCCCTGTATTTGTGTGGATTTGCTCTGGTGCCCTGTCATTTTACAAAGACGTGTCTGCAGTATTAATCCCTGCGTCTCTGCTGAAAATTGTTTTTGTTCTGTCCGCAGTAAAATTGACCTTGAATTTCCAACTTCATGTTCTTCAGAATACATAGTAGCACAACCTTTTTTTAGCAATTTTCTAAGTTTATAAGATGAATATTTTAAATTTGTCCCTATTTTTGGGACTGTATTCCCCCATTATTGGCTTCGTCCAGGTTTTGTGCTAAGGTTGACAGCTATGGCAAGAACTGAATTCACTGAATATGTTTGAGGGCTGTATTCCCTCATTACTGGGTTTGTCCAGGTGTTTTGTACTAAGAGGTTGACAGCTATGGTGAGAACTGAATTCACTAAATGATAGCCATTTAAGTTTCAGTCTTCCTCTTTTACAAAGCAGCTGATGTAGTGGTATGTCACTCTGACTGTCTTTTGCTCAGGGACCTTGGCAGTAAAATATATGGTGGCAACACAACATTTTATTCTAGCAACTTTCCAAGATTATACAAGCAATGTTTAATGTGTCCCTGTTTTTGGGCTTTTGACCCCAATACATTTTGGCTTTTTCCAGTTTTCTTGAGCTGCGAAGTTGAGATGCAGTTGAGTATTGAGTAGATTTTACAAGGAACTGAGAGCTGCAGGGGAATAGAAGTTTAGTGCTTTGCCAAGTTAATACTATAGCACAACAGGTTGTGTACTTGCTTTTGATGCAGAAGGTTGTGGGTTCTACTCCCACAAGGTGGATGCTGCCATACTGAGAATGTTCTCCTTGGTGAAGATACTAACTATGAGTTCGTTATCAGTTTGCCATCCATTTCCTCTTGCAATATTATTACTAGCTTATCATTTTTTAATGTAATATAGGCAATTTATTCCTGAGGGGCAACAGACACTTTATTTTTCGATGAAACCATGAAATATAAAAGTGATTGCTAGCAGCAACCGCTTCATTAGTTACAGATTTCTTTAATGTGGAATTATTTAGATGACTGACTTCAGAGATTGTGCTTATTTACTGATAATGGACTGTAGAATTGTGCATATTTACTGATAAAGGTGGACTGTAGAATTGTGCATATTTACTGATAATGGTGGACTGTGGAATTGTGCATATTTACTAATAATGGTGGACTGTAGAATTGTGTATATTTACTAATAATGGTGGACTGTGGAAGTCTGACTAGACTTTTTTATGATAAATGTTCTCAACTGGGCAGTTTTGCCATTATGGGTGCATATGGTTTGTTTCATTGCTTACTGGAAAAAATGTTCAAAACAAATTTAAAACACCCTGTAACAAGTGTACTGTATTGTACAAGAAATATAATTTTAGTACAATGAGGAAGGTGTATCAAAGAGCACATGTATGTTTCATATGCAAGGAGCCTATGATTCAAAAACAGCCCAAAATTAATCTTTATCTGCCACTGGCAAAATGTATTTTCTTTGAATGTGGGTTTCAATGCTGTTTCAATGAATGTGAGTTTCAAGGGCAGAGAAGTTTTAATGCTAAGTTTTCATTGTGAGACTGCATTGTTTTGTTTAACAGATGACTTAGTGTTTGTGCTGTAAAATACAAAATAAAACTTTCAAATGAAGTCCAACTCATCATAGAAGTAAAGCAGTATGCACATTAGTGTTTATGGTAAATGGAGTGAAATAGCCAAGTATAATGGTTCATTGGAATGGCTGCAGAGGCTCCATTCAACCATTATTTTGTCGGGGGGGGAGGGCAGCAAACTCAGACAGGCCCAGCTGAACTATACCTCCCAACTGTCCAGATTTTCAAAGAATGAATAGATTTTTGCTTCTTATTTTTGGTTTGTTGTTCATAAAATTTGTAGTTTTAATTCCTAAATGATTTGCCAGAAGTCACTCAATAAGTTTCAGACTTCATAACCTTCAGAAAAATGCATGTTAAAGTAAGACCTGTTCTATCAACTGTCTCAATTTATACAAGAGCAATTTTTAGTACTGTTTATATGTGCCCCCAATATATTTGGCCTTGTTCAGATTTACTGCATTAACAGGTTGAGAGGTACATGCAAATAAATTGCTTTATAGAATTAGGCATAGCCAACCTCTCAACTGTCCCCAATTTTTGGCTCAAAATGTTGCTCTTCCCCCTTATAATCCCTCCACAAAATAGCAATTTTGGAAGAAAACATGGAGGGTTTACAATTAAGAAATAACTGTAATAATCAAAGTTATAGATTACTTGAAATGCATGTAGATTCTTTTATATTTTGTCAGCTGCTCAAGGTAGCAGTACTAATATTAAAGTGTCCCTTCTTTGACAGGTAGCAGCTGTATTGTATGTCTATTTTATATTTTTGCATCACATTTTTGTCCATTTTTTCATAAAATTGTGTTTTTTGGCAAATTAGTGACAAATCACTAAAGACTGAAGTTAGAAAATGACAGACATTTGAGTTTCAGATTTTATACCCTTCAGAAAATTCATACTAATGCAAGACCTATTCTATTATCTTTCTAAGTTTATTAGAGCAATATTTAAAAATTGTCCTTATTGTTGGGCCTTTGTCCCACTTCTGTGTATGGCTTTGTCCAGATTTCTTGCTCTTGAGGTTGAGAAGTATGACAAATGTGTCAGGGCCATCACAGTCAGCCAGAGAGATTTCAAATTGTGACATGCTTGTTGCACCCCACTCCCCCATGTAGTGACTCTGGATGTGTCCAAGCAAGGCAAGGAGTAGTTGTATCTACCTTGGATGGGGAGGACACACTGCATAAGTACTACAGTGGCTTTTCATCTGTCCTTGATTTTGCAGAATGGTCTGGTTTCTGTCATATTTTTGTACTGTTGATTTATGCTTATTACTCAAAGTGTCTGTTGTTCTGTGTTTAAGTAGCAATGCTTTAATGACCATAAGGTAAGCTTGTCTGAGATCGTAAGATGCAAGTAAGCTTTAATAAGCATACTGTTAAAGAATTGCCAACATTGAAAGCCTTTCTGTTGTTGCCATGCAGAGAATACTTGACTAGATAATGTATAAGCCTTGGGTATTAAAGGACAGGATTCCATTATTTTAAAAAGCTCATTACACTTGTTGGAGACTTCCAGTCATCTCTACAGACTTTACCCGTAAACTAAACAGAATGCCAATCATGTGTGGTCCATAACCTGTACAGTAATCCTTTAAGCAATGTATCTTGAGCTTGTTTCTTGTTTGCTTTTCATTTTTTACTTTTATCATGTTTTCCCCATGAAACAAGTTGTCAGGCAGCAGGTCTTTTTTGGATAAGAAACATTTTTACAAGTGGCGCATCACATAGATTTCTACTTTCAGCATGTTACTTGGTACTTTAATAAAGCTGAATATATTATAATTAGGACTGCAGTGCAAGGAGAAGTGCTTTGAGTTGAGTGCTTCTGGTTTTTCTTATACTTGATTTTGACTGGCATTCCAGTAATGTATTTAAAAGTAATTTATTTTTTCATGCCTCACAACCTTTTGTTTCCATCTAGATATTAAGTAAGCTGTCATGCAGCCAATGCATTGAAATATTTTTATTCTTCTACACTTATTTTTGTCTTGATTGGACTTTCATAATGATGGTTTGCCACCCAGGGCAGCGTATTTAATTAAAGTTAGTTTTTTGTGGTTTTGTGCATAGCTCCTCCCCTTTCTGGTTGACCACACCCCTCCCCTTGACTCCACCCATTCAGCTGTCTCCTGCAGCCCTCCTGTGATTTGAAGTCACCAGCCGCCACTGAGTAAATATACTGACTTCATGGTTGCTGAGCTGCAGAGGAGAGAGTAAACCAAACACTGTGAATCACCGATGCCACTCAGATAGAAATTGTACTGGAAATCATCATCATCTGTAGGTAACACCAGTCACCATGTGCAGTCAGTCAGATAAAGGTCTTCATATGTTCTACAGGTGTGCAGTAATGCATTAGAGAACATTGTGCAGCTATACCATCTTCTACTAAATGAGTTTTAACAAAACAAGCATTCAGCTAAAGGAGTTTTCTGACATTTACACTCATTTATGATTTTAACAAATGTCACTGTAACGTAAGAAATGCCTGTAAACATAACCAAAGTATAACCTAGAATACAACATAATACTGAACTCATTTTGTGTTCTTGCCTTAGTATACCACTAACCCATAATGTAAAGTAATCATCTCCATTAATAATTTAAATAACCAAGGGTTGTTAGTGCTAAGGTAAGATGATTTTTAACATAAATAAAAAAGTAAATGAGTTTTCAAAGGCAGTAATTGCAAAGCTGTAAGTAGTACTCAGAATTACACTAATATAGAACTATTCCAGGTGCATAACTGTGAAAGTAGAGGAGAAAGAACAGTAAAGAAATAATATATTAGGTGTTGAAAAAGTGATATATGTGAAGAGAGAAATGAAAATAAGAGACAAGGGAGAATAAAGAAGTACAAAAGGAGAGAGACAGAAAGCATAGTGTCTGCACTTGTACATGTCAAGTTTGTGATAACGTATTGAAACAATGTATTTTTAGAATAATGAAGTAAAAATATAATTCCTAGCCTGTTCTGTGTACTTGGAGTCAATTTCCATTTCACCAGTATATTGTAGGTGCAGTTTGGTTTTCTGTGTGTGTGTGTGTGTGTGTGTGTGTGTGTGAGAGAGAGAGACTATATCTTATTCAGTATAAAATCCTATATGTGTTACAGGTAAAGTAATGAGTTACAGTAGTTGGGAAGTACTGATCATATTTGGTGTTGTTCATATGGTCCAAACAATATTTGCTGTTTTGAAGTTTTGCCATGTAGTTGGGTTCCATTAGGAGCGGACAAAAGGATCAGAATCCCCAAACTGCATTCACTGAAAATAGCTTGTTAAAAAACATTTTTTCAAATGTTTTTGCAAGCCTTCCTGCACCACCACCCCCAATGTTCCAAGGTTGTAGTGACTTGAAGAAGGGGAAAATTCTCCCCAAAATGGAATTAGTTCTGGCACAACTCACCAACAGTGATTCCCTATGGATGAACTCTGATCACTGGTGAGTTGAAGCTTGGGCAATCAAAGCTCCAACGGCTTAAACTTTGTCAACAAGTAAGATAACCATTTATTTGTGGTGATTTGGAGTTCATGTTCATGACCACACTATTCAGGATACATAAATAAATACATGCATGAAAATGTAGCAAGTACATAGTAAAACAAGGCAAAAACAGTTACCAGGTAAAGCAGGTGAGCAACAGTTTAATATTTTTCATGAGGTTGGGACTTAAGGAGTGTGGTAAAACTACACATAAAATCAACTAAAATGATGAAAAGTTAACTATTCTTATGTAAGGAAGTAAAGCCATAAGTGATAAGCCTTGGAAATGTAAGACAAAGGGAGAATCACAGTTACTCTAGAACATGTCAATCAAGCTGAAGACAGGAACAACGAGAAAGAGAGAGATAGATAAGGGTCTTTTTAGATAGGTTTGAAAAAATGCTTAAATGAAACTTTAAGGTAAGCTTGCCATAATCTTTTTTTTTATCTGCAATGCTTATTTACCAGTGCCTTCTCTCACCATTTCAATCATATTCAGATATTTATAAGGTATGTCTCCTTCTCAGGTGGTCAAGGTGATATTCCTCAAGTGTCAGTTGCCCAGAGGAAAAAAAAGAAAACACCGAAAAAACATAACATCAAACACTGTTCTCCATAGGAAATCAATGTCAATGTAATTTCTAAGTGTGTGCCAGCAATAATTCATTCTTTTTGGGAGATTTCTCCCTTATTTGAGTTTGGCATATATAAGTTGGAGAGCTATGCATGACGGCTTGCCCTTGCAAAAAGTGCTTAATGTTTTCACCCTTCTGAGTTTTTGGGTATCATTTTTGGCATTAGTATATTGTAGGCTTTATGGAAGACTAGGAATGATAGAAGAACCATAAATTATACAAATGTTTGCTTATCACAATCTTTCTGTGTGGTGTTCATCTGATTCAGTAATTTTTTTTAGGGAAATCCACTCAACTGAGCAGGCCATTGCATACTGTTACTAGCTAAAGGTTTTGATAACTTACCTTGAATTTTTGTGGCCTCAGAATTACTTATTTTTGCTAGCCAGGTGGAGCAGCTGAAGCTCCTGCATGGAGCTGTGAGGGCAGGGACTCACCTGTCTACATCAAAAGTTTCAGCAGGGCCAGTTTAGTTTTTGGTTCATCTGATCCTGTTTAACTGGAAACCAATTTGAGTGAAGTTGAGCAGTCATTCACTAACAGAGTCATATGTTGGAATAAAATGTAATGAACAACATACTGTATTCAGACATCTGTTTGGCATGAGTTTTCTGCTTAAATTTATTTTAGTCAAAATATTTATATTCATACCAATGTCCCTAATTCTTTCTTTGGGGGCTGCTTCTGTCAGCTCCCAGTGTTCCACTGTCTTCTGATGTTGGTTCCTATTGCCACAGTTGTTTCTCACTGCCATAAAATACATTAACGTTTTCCCATTTTTGAAGTAAAATATCAGCTTGTTTCATTGTAACTTTATGAATCCATGTCATTGTGTTTGGCTCTACAGAAATGAAAAACAAGATACTGTTGATATCTTTTATAACAAACATATGCTCAGTGTTGCAAGTCATATAAAGCAAAAAACATTTTATTATAATTCAGTGTGCTTGAGTTCTAGAAGTATAGTTAGAACTAACCTACTCCCAACTACATTGGCAATTACATTGGCATTGATTTCCTATGGAGAACAGTGTTTGATGTTATGTTTTTAGGTGTTTTCTTTTTTTTCCTTTGGGCAACATTATTCTATACCTCTCCACCAAAACCCACAATGCAGAAATAGTAAATTTTTTCCCTCACTCCCTTCTTAGTATCCTACTCCCAGTGAACTATCACTGAGTATTTTCATTGCAACAATCATTCTGCTGTGAGCACGTCTTCCACCTTGTATATAGACCAACTATTGCTTCACTATGACTGCAATTACTTCTTTAAGTGTATATATTTAATAACTTTCTTGTTTTTCAGAGTTATACTTTTTATCATAACCTGTCTTCTTCTTCTTCTTTTTCTTTCGTTTTTTTCCCAGTTAGGGGTCACCACAGCGGATCACCATCCGCTCATGATTGGCAGTGGAGTTTTACTGAGTCGAGTTGCCAGCCCGGCACCCAACCTTCCACAGAAGGCACACACATGCATGCACTCTTCATATTAAACTGTACATTCCTACCTAACACACTTTATTGTGAATATCAAACCCTTTACCATGGAAATAGTACTGTATTGCTTTGTTAAACTCAGTAGTCACAGTCTGTATAATTAAGTTCTTTGAAGAAAATCTTCATGTATAATGTATTGAGATATTTTTGGACTTTTTTCTGTCCTGTTTTATTAGTTTAAGGTGGAGCTTATCTCCCCGGACCTCTACTGAAAATGGACATGTATCCAGTTAGACTAGCCCAGTCAACAAATGTAAAATAACATAAAATAAAATAAAATAAAATAAAACTTATGTTAGATTAAGGTGGACCTTAGCTTTGTCTAGACATAGTAAGGCCTTCCTGAATTTAATTCTGGTGGCTGTCAAAAAATCACTTGCTAGAAAGTGGAAATAATATAGTAACAGAGATGAGAGAACTGGAAGTGGGATCTTTAGAAAGGGGTAGGGAAAAAAATACATAGAAAAAAATGGGAATTGTGGAAACAATACATGTAGAATAATATCTTGGACGAGGAATGAGGTTTAAGGGAAGGCAGAATTTGAATGAGCTATGTAATGTTCTAGTAAAAATGACCGTATAGAAGATTATATGTGATGTATAATGTTTGCAACTGAAAATATGTTGATATGGTTTGTATTCATTTATATAAATGTATGATTGCCTATGTCATAAATGTTAATTCAGTAAATATTTTTTTGTTAAAAAAAGTTGACCTTGGTTTATATAATCATACTTCTGAGCACTGGGCATTTCATAAGCCAATGTGCAACTAATTGCACTGATTTATTATGACAGGGCAATGAGAAATGACAGTAAATCAGAAGCTGGAATAAAATGAAAATATGCCAGAGTAATAACAAAATCATCTATGAAAACTAAAGTGAAAGATGGCCCACCAATATATTTTGAGTTACGTTTGCTTGAAATGTTCAAACTCCAGAATTCTATTATACTGGTTTTTGCTGGTAAATATTCAGTATTAATCATTTTAAGCTGACACTGAAGCAAATTCTTCCTTATTGAACAATGTATTTTAAACATAACTTAAAACATTAGTGTATATACTACAATATGTTTAAAACAATCAGGAAGTTGAATGCAGAAGAATGGAGGGAGGCACTTATGGACTGAAAATAGTCCAGGGCCCAAGGTAATTTGAAAAAGTTTCACTATTTTTGAATAACATATTTTTCATGTTCTAATGTTACAGTAGAATAGTGCAGTTATCAGTCAGGACTTTTCATATGTTTAAGTTTATTAGGAAACAAATTAATTAAACCCAGGCAACCTAATAGCTATGTTGGACTTCTGATGGCACCTGCCAATATACAGTTATTTCCCTGAAACAGTTTGGCATTTTCTGACAATAATTTCAGTAAACTGGCTTGACAGGTTTAAACTGCATTTTGTTTATGGATTTAGGCACAAATGCATGCAGAACCATTAATCTTTATATTATCTTTGTCACTTCATGCATGTGAATGTTTCAGGGGAGCAGATGCTATGCTATGCTATCTGTAATGCCAGAGACTGTCACTTTTATTGAAAAACTATATGCTTTTGCTGTTCTGATGCCATACTAAACTTAGTGAATATTTATGTTAAATGTACAATGCATCTCCTAGGCTGAAAATAACTGGCATGGCTATATTTTATATAAAATGAATATTATGGAACTTTGCAAACTGTCAAGCTGTTATGTAAATAAAGCTGTAATGGAATATCTCAAAATTGAAATAAAATGAGTGTTATAAAATGCAGAAAAAACAGAAACTTTGAGACTTCATTTCTATGACAAAATGTCCAAGAACAGTTGTATTTATCGGAAGGATAGGGTTAGTGAGCTATATCATATTTTGTGACTGTCACTTACCTTTAAAAATCATGTGCTCACACACACACACACGCACGCGCGCACATACACTCACACACACACACACACACACACACAGTCATTTAAGAAAATCACATGGCATCTCAGGATTTCCATAATATAGGATCATAGGATCGTAGGACATTGCTAGGCTAATGGCTCTAGAGCCTTTTAAAGCCTAGCCTTCATGCCCCAATTTTCCCACTTATCAGTGTCCAAGGACTAGAATGACTTTGGTATATGCCTGTGCCTTAGGGGATCTGCAAGCTGCTCCTGTCTATATTGGCCATAGGTGAGATGGCAGGGTGTGAGTTTGTGATTTTCCATCCATCAGTCCAAATTGCATTTGAATAGGCTTAGGGAAGAAGTCTGTTTCACATGAATGGGGAGTCAGTTCCATAGAAGAGGTGATCTTTGAGACATATACCTGTCCCTCTGATATGTTTTGTTTATATCATAGACCAGATTTAGATCCTTAGATTAACTAATTCTAGTGTTGTTTGTTATGCAGCAGATCCATATAGTATAGTATAGTCTTCCCTAAATCCAGTCAAACATGCATTCCAACACTGCAGTCTGAGATACAGTAGCAAGTTTCAAAACACGTCCAACCAATAGGGAGTTCGAGCTGAGCTGTCTAAAAACATGGGTTTGCACCAAAAGCCCTACAGAGCTTTCCTGCCATTGATGGAAAGAGCTACTCCGCAGGTTTTTCTAGGATCAATGGTCAACTTGTGTTGGCCTATTGCTGCACAGATAAACTCCCTTTGGGCAAAAACCTTCCACATTTAAAAAAACAAACAAAAAAAGTATTATTTAAATGTACTTTCTTGCTTAGGAAAGTTATTTTTAATCCGGGAGTTTGTGTTTTAACAGAGTTTCGTAAGACTCGACTTTTAAACAGGAATGCACTTTTTTCCTGTCAGTTGAAAGTAGTTGAAAAACATTTTTATTTTGGAGAAGTTGTATTTATTTGACTTTTTAGTTGGAGACAAAGCATATTAAAGTGCTTTTTGCTGTATTTTTGTGAGACAGAAGTAACAACTTTACATTTTACTGGCTTATGCTGTTTGTTTCCCATGCTTGGCTCCACTTGTCCTTCACTAGTGCTACCTTTGACAGTACCTCCCTGTTTCATCCTTCTGTGAAAGAAAAGTTGCCCAGGCATGAAGAAGAAATCAAGACCTTTTCTGCCATAAAGTTATATTTCAGAGCCTTTAATGACCTTTTAACAAAAATAAAAGAACTTAAAAATCCATGTGGCTCAAGAAACCCCAATATCAAGCCTTTGACTCTATTTCAGACAGGAACATTTAAGGCAGAGGAGGTTAATTTCACAGATGCAAACAACAAGGTTGATGTAGGCTACCAAATCAGAGATCTTGTGGTTTCCTTCTCTGGAAGTCCACCTCTTGGAGGCATGTAAGTCAAATGGGTGAGAGATGTACTATCCCAATATAATATCTGGAGGCTATGCTATTCCATTTTCCCTTCTAACACCTCCCCAGAAAATGATGATCCCAAATATTCCACCCTAACAATACAAAGAAGGAAACTGCCCTCCTTTTTCAAAAAAGAGCCATTCATGAGGTCCCACCTGACCAGAGAGGGTCAGGACATTATTCCAGATTCTTTTTAGTATCCAAGAAAAACAAGCACTTCAGGACCATTCTGGACCTCAGTGACCAAAACCATTTTGTCAAGAGACTGCATTCAGAATGGTCATGGTGCAAGCAATCCTACCATATATAACACAGGACAATTGAATGTATTCCATAGACCTCCAGGATGCTTCATCTTCATCATCAACTTCCTTTTTCCCCACTGAGGTGTCTTGTCAACTGTTGCCATCTCTCTTGGCTCAATGCCACTCTCTTATCTTCTTCAACAGTCATGCCTGACTGTCACAGTTTTCTATCCCACAATCCATCCACCTCTTTGCTGGATGCCCTTATTTCCTCCTGCCTTCTTCTTGTTTGTCCCAAATTTTCTTCACCAGATTGTCTTCTGGTTTTCTGCACATGTACTCAAACCACCTTAATCTGTTCTTGCTGACATTCTATGCAACTGGAGCTACGTTGGCTTCTGCTCTGATATCCTTATTTCTTCATCTATCCCATAGTGTACATCCTCCCACCTGTCTCAGGCACTTCATCTGCATCACCTCTAGCTTCCTCAACTGCAATGTCTTTACTGTCCAGGTATCTGAACCATACAATAGTACTGACCACACCACTGTTTTGTACACTTGTTAGTTTTTTTGGCATTCATCTGTCATACAATATCCCTGACACTCTGCCAGTTGGCTGCTGCCCTTTGATTCTAGCTTTGATCTTCTCATTCAGACTTCTCTTCTCCGCAATCACCCCTCCCAGACATGTGAAGCTGTTAACCTGGAACCTGGACCACTATTTTTCCTTGTATCTTAATTATCAGCTTATTCTGATTTAACCCATTTACTGCCATTACAACTGTCATATCTCAGTTTCATCCCATATACCTCCAATTTTGCATTCCCCCTATCATTTGCTGCAGTTCTTGCTAAGAGTCTACCTGTAATGCCCCATCATCAGCATACAGCAAATTTATTGATCTTTGACCTGTTTGCTAATGTAGTTCATCACCAGTATGAACAGCAGTGGTCTCAGAGCTGAACTCTGACACTCAACCACACCTAGTGGGAACCCCTCTGTGAGACCAGACACTATTTGTACTTAAGTGCAAAGACATGCATCTGGAGTGTTTCTCCCTGGGCTTTCCACTGAAAATGGGTTCTGTCCTAGTTGGACTTTCCTGGTAAACAAATGCTAAATCAATCACACAATCAATCAATAAATAAATAAGTCATTGGGTCCTTGTACATAGCCTGCATAAATCTGACCAATGTTTCCTGGACTTTGAATTACCATAGGACAGTCGGATTTCTTAGGACCTTGTTCTATGCTTTCTCCAAGTCTAGGAATGTTCATTTGGACTTTCTTCATCTCTAGCTTCTTCTCTGCTATCTGTCTCACTGCAAACATCAGGTCATTTGTGCTGCATCCTGATCTAAAATCTGAACTGCTCTTCTCTCATCTTTCTTTCTACTACTCTGAGTATTCATTTATTAGTCACCCTCTCCAGAACTTTCACGCAGTGTGACAGAAGTTTGATGTCCCATTTGTACTTGTACACTAGCACTAGTATACTTGTTCTTCAGAAATTTGGGATACATCTTTTTATCCATAATGCTACAGGTACCTTCAGGAGCCATTTCTCCCCTATCTCACCCAACATCTTGATCATATCTTCTATAATTTCAACTGAGCTTGCTGCTTTCCCCGACTTCTTTATCCTTAGTACTGTTCTCAATTCTTGTAGGGTGGGCTCCTCCTCTTCTTTCATCATAGGCTGTATCTGGGGCAGTACAGCTTCTTTGAGGTTTTCTTTATTCAGAAGCTACTGGAAGTACTCCTCCCATCTGCCTTTGATGTCATGTAGACTAGTGAGCAGGTTATTGCAGGTGTCTCTTATAAAGTGTCTGCATCTCTTATATGTCTTTCTGTCTTTGCCTTGCAACCTGATAGACTTTCTTTGTGCTATCTATTTAGTCTCTTTCCAGAAGCTGGTAGAGTGTTTCTGATGCCTTGTTCTTTGCTATTGCAACTCCTCTCTTAGCCTCTTTGTTAGCCAACCAGTATTCCTTCATAGACTGGTCCACCTTTTCTATCTCATGTTTTGTCTAAACTCCTCCTTTCTTTTGATGACTTCCAGGAAGTTTGCATTCTACCACCAACTTTCCTTCTGTAGTTTTTTTTCCACATCTGACTTGGCCACATATCTGTTCTCACACATGCTGTTTCGAGGCGCTGGCATTCTTTTTCTTCAACTCAACCGATATCCTGTTTTCCTGAGGTGGTAGAGCCTTGAGAAATTCCTTGAACTCATGTGCTTTCTCAATAGTTATGTTCCAGGTCTTCAGTCTAGTCTGTGTTGCCCTTAGAACCTTCTCTCACTACTGCTTGCAGCTGATTGCAGCAACCAGTGATTTATGCTGTTGGATGACTGTTTCACTGGAGACAACTATATAAACACATAATCTTCCCCAGTGCCATTTCCTTACTAGGAGGAATTTTGCATATTGGCAACACCTGTATGTGATCTTGTGACTCTCTGTCTTGCTGAACCATGTGTTGGACACCATTAAGCCATTTTCCAGACAGAAGGTCCTTCATTATTCCTTCTGCCCCAACCATGCAGACGCAGACAGTCCTCATATCCTGTTTTATCTGTCCTGATATGTGCATTCATGCCATCCATTATCAACACCAATTCCATATTTACATAGCCAAATGTGCAGAGTTATGGCCTTATGTGCAATAGGTGCAGGGTTTGAATACCTGCAGGGGATATTAAAACCTATACTCTTCCCTCATTAGGCCAATCATCGAGTATAATGCCCCATTTGGCATGTACCTCACTAGACACATGCAACACAGCTGGAAAGGCACAAAAGTACACAAAGAGGATCCTAGGTCTTAAACACCTGTCCTACATGGACAGACTCAAAAAACTCCAGCTATTCTCTGACTCATATCGTCTACGAAGAGGCGATCTCTGCTTGACTTACAAAGCCATGTCTGACCCAGCTCTGTTAGAAATGCTACATCTAAAGAAATCCCAAATCTTCCACACCACACACTCCAGAGACCTCAACCTCATTACTACAATCAACAGAACATGCTGGAGGGACAGGTTCCTAACCCAGACACTGCCCATGCTCTGGAATAGACTTCCCACACATGTCAAGCAGAGCACCTCACAGGCCCCCTTCAAGAGAAATCCTGATGAGTGGATGGGAAATAGAAAGGTCACCCCGGGTATCACTTCAGTGGCTCTACTTGATAGAGGCACTGGGAACTAACATTGGGCGGCAAAGTGCAAGGGCACTTCTATGGGGTAGGCTTGTAAAGGCTCCAGGGCCATTAGTCTAATACACACCTATGAATCTATGAATTCCTGTTGACCTGCTTTATCTAGTAGGTCCAGCAATAGTTGCCTGAATGCACTATTGTCCTATTATAACCCTGCTGATATTATGAATAGTGCAGTGTCCTTAAGTGGAGTTTGTTTGCCATGAGTCTGTCACTAATTCTGATGAAATCTCTAACTGCCTTCTGAAACTTCTCACTTACCACAATTTCCACACCATTTTAGCTTGACTTCCTCCTGAGTAGTAGAGTCTGAATCCCAAGTCAAGTGGCTTTGCTGTACTGCCCCTTCTTCTTGTCAGCTCTACTTCCCTTTCTTCTTGTCTCCTGAATACATAGCATGTCCAGCCTCTGCCTTTTCATCTTGCCATCCACTTCCATGCTGCTTTCTGTCAATGAACCTACGATGAGTGTAACAATTCTTAGCTCATGTTTGGCAGTTTGGTTTTACATTCAGCTTTTGCCAACTGGACACTAGCTGGCCAGGAGCTTATTGACCCAGGGCTACTGGGCTTTATGGCAGGAACACAGTGGCCAATAAGGTAACATACACATCCTCCCATCATTAGCTTGGGTCCCTGGCATAGGTCAGAGTAGGTCAGGTATCCATGTCCATGTTTGCTCCATTAGGCAATACAACTGAATCACCTAGAGCCAGTTTTTACATTATTGAGTGGCTAGGCCTGCTACAGCATGCAGTCTGTGGTCCATGTTGCTTGACAGGGAAAACAGGCGCTGACTTTATGGGAACATTGGTGAAATTCTTGGCTAGGCTTATAAGGGCCTCCGGGCCAATAACCTGGTATCATCCTATGATCCTATGAACCTATGTTCTATTATCTTGAGGATTCTGCACACCACATCTGATGCCCAAAGATATTAATCCGTAAAATTTGTCTGTATAACTCATTCCCCTATAGGCAACTTATAGTGCTTGTGCTGCTGCTCACAATTCCATTCTTGGGCAAATATGAGGTGGAAACACAGCATGTTTTAGGAGAGGGGAGGAACCACACAAAGACCCAAGGAGAACATGCAAACTCCATATAGGCATTGGCCTTGTGCAGGGGTGGTGAAAACCTAAACCATTATACCAACTATCTAAATAATGTCTGGAAGGCATTGTTGTATTTGGTTATTACAAATTATTTAAAATGTATATCTAATATAAAAATTGGTTCACCTCTGGGATGTCTGGATTATAATTCAGTACATTTTAACATAAAGAACATAAAGGTACTCCTGAACAACAACACAAAGAGGTATGGTTACAGTGAAATAGATTAAATAGATTGAAATGTGCAGTTAAATAAATTGATTGGAATGATTTCACATCAGCAATTGATGGTAGTTACTCTATTCTGGAAGACATTTTATGTGAAGAAATTAAGTCTATAATATCCAGTAAATCTAATGTAAGGAAAAAGATTGTACAGGAAGAAAAAAATACTTCAGATATACAAAAAAAAATACTCAATTAATATAATATGAGTAATCTGAAGAAGATACCTTAGTTACTTCAGTAAATAAATTTAAAAAAAGTTAAGAAATTCAAATACTAACAGACAAAAACTGTAAAAAAAAGATTACTATAAGTATAGCAATTCAATGCATAAAATAATAAATCGAGTCCTGTCTGTGGAAATTAAACATAAGCTTTTTTATGCAATTGACATAGCTAATGAATCTAATATGTATTGTAGAAATACTGGACTTAATAAAGGTAACACAACATTGTCAATACTGAGCAATCAGTAGCTGTGTTCAATAGATGCTAATTAAAGCATAAGGGGTGAATTGTATGTTATTCAACCATTCCCACAAGGTGGATCTGTTCAACAAGGTATAACGCATCCATGTCACCACCATTCTGATTTTTCCTGAGTACTTAATACCATTGGAGTAGAGATAAGGAAATTTTGACTGGCACAATGCCAGGGACCACTGCAGCTATTCTACATCTGTATGAGATACAGGCTGAAGCTAGTGCTGCTGGTACTGCTGACAATAGGCCTAGGCCGAGAAGGAGAAGAGCATTCAGGATCAAGGTAATCTTTCTGATGTTACATGAGCTGGTGATAGTAGAGTGCTACAGGTACTTTTCATAGATCAACTGGGGACATAATGAGCATATCACAGGCATCAGCATCCAGATTCCTCCACCAGTTCCTGGATGCCATGCTCATACATGCCACTGAGCACATATGTTTTCCCCGTACCTCTGAGGAGAGGGCCAGCAAAAGGCAACACCCTGAAGTACTGGGTGCCATAGATTGCATTCATGTACACATCAAGGCACCATCTAGTGAACAGGGTAGAGTCTACTTTAACCCCAAGGGATTTCACTCCATCAACTGCCAGGTCATATGCAATGCCCAGGGAATTATCTTGAATGTGTGTGCTGGCATCCCTGGCAGTTATGACGCCCATATTTGGCCCATATTACAGCTGTACCTGGTGTTTGCCAGGGGGTACATCCTACAGGGCCATTTACTGGGGGATGCTGGCTATGCACTGGAACAATGGCTAATGGCACCCTTCAGAAGTGCAAACACACCCACAGAAGAAATGAGGCACACACTCAAACCAGAAACATCAAAGACTGTATGTTTGGGCTGCTGAAGTCATACTTCCAGTGCCTAGATTCATCTGCTGGAGCTCTGTAGTATGATCCATGTGCATGTACACAAATCATTACAGTATGTTCTATGCTCCACAACCTGATCCTGTGGAAATAGCTGCAGCAGGATCAGTAAGGGGAATGGCCATACATCTGCCCCATCAGTCCATATGTCCCCACAGCCACATTCACAAGAGGACTCAGAGGGAAAAGTGCTAGATCCTGTGCCTGCAGGCAGAAGAAGGCATGCCCAGTATGCCCTTGCTTTGGCTAAGAGACAATGCACATTGACTGACTGCCTAGGATCCTAATACCTTTCTCCTACTCACATACATAAAGTAAAATTGATGCCAGGCAACTCACACGACCTATAAGTCCCCATGTATTAACTGTGTACTGCTTGCATCCGACAGAGTCAGCCCTGAACTAAAGGTGTGTCATCTGCTACATCTGCAAGGTATGTCATGAACATAGAATGTATTCTTTAAGAATATTATGACATATCCTTATACTTCTTAACTTGGTACAGTAAGCAAGTAAATAGTGGTAG
Source organism: Protopterus annectens (assembly GCF_019279795.1). Classification (NCBI taxonomy): domain Eukaryota; kingdom Metazoa; phylum Chordata; order Ceratodontiformes; family Protopteridae; genus Protopterus; species Protopterus annectens. Next base: position 1,467,319,339 of record NC_056744.1, on the reverse strand, counting down.
ATTTGTACAGAAAGCACCTTACCATGTGACAACATACAATTATTATACTAATATGTATCCATGTTTAATTAGTAGACCTCATGCATGAGACATTCACATAGTCATACCTCTGCAGAATACTGATGCTCACTGCAGGGCCTCAGTTTAGAACCATGCCTTTGTACTAGTAAATAATTCAAGAGAAAATGAGGATACACATTGCAGTTTCTGACTTCAGACTTGTTTCATAACAGTAACGGTGCTTTGCTCCCCCACACCCAACAGAGGAGTGTACTGTTGTTTCTGCCATAACAGTAACTCATCTATGCTACCCCAAAACAACAGTATGTGTGTGTTTGTGCCACAGTTAATATCCTATCACATTTTAAGGCCAATTATATAGACTGGCTTAGGCATTTCATGTGTTAGGTAACTGATGACTTTCCAAGAAACAGAGAAATGTAACACAGAACTGTATATTTGTAAGCAGAATTATGACAGGTTGTGTGATTACTAACTGCTCTACGTCCAAACATAATTCAGAAAATTAAATGTACTGATTGATGGTTTGATGGCAGTGTACATTCTTATGTTGGTGAAGAATCACCCCAGTTCTGCGCTACCAAACTGCTTGGGTGGGAAAGAGGACTAAGGCATCCATCCTGTGTTCTGATGCTGTACTGCTGTGAAGGTTCAAATCCTGACATATGCAGAAATTTGGGAAGTGTACTTTCTATTGATAGTGTGCTTTTACAGACTGTGATTAAGTGTCCCTTAGTTTTACTATTTTTTCCTCTGTCTTCTTTTAATTCCACATTTGCGTGATGTGCCACTTTCCAAAAACATTTTTGGAGAAGCTTATCTAGTTTGTGCAAAGTGCAGTATACCTCTCAACCTCTTAGAGCAAGAAATATGGACAAAGCCATTAGTAAAAATGGGACAAAGGCAAAAAAATAGGGACAATTTTTGAATATTGCCCTTGCAAAAGAAAGTTGACAGAATAACAGGTTTTGCATTAGCATGAATTTTCTGAAGGATATAAAGTCCAAAACTCAAATGCCTGTCATTATTGTCTAACTTCAGTCTTTAATGAATTGCCACTACTTTGTCAGAAAACCATGATTTGATGAAAAATGGATGAAGAATATGAGGCAAAAATCTGGACATTCTGCATAAATCTCTACAGTTGAGAGATATGGCAACATTGCAGAAACAGGGAAAAACAAGATTACCTAGAAGCAGACTACCAAAAACAAAAAGCAGATACATTCATTTACTTCGCTTAACCTTTGGGAAAATCCAGCGTGTTGTACAGATGTGACCAGGCTATAGTAGTAATTATATATAGCACAGAATACTTAGTCTCAGACTTTAGCAACATTTGTACACTGCTTACCTACACGCAAGCAGATCTGTCTCGCATGCATGTACACTTAGTTAACCATCGCACAAATCCAATGCTTGTTGTGCTGTAACAATATATATATATATATATATATATATATATATATATATATATATATATATATATATATGTGTGTATATATATATATATATATATATATATATATATATATTTATATATATATATATATATATATATATATATATATATATAAAACATATTTTTTATTGCTGTATATTTCTGAGTTCCTTTGTCTGACATAAAACTACATGTGGAAACATAGCAAACTAAAGGAACAATATAACTATATGTCATATATTTACAATTCATCCACTTACTTCTGCACCACTAACCACCCCAACAACCACTACAACCCTGGGGTCACCTTAATTTTTCCACAAATATATCAACTACAGTACAGAATGTAATAGATAATGTTGTGTACTCCTTTGTGGACAGGACCACTTGATTTTGCTCACAGGTTTGCTCTGCCACACTCAAACAGCCAAATATGTTCAATAAGGGTACTTCTGTTATTCCACAGCTAGGCTTCTAAATAGCCTACTGCTTTTAGGGTAATTAACTCAGATGACACTATGAAGCAATGTGCCTATGCAGCCCTTCCAAACTATTGTTCCCACGTGACCTGCTGATGTCATCTACTATAAATTCACCTACAGTCATGTATAAATCAGACTTGTACCATGGTGTGTGCATTAAATACTGGGTTCTGTAGTCTGTACACCTAGGTAGAGGTTTGGTTCTCAATGCAGTAGACGTGTGTGTGTGTGTGTGTGTGTGTATGTGTGTGTGTGTGTGTGTGTGTGTGTGTGTGTGTGTGTGTGTGTGTGTGTGTGTGTGTGTGTGTGTGTGTGTGTGTATCTAGACAAAACAGCAGAGTTTGTCTAGACGAAAGAGCAGAAGTGTGTATCCCACAGTTCCATCTCCAGTGGCATTGTTTTCCCCATTTCAGTGCTTGTAAAAACATCCATTTCAAGCAGACCTCTAATCTCTTGTCTCTCACATGTCCTGCTGATGTCATCTGCTATAAGATTACCTAAAGTCCTGGTAAAATCTGACATGTGCCGTGACATCTGCATTATGGCTATGTTCTGCAGTTTGTTTACCTTATATAGGTAGGGGTTTTATTATCACTGCAGTCAACTGTGTGTGTCCAGACAGAAGAGTGGAAGTGTGTATCCCACAGCTGCATCTCCAAATGGCAAGGTTTTTACTGTTTTGGTACTTGCACAAGTATCCATTTTAGGCAGCCCTCCAACCTCTTGTCTCCAACATGTCCTGTTGATGACATCTACTATAAGTTCACCTGCAGTCCTGCTAAAATCAGACTTGTGCCGTGGTGTATGAGTTAAGTATTGTGTTCTGTAGTCTGTGTACATAGATAGGTAGGGGGTTCTATTCTCACTGCACTCACCTGTGTGTGTGTGTGTGTGTGTGTGTGTGTGTGTGTGTGTGTGTGTGTGTGTGTGTGTGTGTGTGTGTGTGTGTGTGTGTGTGTGTGTGTGTCTAGACAGAAGAGCAGGAGTGTGTATCCCACAGTTGCATTTCCAATGGCATGGTTTTCCCTGCTTTTGGTGCGCGTGCAAGCATCCATTTCAAGCAGCCCTCCAACCTCATCTCCCACATGTTCTGCTGATGACATCTACTACAAGATCACCTGCAGTCCTGTTAAAGTCAGACTTGTGCCATGGCAACTATAAAGCAGTTAAGACAAGCAGTCTCACTGTTAGAAGAGTATAGAAGAGGGAACAGATCAATAAAAATACTTGGAAAGATAGACATGATAAAAGCACTGTGCAGTTTTAGAACAGATCAGGATCTATCATGGACTATCGCAAATAGCAAATTAAAAATCTCAGCACAGGCAGAAAAAATTAGAAGATACACAGACAAATATAAAGGAGAAGTACAAAATAAGCAATTTAGTTATGTCCCAAAAAGTGTTATAGAGAATTGGGAAACAAGGTAAAAGGAATTGAAAAAGCACCAAAAAAAAGAAGAAATAGATACATTTTGAAGATGTATTTATGAAGAACTTGTGGAACATAACAAAGATGCTAAATGGATAGAAGAAGTAAAAAAAGAATAAGAAATTTAAAGGAGCAGGATATGAAATGGGATAAAGTAACAGCCAGAGAGAGTGAAACAACGTTATGAAAAGCCTGTAATTAGAAAACCCCAGGCCCAGATGCAGTACCTAACTTCTGGCTAAAAGTATTAACATCTTTGCACAAAGATTTATCCATGAGTAAGAACTATTTATATGCACACCCCGGACAGACACCAACCTGACTAACAACAGGAAAACAATGCTACTACTTAAAAGTGAACCTGCAAGCTACCCTAACAATTATAGACCAATAAGATGCCTTACAATGATGTATAAACTACACACTGGAATTGATGCCGTCAGAGTTTACGGTCATTTAGAAGAAAATTCAATTATGGCAATAGAACAAAAGGGCAATAAAAGAAAATCATATGGAGTAAAGGATCATTTGTTGTTAAAGTCATAGTGGAGAACTGTAGAAAGTGGAAAAATCTAAGTATGGCATGGACTGACTATAAAAAAAGCATTTTATAGTATCCAACTTTCATGGATAAAAGAGTGCTTAAAAATGTACAAGATACACCCTACACTGATCGACTACATTACAGTGACCAGGAAATAGTGGCAGACCACTTTGCAATTAAGCAAACCAAAAAGTCACGCACGGCGGACCCAGAGCATGGCTCAAACCAAAGTAATCAAAAACACAAAATGAGCCAGCACAAAGGTTAGAGCAAGCAGAAACCTTCTTTTATTGTGGCATATTCAAACAAAAATGCTGCAAACCGGTTTTGGCCTGAACAATGGCCTTCATCACTGCAAAAAAAGGAAAGAAGGTTTGAATGGTGTATCCTGGTATTCTTTATATACTGAAGAATTTAAATATATATATATATACACCTAATAGAATCCTATAGAAATGAGTTCATGAAAACAACTTTTAAATGAGATAAAACAAATATATAAAAAAATATATAAAAAATCTACAAAAATAATAAGTTACTATTTATTTGGGAAAATTAGCTAGTTCAAACCATGAAAACCCCCAATTCAAATCCATGTGTGAAACAACAGATTATATAAATGCATAGCCAGCAAAAAGCTTTATCCATATTCATTTAGCCCAGGTTTGAACAAAGCCCCCAATCTGGTAATCCATAATGTTTCCATGTTGTTTAGCTTGTCATGCCAGCTCACTAATACGAAATCTCAGTGGTCGGGAAGTTTGTCCTACATAAAATGAGGTGCATGTACAGGTGGCCAAATATACCACCCAGTCAGAGCTGCAGTTACCAAAAATCCTAATATGAAAAACACGTGAAGTGTTGGCACTTGAAAATTCTTTCATTTTGGCCATGTACCTGCATGCACTACAATGACCACAAGGAAATGAACCAATCAATGGATCTCCAAATATAGTGGTTTGTGTAGATGTAGTTGGGTGAAGTTTTTTGTAATATGTAAAATGTGAATTCATCGTCCTACCCCTACGATATGAAAAGCTCTGAGACCACTGAGATTTCATATTAGTGAGCATCTTAGTGCAATCAGAACTAAAAAGTTAACTAATGCTTTATACAAGCATACTTTGACTCACCAAACTGCCCAATTTCAATTTACCATTATAGACGAGATACAGTTGCCGAGGATGTCTAAGGCAGGCTGGCATGACAAGCTAAACAACATGGAAACATTATGGATTACCAGATTGGGTGCTTTGTTTAAACCTGGGTTAAATGAATATGGATAAAGCTTTTTGCTGGCTATGCATTTATATAATCTGTTGTTTCACAAATGGATTTGAATTGGGGGTTTTCATGGTTTGAACTAGCTAATTTTCCCAATTAAATGGTAACTTATTATTTTTGTAGATTTTTTATATATTTTTTTTATATATTTGTTTTATCTCATTTAAAAATTGTTTTCATGAACTCATTTCTATAGGATTCTATTAGGTGTATATATATCTTTAAATTCTTCAGTATATAAAGAACACCAGGATGCACCATTCAAACTTTTTTTCCTTTTTTTGCACTGATAAAGGCCATTGTTCAGGCCGAAACCGGTTTGCAGCATTTTTGTTTGAATATGCCACAATAAAAGAAGGTTTCTGCTTGCTCTAACCTTTGTGCTGGCTCATTTTGTGTTTTTGATCACTTTGCAATTAAGCCACAATAAAGGACAAATTATTATTACAGGGATAAAAATTCAAAGGGGATATTCTAGGGTGACTCCCTGTCACCTCTGATATTCTGTCTTGCTCTTAACCCATTAAGCTGTCTACTTAGCTTAGGCCATGGCTATAATTTGTCTCTTAGAAAACAACAAAGTGTAAAGACTTCTCATCTTTTCTTTGTCAATGATTTAAAACTGTATAGCTCATCAGACGAGGAGCTGAAAGCACAACTGTAAGTTGTCAAAACTTTTTCAGATGATATAAGAATGTAATTTGGTCTTAATAAGTGTACAAAACAATCTTTAAAGCAGGAAAACTGCAGCACTAAGAAAACATCAGATAGGGACAGGAATTTGATATAAAAGAACTTAATTTACAGGGAGTGTATAAATATTTGGGAATTGATGAAGGATCAGCAATACAACATGAACAAATGTGAATAAAACTTAGTAAGGAATACTTTAGAAGACTTAAATTAATCTTGAAAACAGTGCTGACATCTAAGAACAAAATCCAAGCTATAAACCAATTTGCTCTTCCTGTCCTAACTTACAGTTTTGGAGTGACTGACTGGCCCCAAAATTTCTTGGATAGATTAGACAGGAAAACAAGAAGGATGCTTCATGCTCACCAAATGATTTATAAAAATCAGTAAATACCAAGATTATATATTCCCCCATTCCGAAGGAGGTATAGGCCTCCGTAAAATTGATTACATGTATAGATCTGCAATCGTAGGACTGCACACATATCTGCTGACCTCACAAGACCCAAATGTAGTGAAGGTTTTGAAACATTTTTATTTATTTATTTACATTTGTTGACTGTGAATGTCCGACTGGACGCAGGTCTATTTTCAGCGGAGGCCCGGAGAGAAAAGCTCCACAAATTAAAATATTACAGACATAGTTACAGATGATTCCTAGCAATTAAAATATTACATAGTTACAGATGAAGAACATAGTACATTCAGTAGATAACTAGCATCTGTTCTATCCACGAAGTCATAGCAGATATTAACAATTGTTACAATAAGAAGTTACTGCCATATAATAAGTAGACAGGCATGGAAGTATCATAGCTTGCTGTAATCAAAGGTAGTTTGTGGGGTGGAAGAGAGGTAGAGGGTAGATGGAGTGGGAGAAGTTAGAGGGAAGAGTTACAAGGGCATAGCCAGCATCTTTTTAGGTGCACTTTAAGTAAAGCTTTGAGGTGGGTGCATGATGGTAGAGAGGTTATTGTGTGTGGGGGGGTGTTCCATACTTTGGCTATAGCGCTGGATAATAGTGCTTCTCCAGCAGTGTTACTGGCTCTAGTAACCTGTAATTGATTTTTGTTGCTGGATCATAGTGGTCTGGTGGTGAGATAGGGTTAGAGTAGATACTGGAGGGATGGGACCTTTAGAGGATGGTTAACCAGTTTGTGGATGAGTGCGAGTTGATACCATTGACGGAGGTGAGGGAGTTCTAGCCAGCCTAGTTCAATAAGTGAGAGAGTGAGAGACAGTGGTGACTGTGGTAGGATGCCCCGGTGGCAAATTTGGCGATTTTGTTATAGCAGGTCTTGAGTTTATTTCGATCGCATTGCCTTAGGTTGGTATATATTGGAGTGGCATAAAGTAGGGTAGAGATAAGGTAGGAATTTGCAACTGAAATCCTAGCTGCTTTGGTGAGGAGTTGGTTGTTTCTGTATAAGGCTCCTAGTTTTTGGTGGACTTTGTTTATGGTCATGGATATGTGAATGTCAAATTTGAGCTTGTTGTCTATTTCAACTCCTAGCAATTTGGTGTGATCTCTTGGGTGGATAGTGGTGTTGTCTTTTGCTGTGATGTTAAAGGCAGAGTTGTTTTGAGTATGTTTGGAGGGTTTGAAGATGAAGAGTTTAGTTTTGTTTGGGTTGAGTATTAACTGGGCATGAGATAGCCAAGTTTCAATAGAGGAAAAGGCATCCTGTGTGACCTTTTGTAGTTCGGGTAGGGACTGGGCTGAGCAGATGATGGTTGAGTCATCTGCATATTGTATGAGTGTACCATGTTTGGTGGCAGAGGCTAGATTATTTGTGAAAATAGAAAAGAGTAGGGGTCCAAGGATGGATCCTTGGGGAGCACCAATAGAGACAGGTAGTTGGGGTGATATGTCATTTTGCCATACAACAGATTGCTGGTGGTCAGACAGGTAACTTTGAAACCAGTTGGTGACTGATTGAGAAAAGGATAGGTTATTGATTACAGAGAGGAGTTGTTTGTGTGGGACCATGTCAAATGCTTTAGATAGGTCTAGGAAAGTAGCACAGGAGAGATGGCCATTGTTTTTATGGTGAAGGATAGTATTAGTAAAAGAGAGTAAGGCAGTGGTGGTGCTATGGTTCGATCGGAAACCATGTTGAGTATTAGAAAGGAGGTTGTTAGTAAGGAGGTAGTCTAAGATTTGAGAGTGAATGCATCTCTCTAGTATTTTGGAGAGTGGAGATAGAATCGATATGGGGCAGTAGTTGGTTAGTTCTGTGGAGGGGCCACCTTTGTGAAGGGGAATGATGTGTGATATTTTCCATAGTGTAGGGACGTAGCATTCTGACAGAGATCGGTTAATCAAGATGGATACTGGATAGGCTAGGGCATCAGCTGAAATTTGTAGGAATTCACTTGGGAGGTTGTCTACTGCTAATTTTGTGGGTTTAAGTTTAGTTAAGAGTTTTCTTATGTTGGAGGTAGGAATGGGAGAAAATGAGAAAAGTGTGGGCAGAGTACTGGATGAAGGTGTGGGGTGTAGGGGAGGGAGGTTGTGTTGTCTAGCTAGTGAGAGTATGGTTTGTGTGAAGTGTGTGTTGAATGAGGTAGCAATATTTTCTGAGGAGTGAGGAATGTTAGGTGTAGGGGTATTGATTTTACTTGGGTGGAGGATGGAGTTTATGGAGGTCCAGAATTGTTTGGGGTTGTGTTGGGAGGAGTTGAGGGCAGACTGGTAGTATTGGATTTTGTCCCTTTTTATTAGCTTTTTGACTCTGTTGCATAGTTCTAGGAATTTCTGTCTAGCTGAGCGGGTATTAGTTTTGTACCAGTGTTCCTAGGCTTTATCTCAGTTTTTCATTTCTGACCTAGTTGTTTTCTGTAGCCATTGGGGAGGGTTGGGCTTTGGTTCTGATAAGTCTTATGGAGGCATGGTTATTTAGGATGCTTAGGAAGGTAGTTTTGAAAAATTGGACTACGTCATCTAGGCTGAGGTAATTTAGAGAGTGTCAGTTACATTCTTTGAGGGATGAGATGAATGTGATTGGGTTAAAGTGTAGTATTTTACTTATTTGATGGTAGATGACAGGTTTAACTTGGTATAGGTGTTTTTTTTAGTAGGAATGTTGGGGAATGATCACTGACGCTATCTGATAGGCAGCCTACTATATAGGCCTGGGGAATCTTGCTGACTAGTATCCAATCCAGGGTAGTGTGCTTGTTGGAGTTTTTATTTATTCTGGTTGGTGACTGGACTAGTGGGGTGAAGCCATGAAGGTTTAGATGCTGGGTTGGATGGTTGCTGCAACAGGATTGACAATCAATATTGAAGTCACCTAAAACTACGGTCTCTTGAGGGAGATGATGGGTAGTCCAGATGAGGAGATTTTCTAGTGGAGGGACATTTTGGCCAGGTGGGAAGTAGCATCCTATTATGTTGATGGTTTTATTTTGGTTTATTTTCAGGTGGTATATATTATTTCTTCATTGGCAATTTGGGGAGCTGATGAGTTTAGAATCTGGATGTTTAGATGCTGTTTAAATATTATAGCTATACCACCTCCTTTCTTGTTTAGTTGGTCTAGTCTTAGTATGTTGTAACCATTAGGGAGGATTTGCTCACTGGTAATATAAGGTTTTAGCCAGGTTTCTGTCAGGATGATTATATCTGGGGAGTATATGTCTATGATGGCATGGAGTTTGCGGACTTTGTTGGCTATATGTCTAATATTTAGGCTTAGCAGAAGGAGGTCATTTGGTTTTCTACTGGCTGGGATTTGGGAGATGTGGTTGTTAGTCTGATTATTAGAAGTGGGGTTGGAGATGGAGGGGCCAGGGTTGGGGTGGATGTCTCCACTGAGGACAAGTTTTGATATGCATGAGGTTATTAGTTTTATCAGTTTGTGAAAGAGTTTGCATTTTAGGGAAACTTTATGACTGGGTGCAGTCGGTAACAGATGTGGTGGGAGGGTTATTTTGTTAACTTGTAGGGATGCATTTAGTTTTAGTATTTTGGTTGATAGAATATGTGGGGAATGCATAGGGATTGTTCTTGAGATGGTGGGAGAGGAGCAGACTGAGGGTGAGTCATGAGTGATGGAGTGAATAGTTGTACAGTGGAAGTGGTTGAGTGAGGGTATAATGCAGTTTTGGTAAGATGTAAGATATGCAAGGAGAGGGTATGCAAAGAGTATAATTATGGTATGATATTCATGTTAGCAGAAGAGGAGGGGTAGTAGTGGGAAGATGGTGGATTTAGAGTTGAGAGTAGTGTTGTGGTTGGTGGTAAAAATGATGGGAGGGGTTTGTTCTAATAAAGGTAGGACCACCAGGGGTGGTTGGGAATTTGGGGCAGGGTGGAGTGAGAAGTGGGCAGAGACCTGTTAGCTGCTCTTATGAGGAGTTGTGGGCTGGAAAACAATCAGATTAACAGAGAATACAGGCCTTTATATAACTTCTATCCTATGCATTCCTAGTGGGGGAGGAGGGTAGGGACTAATTGCAGGAGGAGTCCTGTGGGAGTGATTGACAGGTCTCTCAACCAGATTCTGGAAGATGGGAAATTCAAACAAAAACAAACAATCAATTGACTCAAACTGTAGGTAAGTGATATGGAGAGAGTACCAAGAGAGTAGATGAACTGCAGTTAAGTAAATGGCAGTACAGTTCAAGGGGGGAACTAAACTAGCACAAGTTAATTATTTCTGGTGTTACTAATTCTGGGGTAGTGCAGTTTAGTTTGGAAGTGGATAGCTATTGCCATACAAAAATAGTCTAATATTGACTGGTCACAGATGAAACTGGGGAAAAAAGCACAGTTGGATGGAAAAGCCATAGATGCCTTGCTACTCAGAGAGAGGTACAGAGCCCAGCAGTGTGTCATCAACTAGAGTCTGAAATGGAGTCTTACAGGATTGGAGTTAGGAAAACTGGGCTAGCTAGACAGGCCTCTGCAAGTGTGCATGCTTTAAACAAAAAAAAAAACTCAGTATATAAAGGCATTAACATTAAGTCTTTATGTTGAAAGTTAAGACATACATTGCATTTAATTTGAAGAAAAGCCGTGCTTGCAGAGAAGCGTTTGTAATATTTTCACTGGAATTGCACTTCAGCAATAGTACTTATTCAAGTTTGGAGGGGGGGGTGCACCTGCAGCCCAAGATGTTTAAACAGATTGTGTTTAATTTGAAGAAAAGCCATGCTTGCAAAGAAGCCTTTGTAATATTTTCATTGGAATTGCACTTCAGCAATAGTACTTATTCAAGTTTGGAGGGTGGGGGGGGGGGGTGTACCTGCAGCCCAAGATGTTTAAACAGATTGCCTTTAATTTGAAGAAAAGCCGTGCTTGCAGAGAAGCCTTTGTAATATTTTCACTGGAATTGCACTTCAGTAATAGTACTTATTCAAGTTTGGAGGGCGGGGTGGTGCACCTGCAGCTCAATACATTTAAACAGAGCAAGCATACTTCACAGAGAAGGGAGATGATGACTTCCCTGCTCAGTCTAGCAGAAGCAGATAAGCATCAAGTAGGAATGGAAATCAAACCAGAAGCAACTGAAGCTGCCAAAAACAAAAGAAAGAATATAAGGTGAAGGACCAGATGAGAAAGTAAGAAGTGTGGAAAATGCATAAATATAGTTGCAAGTATAGAAAACTTCTGGAAGAACCTCATGTTGATCAGGATCAAATGCAGGAATGGTTAAGGAGAGGCAAATTCAAACCAAGAGATGTAAGGTTAATATTGGTGGCCCAAGATAGTGGGTTATGTACATGCTGGTTTACAGAGTCCATTGAACATGTGAAAATGTAGAAATGGACAAATGTAGGTTTTGTAAACCAGAATTTAATAACAGTTCCACACCTCATTGCTGGCTGTGACATACTAGTGGCAGAAGGACTGTATACTGAAAGGCATAATAACGTGGCAAGACTGTTTTCTGGGGTTGTGCACACATTATGGTACTGAAGTGGCTGAAAAACACTGGAAAGATGGGCCACAAAGTAGATGATGTGTACATCACATAGGATCATCCATTATCAACAGTTCAAAAGAGAGTTGCTAGAAAACTGAATATAGTAGTCCATGAAAAGAAGACAAAAGTAGCATTGATCATTGAAATCCCCAGATCCAGTGACTTCAGTGTCTTGAGTACAGAGAGACACAAAGTCATAAAAGATGAACTTTAATCATGCTTTGACTTAGCAGTGGGGGTCATTTCTGTCATGGTAAAAGATGTGGAGAAATTAAAAAAACACAGATGTACCTGATAGGCTCAAAGAAAGATCCTCACGAAAATAGAAACCATGCTGATGGGTGTCTTTGTCATTACTTGATTATACAGTAAGTGAACAGAGCTGAAGTTTCCAAATCCAAAAGTGGGAATTTCTAACTGAAAGACAACCCTACCCATCCTAAACAAGAAAATAAGACACCTTGTAAAATCCTCACAGAACAGGTTTGCAAAATATTTAGAATTCATAGGCAAGGCTAACAATAAGGCTTTCTTTTGCTAAATCTGCAGCCTCAAATATAGAACTCAGATGTGCGCTGAACTAATTATGGATGGTATTGCACACACTGACCCAGTATAAATTTAAAATCTGCTAACAGACAGAGTTGGCTAAAAATTCACCCCATACACCCCCAAGCTTAACACAAACCACGTCTTCAACATCACCTCCAACCTCTATCTACAAAGATCTACAAAGAGCAAGTAATCGCTGCTCTCTCCAAGACTAGGAACACAGACTCCATGGGACTAGATTGCATTCTGGCATGCATTCTTAATGTTCTTAAACAGTGAGCTACTCCACTTGGCACCCCATCCAACCACAGTCCGAGTGCTGCCTTTATCCACACAGATTGGAAATAAGTGACCATTTTCCCCATACACAAGGGTGGATCGGCAACATACACATCTACTTAGATCCCCTTAAGTTTAACCAGCCTCAAATGTATGGCAATGGAATGGATTCTTTTGGATGTCAGACACAAGGACATAGTTGACCTCTAAACACTACATCTGTTCCAGTTTGTTTTTCTAAAGTGTAGATTGTGACTGCTAAACCTAGTGGAATTCAATAATGTGACCAGAGACATAGCATGTGTGCACAGCTTTGACTTTGTCTGTCTTAACTTTGCAAAGGCCTTCAACACAGTCCCACATTCATGCCTCAGTTAGAAACTAATCCAGGTGAATATCAACACCTCTGTTGTCAAGTGGGTTGCAAACTGGCTCACAGACACATGGAAAATGCATAAATATAGCTGCAAGTATAGAAAACTTATGGAAGAACCTCATGTTGATCAGGATCAAATGCAGGAATGGTTAAGGAGAGGCGAATTCAAACCAAGAGATGAAAGGTTAATATTGGTGCCCCAAGATAGTGGGTTATGTACAAGCTGGTTTACAGAGTCCATTGAACATGTGAAAATGTAGAAATGGACAAATGTAGGTTTTGTAAACTAGAACTGGAAACAGTTCCACACCTCATTGCTGTTTGTGACATACTAGTGGCAGAAGTACTGTATACTGAAAGGCATAATAATGTGGCAAGACTGTTGCACTGGGGTTGTGCAAACATTATGGTACTGAAGTGGCTGAAAAACACTGGAAAGATGAGCCACAAAGTAGATGATGTGTACATCACATGGGATCATCCATTATCAACAGTTCAAAAGAGAGTTGTTAGAAAACTGAATATAGTGGTCCATGAAAAGAAGACAAAAGTAGCATTGATCATTGAAATCCCCACATCCAGTGACTTCAGTGTCTTGTGTACAGAGAGACACAAAGTCCTAAAATATCAGTATTTGCAGGCAGAAATGAGAACAATGTGGAAGAAAGATACCCAGACAGTTCCAATAAGTAGTAGGAGCAATAAGTCTTATAAAAAATAATCTACAATTATATTTAGATATGTTACCAATACATGTAATGCCATACGAATTGCAAAAGGATTCATTACTGGGCACACTGCAGGTGCTGTGAAGAGCACTTCTGGCTGACATCAAAGACAGAAACAATATTAATTTCATGAACTTTAATCATGCTTTGACTCAGGAGTGGGGGTCATTCCTGTCATGGTAAAAGATTTGGAGAAATTAAAAAACACAGATGTACCTGATAGGCTCAAAGAAAGATCCTCACGAAAATAGAAACCATGCTGATGGGTGTCTTTGTCATTACTTGATTATACAGTAAGTGAACAGAGCTGAAGTTTCCAAATCCAAAAGTGGGAATTTCTAACTGAAAGACAACCCTTCCCAGCCTAAACAAAAAAATAAAACACCTTGTAAATTCCTCACAGAACAGGTTTGCAAAATATTTAGAATTCATAGGCAAGGCTAACAATAAGGCTTTCTTTTTCTACATCTGTAGCCTCAAATATAGAACTCAGATGTGCGCTGAACTAATTATGGATGGTATTGCACACACTGACCCAGTATAAATTTAAAACCTGCTAACAGACAGAGTTGGCTAAAAATTCATCCCACCTACCCCCAAGCTTACCACAAACCATGTCTTCAACATCACCTCCAACCTCTATCTACAAAGATATAGAACTCAGATGTGCGCTGAACTAATTATGGATGGTATTGCACACACTGACCCAGTATAAATTTAAAACCTGCTAACAGACAGAGTTGACTAAAAATTCATCCCACCCACCCCCAAGCTTACCACAAACCATGTCTTCAACATCACCTCCAACCTCTATCTACAAAGATCTACAAAGAGGAAGTAATCGCTGCTCTCTCCAAGACTAGGAACACAGCCTCCATGGGACCAGATTGCATTTTGGCATGCATTCTTAATGTTCTTAAACAGTGAGCTACTCCACTAGGCACCCTATCCAACCACAGTCAGAGTGCTGCCTTTATCCACACAGATTGGAAATAAGTGACCATTTTCCCCATACACAAGGGTGGATCAGCAACATACACATCTACTTAGATCCCCTTAAGTTTAACCAGCCTCAAATGTATGGCAATGGAATGGATTTTTTTGACAGATATAAGGACATAGTTGACCTCTAAACACTACATCTGTTCCAGTTTGGTTTTCTGAAGTGTAGATTGTGACTGCTAAACCTAGTGCAATTCAATAATGTGACCAGAGACATAGCATGTGTGCACAGCTTTGACTTTGTCTATCTTAACTTTGCAAAGGCCTTCAACACAATCCCACATTCATGCCTCAGTTAGAAACTAATCCAGGTGAATATCAATGCCTCTTTTGTCAAGTGGGTTGCAAACTGGCTCACAGACCAAGAGCACTCATTCAAAGTGGGAGAGTTCACCTCTAGCAGCAGGTCTGTCACCTGTGTTTTCCCACAAGTGTCAGTGCTGGGCCTATTCTTGTTTGCCATATACTTCTCAGAGGTTCAGACGAAAGAATAGTGTAGGTGGCTCACCAAGTTTGTGGGTGACTGCAACTTAGGTGCTATCATTGCATCCCCTAACAATGTCAGTGCTGTTCAAAAGGTGTTTACACAGAATAATGATTGATGACAAAGCTGTGCTTGTAAACTAGCTTAAAATAAATGCATCATCATTTCCTTAGGTAGTAACAATGTTCCTGCTTATTATGACATATCTCAGAGTACCCTAATCATCAATTCTGTATTGATATATCTGAGAACACAAGTCGACTGTAGCATGTATCTGCTGTATTGAGGAAGGAATTATATGTCTCGTATCAGATTAGCAAAGGCATTGCAGCAATATCACATTAGGTTCTAAATACCCTATAATCATCCCTCCTTGGGCCTATTCTTGAATATAATGCTCCCTTTGGTATGTACTGCACAACACACCTGCAGAACCTTGACAGACCTCAGAGATTTCTAACTAATAAAAATCAGGGTCTCAAACATGTCTCTTATATAGACAGACTGAAGTAGCTGTAACTGTACTCAGTGCTGCTTCAAGGCAACGCATCTGTGCTTTACAGGGCTATCTCTAACCCAAATGTGATGAACATGCTGCCCCTACATATGTCATATGGGACGAGTCACCTGTTCCAGGGCCCTCAACGTACACTGTGGTATATACAGGACCTGCTGAAGAGACAGATGCATCTGTCATAGGTTGCTACTTCTCTGAAATAGGCTTCAATACCATGTCAAGCAGAGCACCTCCTTCACACTGTTTAAACACAGCCTAGATGACTTGATGTGAAACTGTTAATCTCCACCCTGGATTACCCCCTGCTTCCCACATGGACATGGGTAGTTCTTGCTACACAAATCTTGGCCATACACAATATCTGTCAGCGAATATTATATTGTGATTTAATGGCTAGGCTGCTAAACACCATCAGGTCAATAGCCAATAACATCCAATGAACATGTGAACCAATGGTGATGTATATTATATTGTTGTACTGTTTTGGTGAGCTTTGACTACAGTGCTGACATACAGTACTGAGATCTGAACGTGATGTCATGACTTCTGATGCACATCATAAGCCTGTAATAAAAATCCTTACAGAAAAAAGTGCTACATTTATGAGACACATTTCAGTTTCTGACTTCACAACCCTAAAAACAACATTCACTATAAAGTAGAAAAATGATGATGCTACCATCTGTATAACTGGCCAAGTACAATATGACTGACAGATAAGATAATCAAGTTGAACACCACACATGCAGATCTTAATAATGATGTATGTAGATAGTCGGGTCTATATTATAACATCGAAGTTCTCTAACATCGAATGTTATAATATCAAACCGTAATGTCGAACGCTGAAAACAGCGAAGGTGCAGGACATCGAATTCTTTCCCAGGGAAAGAATTCGGTGGGCCATTGCTGTGGCTTTGCTGTTTTCAACGTTCGATATGTTGGAGCATTACGGGTCGGGTTCAGGTAAGTGTGCGATTGTGTGTAGGTTAGGGTTAGGGGGCGGGTTAGGTGAGTTAGGGTTAGGGAGCGGGTCAAGTAAGTGTGTGGTTGTGTGGACATTAGTGTTAGGGCACTGGTTTAGGTAAGTGTGCGATTGTGTGTAGGTTAGGGTTAGGGGCGGGTTAGGTGAGTTAGGGTTAGGACGCGGGTCAGGTAAGTGTGCGATTGTGTGTAGGTTAGGGTTAGGGGGCCGGTTAGGTGAGTTAGGGTTAGGGTGCGGGTGAGGTGAGTGTGCGATAGTGATGGACCTTAGGGTTGGGTTAAGGTAAGTAGATAGCTAGTACTGTATGTAAAGTTTAGTTTAGGTGTAGGATTTTAAGTGTATGTGTGTGGATGGCTGTTTTTGTGTGTGTTTGTGCTGTGTGTATGTTTCTCAGAATAGCAAATTTTTTCTCTGGGAAAAAATTTGCTATTCTGACTGTTCGATGTTTTCTCACTTCGGTGTTTAGGGTTCGATATAATAACATTCGATGTTAGAGAACTTCGATGTTATGATACAGACCCAGATAGTCACCCTGTGCATCAAACACATAGCTTTAGTATCCCTGAATCCAAAAGATAGACAAGAGGGATATGGAACAGTTATCATCATTTGCAAGGTGTGTTGTGTGTGAGTGCAGGAGGTCTAGGCTGACACAAAAGGTTGGTGAGTGTGTACGTGAGTAAGCAAGCGAAGCAGGCAAGATGGACCATGTAAATGTGTGTGTGTCTGTAGGTGCCCACAATGTGACATTGGTGCGTTAGTGTCTGCATGAACACAACCAAGCTCAGTGCTAGCCATACATGTCTGTATGTTGGACAACTGTGAGCCATGCATAGTAGAGTTGACAGTTCATCATTGTTACCCCTGACCACAACAAATGGGTCTGCCAGGAGTTGCACTGGCACCTCCATGCCCAAGGTTGGATACAGGGCTACTACCTGAAGGTGACTGATGTCTGCTGGAGATTCTCCCATCACTGGAATTCCCAGGGCCATGACCCCATGGCATACTACGCTGACCGCCTTAAAAAACTCCAGCTATACTCTGTCGCATATCGTCTACTCAGAGGCGATCTTTGCTTAACATACAAGGCCATGTCAAACCCAGAGCTGTTGGACATGCTACACTTAAAGAAATCCCAATCCCTCAGAGCTACACGCTCCAAGGATCTAAACCTTGTCATCACAATAAACAAAACATGCTGGAGGGATAGGTTCCTGACCCAGAGACTCCCCAGACTCTGGAATAGATTGCCCATACATGTCAAGCAGAGTGCCTCTTTGGACCTCTTCGAGAGGAACCTTGACGATTGGATGGGAGAAAGGAAATTCACCCCAGGGATCACGTCAGTCGCCCTGCTAGACAGGGGTCCAGGAAAGTAAATAATGTGGGAAGAAATAGCCAGGGAATTGTTATGGCTAGGCTTGTATAGGCCCTAGGGCTGATAGCCTAGTACCAACCTATGAACCTATGAACCTATGAACCATGTAGTAATGGAAATACTGCCACCACAGGAGCGTGATCAGGCATGGCCATGTTGGCTCTCATAAGATCTAGTTAATGACCTACGCCCATGAGACTGATGTTCCATCACAAGCAATGCATGTTCCATGAGAGATACTCTGCGCTCCTTCACAGACGCATCTTGTTCCAAGTATTATTTATCCAATCCAGGGAAACAATAACATGGTGTAGGCAGTCATGGATATCAGACTGTGCCACATCTATAACCCTGAGAATTCATATGGATTTCCTTTCTGAACATGCCTGTGCCTCCTTGTTAGCCCTAGACATACATTGAGTGACACATGAAGAGACACCTGCACCAGGTGGATGAGGGACAGCAGGCCCTCCTCCGAGCACTCCTATCAAGCCCCCTGTGTGGCACCTTGCCAACACTTTGGCTATGGCCAGAGTCAACAGGCAATGAAGCTGCAGTAGCCACACTTCCCTGGTCAATACCCTTGCCCTTCAACTGCCCAATATCTGTGGCCTTAGTGGACTGGGGATGCATAGTCATACTGGCTGTGTCTGGAGAAAACAGTGGGGGGGGTCACTGGATGTCAGACTCTGAATCAGATTCAGCATCTGCAACCCCCAGTTGTGCCTCACTTTGGCCACCATCATCATCAGAGTCTGATGAGACACTGACATCAGGTGGCACAGGGGCCTCAGAACCACTTCCATGATCACCTGTGATAAAAAGGAAGAAACATAGGAATAAATTAATACCTACACTACTATGCTGCAATATATGCTAAACAATTTACACTGCTGTCACTATTACAGACAGTACAGCAATACATGCAACAGGCCTGAGAGGAAAGTATGAGGTTTCTTAAATTTATCTACACTACTGATGTAAATGTATTATGCTTACCATCTGCAGGAGGCATACATCTCTGAATTCCTGATGGTCATGAAATAAGTGAAGCAAGAGTTAATGGCAACATCATCACATTTAACAGTAAAACAGGGGGTGATACATTTACTCCTCTATATTTACAGTAACTCAAATGTCAGCAAGAGCGTGGCTTACAACTTCAAAAAAAGCTTATAAATGTAGCAATCTTACATCCCCCCACCCAAAAAACAACTGACACAGACATAGAAATGATAGAAAATATTTGTTTATGCCACAGTATTCTAATGATCATCTAAAAAAGCATACCTGGAAGCTCCTGTTGTGATGCAGGAGTGTTATCCACATCCAGCACATACTGGGACATGGACTGCTGGGAACTGTCCTGGGTGGCAATATTCACCAGGAATTCCTCAGTGACAGTGGGAGGGGGGTCTGCAGCAGGGCCTCCTCCAGTGACATGTTGATTCTATGCCACTGCAGCTGTGATCATATCTGTGGATCTGTGACATACCTGTTCGTAGGTGCTACTGTGTCGCCCAGTGGGTTTGATTTTGAGACAAATTCAGTCCAAGGAGTTGTACGCTTTGCCATATTGGTCCACCCCCTGGGTAGCAGTACTGTTGCATTTTGTCTTAATGCCTCAATAATGAGATGATTTTCTTCACTGGTAAATGGGGGCCTACAATGAGCAGAGATGGTGTCCTAAAAGACAAAAGAATGATAGTACCTGTAAGTATCACATAACTACAAATTATCTGTTTACATAAAGCAGTAAAAGAAGGCTGTCAGTATTCCTCCCTGGATAAACATTAAAGAGTCTGCATATGGCCAAAACTAACAAAAGGGAGGATACATAACAAGCAGAGTAACACGAGAAACATATCCTTCTTTGTGCCATAGCAGTAACTCAACTATGCTCACCCACCCAGTATAACAGTCCATTATAGTATGTGCCATAGCAGTAATTCATCCATGTTCTCCCACAACAAAATAATAGGCTAAGGACTCATTGTGCTAACAAAACATCTTTGAAATGCTAAAGGTGCTATCAAAGGACATGCCCATGAAGCGTGTCTATATATTTAACACACAGCATTCTCTTTTCAGTTAGTCACAATGCTTTGTACCTCTAAAATGGCTTGACAATCAAGCCCATGCCATCATTACACTTCTAAGTAATGCATACAGAGTAAAGTGTAAAAGCCTTTATTTCACCTTATTCTTAACTACATTCCAGCATATGCATTATGTAGGTAACAAAATGGAAACATACCTGCTGGCACCACCCTGTGAGGCAGTGGCTACTCCGTCTCTAGGAAGGCATGTGCAATTTTTGTTTAAATATCTGTCAGAAACAACAAAAGCAATGGAAACAGGAATGAAAACTGACACAAAGTTAGTTTATGGCAGAAATACCTTACTAGATCTTCAGTTTACAGGCTTATTGTGCAATTAATTTACTAGGCCCCTTTCTGTAAGGCCTGTGAGGCCTAAAGAACTCAGAGAGCTAGGAATCTTGTCTAATCTTGATTCATAATGCTGTACATGAACAAATTCAAAGTACCCTACATCCAAAAGAAGAAGATGAGGAAAAAGATGCAAAAGACCATGAAAAATAGAAACTAGAGCTGGTGTTAATGTTAGACTGAAAGCAACCCCCTACAGACCAGCACTCCCTCTCTCATGCTAGCAAATGTTCAACCCTTTTACCTGCTGAGGGAATTCTAAGCTATTAACCTCTCAGCTGTTTATATTCCTCCAAGTGCAAACACAAATGAAACACTGGCCACACTTCACCAGTCAGTCAGTGAAATGCAGAAAAAAACCCTGACTGTGTCTATATCATAGCGAGCAACTTTAACCAGGCTAATCTGAAATCAGTTCTACCATCAACATATAGATTTTGTCGCCAGAGGTGACAACATACTAGATCAGGTCTACACCATTGTCAATCAGGCATGCAGGGCAAAGCCCCTTCAGCACCTTGGTAATTCAAATCATCTATCCAATATGCTGACTCCAGCCTACAGACCATTACTAATGAGAGAAAAAACATCCAAGAAGCAAATAAGAGTCTGGCCAGGATGAGCAATTTCTGCACTTCAGGATTGCTTTGAATGTGCGGATTAGAACATGTTCAAAGAAGCTGCTACTGTAGATCAGCACACCAACCTCGAAGAGTACACTGAGTCGGTAGTAGGATACATATCAAAGTGCATGGATGATGTGACAGTCACCAAGAGTATCACCACAAGAGCCAACCAGAAACCCTGGCTCCCAAGCAAAGTGTATGAGCTCCTGAGGGCACACAACACTACCTTCAAGTCGGGGGATAAGGATGCCCTTAAGTCAGCCAGAGTGAACCTCAGCAAGGGAATAAAAGCAGCAAACAGGGTACATGGTCAGAAGATCCAAAGCCAGTTCAGCAACCTCAGAGACTCAAGGCAACTGCGGCAACACATACAATCCATCACAGACTACAGGCCCATGTCAGCAAAGTGCGATGACAATATCAACTTCCTCAACAACCTCAACATCATCTTCAATAGGTTTGAGGAAAGAAATAACACAGCTGCAATGAAAGCCCCTACAAATCAAATGGATGAAGTACTGTGCCTTAATCCTGCGCATGGTAAACCCAAGGAAGGCAGCTGGACCTGACAGTATCCTGGGAGCTCAGAGAATACATTGACCAACTGACACAAGTTCTTACAGATATCTACAACATCTCATTAAGTCAGGCTATCGTACCCAAATGCTTCAAAACTATAACCATAATACCTATACCTAAGAAGTCCCCACCACTAACTCTAAATGACAACTGTCTCATAGCACTCACCAAAGTAGTAATGAAGTGCTATGAGAGGCTGGTCAAGGACCATGTAACATCCAACCTTCCTGTATCCTTCGATCCACCACAGTTTGCATATTGACAAAAACCACTGCGCAGAAGATGCTATATCCATGGCCTACCTGGAAAACATGAACCATTATGTGTGAATGTTCTTTATAGACTTTAACTCATTCACTCAGAAAATGCTGCCTGCTGACTTCCACCATAGGAACAACAGTGCAGCCTGAGCTCATTTTCAGAAAATCCAGTTGTAATACCATAGAGAAAACAAATGTTCATAACTCTTTAACCATAAGAGCTAGACTAAAAATGTAAATGTGAAAATTGTTCAGCAAACAATGACCTTTCCAACAGTGTAAATGTTGATAGTGTGTATCTAAGTCATTATTAAATATTTGCGAAGGAATGCTGATATTTTGGATATCTTTTACCTTTTTGGAAAAACAAAGCACAATATGTTGGTCAATGTATCATGTAGACCCATACAATTTGTATTTAATTTGCTTGTATGAATGCCAATTTTAAAATGATACCTTAACCATTACTGCATGATGCTCCTTTACAGAGATATTCACAAAAATATGATTCATATTATATTTATCATAATTGATAAATAAACAAAGCATAATATCTCATCACCTGTAACAGACAGAGGCTACATATCAGTGTACAAGTTGTGCAGCTCAATGTCAGCTTCAAAATGATGCATCACTTGTGTCATCACCATGCTCCCTTGCAAAGATATGGGAATAATAATGAAACGTATTGGAAATATATAATTTTTGTAATCCTACAAGACTAAACAAACTGTGATATATGTATGTTCACAAAGTTCTTATACTATATTGTATGGAATAACACTGTCTTCAAAATGAGGTATTACTTGGCACACTGACATGTTCCATTACAAAGTTATTTACCAAAATATGAAAAACAATCATAATTTCCATTACCTTAAAACAAACTTTGATATCTGTACATGTGCACAATGTACAGGGACAGTTCTTTTACATGTTTGAACTATCAATACTGTCTTCACAATGAGGTATTATTTAGCACATTCAGATGCTCCCTTGCAAAGTTATTTACCAAAATATGAAAAAAATCATAATTTCCATAACCTAAGTCTGAAACAAACTTTGATATCTGTATATGTGTACAACATACAGGGACAGTTCTTTTACCATGTTGGAACTATCAATACTGTCTTCAAAATGAGGTATTACTTAGCACATTCAGATGCTCCCCTTGCAAAGTTATTTACCAAAATATGAACAAATCATAATTTCCATAACCTAAGTGTGAAACACACTTTGATATCTGTACATGTGTACAGCATTCAGAACCAGTTGTTTTACCATGTAGACACATATGAATGTAAATATACACATTCTTGGTGTAGCCAACATACTGCTGAATGGGTACATGTAAAGAGAAAAAGCAAGGTAAGGACCACCACTCCACTAATTAACCCAGGACAGGCATGGGACTTCAGTGGTAGGCAAGGCCATCTGATCTGTCCAATAGCTGTGCTGGGTACACACTCAGACAGCTTATACCACTGCAGTCTCATGACCTCCTTTAGTGCCAGCAGTCTGCCTTACCTATGCCTTTTCTTTTTACACGTGTCCATTCAGCAATGGACCTAAGAGATCAAGTTTTGTATTACTAAGCCCTTCCTATAATCTATACACATGCCTTATAAAAGCAAAATAAAAAAAGAAGTATTGCAGGATGGACTCTGACATATTAGATTGTATGTGGTAGCACTCTCCTGAAACAGTTGTTCGTTCTCAGCATCTTCACCAGCTCCTCACTACAGTTATTTGCCAAACTCAGAAAAATATATTTTACAGAACACATTTCATAACAAGAGTTTTACTTGCCATACTGGTCCTACGTGGTCATGGTGTGTTTTCCATTCTTCTCACAAGCTCCATGTTACCAATCCTGCATAGCTCTCCTCACGCCATTGTGGAGGTCAGTCAGTGGAGGTTAGTCAAGAACAATGCAATGCCCTTCTCAGTTAGGTGAACACCATCCCTTCTGAACAGGTGATGTTACTAAACCCTTCCTCCTACCACCTAATTTCCACCCATGACTAACAAAGCGTGGAAACATGCCCAACTACTAAGTATAAGCAGAAGTACAGTAATACAAGCAGAAATGGCAAACTTATCTGGTTCATCCATGTAAGAATTAGTCACAAAAGTAATAATTCCAGTTATCGCATCTGACCATCACTCTGGTTAAATAAGACCCATCAGTTTTCCTCAATGCAGTATGTGCATATTGTTAACAGATAAATTATTCTTGAAAGCTGGATACATAAACAACAAATTATAATAACCATCACTGCAACCTGAGCTATATATAACCTATACTTGTTATACCGTATCTGTTTTACGATCTTCAGCAGTCTGACCATTTATGCACAAGCACTTCCCTGGTACACAAATGAATTATTTCCCCTACCAACATCTTCATTACTGCATGTTATACACATGTCCCTAAATGAAACATTCACCCAAATGACCCCTTCAGGAAAATGTTGAGATACACGCAATCACCAAAATTATATATATATATATATATATATATATATATATATATATATATATATATATATATATATATATGTGTGTGTGTGTGTGTGTGAGAGACCAATATATATACAGCAAGAAAAAAATCAGGGGTTTAGGAGGGTAGGCAGTTGATGAAGATTAAGGGTTTTTTTGCAATGACTCCAAGCAGTGAAAAAACACAACCTGGCTTGTGCATTCATCAAAGTGATAACGACTTCTACTTATGTGAATAACAGTGACAGCAGCTGAGACTTTTCCCAGAAAAGTGATAATGACTCACTGCTCTATTGTAACTGCACATATTGCTAATGTGATGATGACCTTCCTTTCATTACTGCAAAGCTATGCATGCTGAGACACAGATGATAATTGCTGCTCATAACCTGTTTAGTAGGCATTCATTATATTACATTGTGCTGTTATGTAACACAGACTCAGTATCATCAGTAAGGAGAAGACCTGAGTCATTCAGTCAAATAGTATAACAGTTAGATATTACTGAGCCCTTCCTCCCACCTAAATTCCACACATGACTGACAAAGCTAGGAGAAATGCACAAAAAATATGGTAGCTCCATGCTGTCAGTAGTCACCTAGTAATAACCTTTATCTCACTCAGGCAGTAGAATCACAAATAGAATAATACAAGCAGAAGTGATGTAACACAATGTAATTTGCAGACTGACTTTCTATATGTCCCCAGTAACCCCTCCAGTTGTTTGCATTCTGTATGCACAGGCACCAAGATGACACAAATTGTCCCAGCAGTCACTTCAGCAGTGAGACCATGTATGCACAAGCACTTCCCTGATACACAATGAATTATTACCCCAAGCAACATCCTCATAATTATGTCCAGGTATACATGCATTCAAAATGATCCACAAACAAGCCTTCAGTAACATTTCCTAGTATGTGCAACCATCATCATGAACACTTCATCCAAGCAACTCCTTCAGTGGAATGTTGAGGTATGCACAATGTCCAAAATGACATGCTTCCCCAAACGAAAAGTCTGTAAGATTGGTAGTATTAAACCACCAAAATGAAGCATTCACCCACACGAGCCCTACAATATAATGTATGCACAGGCACCAGAATGAAAGTTCCTAAACAAACTCTGATATATGTACATGCGTACAACATGCAGACACGGTTCTTTTACGATGTTGGAACTATTAATACTGTCTTCAAAATGAGGCATTACTTAACACATTGACATGCTCCCTTGCAAAGTTATTTACCAAAATATGAAAAATTTCATAATTTACATAAACTGTGATATATAAGGCCACATTTCTTTTACCACATTGTAAGGACTAATACTGTCTTAAAAATGAGGTATTACTTAGCACGTTGACATCTTTCCTTAGCTAACATTCATTAAAATATGAAACAATATCATAATTTTCATAACCTTAGTCCTAAAAGTAGTTTTCCCACTTTGTAAGTACTAATACTGTTTTCAAAATGTGATCTTAGTCAGCATGTTATGTTCCCTAGCAAAATGATTTACCAAAAAATGAAAATTATAATTTTCATGGCCTAAGTGATAAACAGTTTGTGATATTTGTACATGTGTACAGCGCACAGATGCACTTCCTTTACCATTTTGCAAAATATACATATTTCTTACCATCATCCAAACCTTGCCCCTTAAATCATCTATATATCTAAAGTATCTACAAACATATTTCTTAAAAAACTCAATATGAAATAAATATTCTACTTCAAAAAAAGGCATTGTAAAGGTGCACAGCAGTAGCAATAATCTGAAGATGACTCCTTAGAAGTAATGTTCGGGCTTTCCAGTGATTGGTAGTCTCCAGAAAGGCTAGAAAATAATGTCCTTGTACCTTTCTTTCATCAGGAGCAAAAACACACACTAATCCATCCATCTATCCATCCATCCATCCATCCATCCATCCATCCATCCATCCATCCATCCATCCATCCACAATCCCTTTTCCCATTTTTGCACATGGGGTTGGGGTGTCACTTCAACAGTGACAATCATCTAGAGTCACGGTTTACACCATCGGGTGGCCAGCTGTAATGTTTAGAGTATTAATCCCGTTTTCTACCTTACTTTTAAAATCTGTAACATCTGCAACTAGACTGCCAATCACTGGAGAACCTAGGAACTGTTTCTCAAGATTCAGCATGGAATTACTGCTTCTGGTGGAATCCCAGGGGTGTATTTTCCATTTCCCATTTAGTTATCCAGGTTGCGCTTAGAAAGGAGTAAAGAAGTACTCTGCTTGACATGGAAAGGGAGTCTATTCTACAGATGGAAGAGTCTCTGGGACACAAATCTGCCCCACCAACAAGTACTGTTGATCTCACAGCCACAGTCACACAGAAACATCATAAATTAAAAAACAGCAATATTTACATTTTATCCATGATTCTGGGCCTCTGCCTCCCCATTATTTTTAGCTTAGTCCAGATTTCTTGCACATTATGCTTCAGATGGTCTGTATCATCAGTAAAGGAAGTATTACCAAACCACAGAATTAGAAACAGCATGACACTGAAGGTCATACTGAACCTGAAATTCCATTATCATTAGAGTCAGTCTTCTCTCAGGTAGTCTTAATGCCTATGGGTAGCACTTAACAGTTCTTTTTGGGTATGACAGCACCAAAGTAGGAACCATGTAGCATAAATGAGCAAGAAAAGACACAACTCATGCACATAAAACTCTTACACACAAATATTATGATAACAGAAGTCATCTACTTTGATGTTATTATTAGAGCCCATCTTACCCCAACTATGATTTGAAATGCTTAATGAAATTCTCAAGCAAAAGTGTTGGGAAAACTATAAAGTGGTCCTGGGTTGGCATAATAGGTTCATAGGTAGGTATTAGGCTATCGGCACAAGGGCCTAAGTAAGCCTAGTCAACAAGGTTGACCTGTTTACGCCATCCAAGAAAGTTATTTTCCTGTGCCCCTATCGAGCATTGTCACACCCTACTCTAGCATTACTGACAGACTGGTCAAAAATCAATAAAACCCACTTTATTGGAGCTGGTGGCAAATTACCCTCCTTGTCACTATGTAAAGAATCCCAAAATGCCCAGCCATTTACAGAGCTTCTCTAATGTTATCATCCACTCAAACAAAGAGCATATATCTAACTTCTCAGCAAATTAATTTATTTCCAAATTATACTTCCACCTGCCTCCAAATTTCCCAAACAATGAGACCACACCTCCCCTTAAGTAATCTCTGAAGACAAATACTAAAGCTGCTTCCCAGAACAAAATGGATCCAGACAACAGGAAGGTCTGTTTCCTAATCAGTATGCAACACCCCCCTTCAATGGACCCCCAACCTACAAACTCAACCACAGTATCTCTACTGGACAAGTACCAGAAGTCTGAAGATCAACTCTAATATTGCCCCTGAACACATGAGGCCCTGACATGAACTCTGTCAACTACCGTTCTCTCAGCAAAGTGACAGAACATGTAATCATGCACCTCATGAACTGGGACAGAGAACCCCTAAATCCCTAAACCCAAACCAATTTGGTTTTATAAAAGGCATTGTTTAGTAAATTTAGCTGACTTTTTTGAAAGAGTCACAGTAGCACTAGATAAGTTAACTTCATGCACAGAGTCTTTCTTTATTTAGTCCAAGCCTCTGACATTATATCCTACTCTAGCATTACTGATAGACTAGTCAAAATCAATAAAACACACGTTACTGGAGTTGGTGGTACATTACCCACCTTGTCACCAGTGGTTTACACCAAGACTCTGTCCTTGGACCATTTCTGCCTTATATTTAACACCTCTGATGTCAAAACTGACCATTAAAGGCCTTTGGCTCACCAAATTCTTAGATGACAGCAAGGTTGGAACAGTCAACAACTGTACTATAGACACCTGTATCCTCCAAAAGGGTCCATCTCTGATAAACTTGTGAAGCCAGGATCATAGTCTAAACCTGAACATGAAAAAATCTAGCAATATAGTTTGTGAAACAGGAACTCTTGCACACCTACAACAAGAAGGACACCCAGTTTAAAAAGGGCAGTGTCTTTGGAGACCTAGGCACATTCATAGGTTCATAGGTGTGCACGCTGTAATAATCCAAAATGTGCAGCCGTTTCCAATGCACCCCCCCAACAGTGTTTTTGTCAAAACAGTTGGCTGACTAATCTACTTATACAAATGGGATAAACTTAAAAAATAATAACAACATAGCAAAAGTTCAGCAACACAATCTAAAAAACACCAGGTTTCACATTAATTCTCTAACATGCTCCAAAGTGTAGCTGAGGTGGGAGTTAACTGACAAACTATAAAAGTTTTCACTTCGCTGACTGCCCAGGTGCTTCATCACTAATCTTGTCATCAGCAACATAAAAGGAAACACAGTAAAGGGCTGGCGCTATACAGAAATTTCCACAGGAGAGGAAGCAAACATTACTTAGTGAAGTCCACTGAGCACCACCTACCTTAGTCTCTTCCAGATCTCCTCTCTTACAGCACGCTTGACAACTCAGATGTTTCTGCTCTCAATACCTGGGTTCCAAAATCCTAAGTAAAATCCAGCTAAACCAAGTATGAAAATGACCTACAGACACAAGGTACACAGCTTGACACTTGCCTTGGAGGCAAACTGGCTAGGCTTAAAATGTCTCAGAAAAGGAGTAAGTCTAATACTTATCTATGAGCCTATAACTCAATCAAATAATTATTTACAGTACAGTCCACAGGAAATGGAGCATCAGTGGCGTAAGGTGACGACCTTGGCAGCAAACAAACACCAGGCCAAAGAACTAGCATTTCCCACAAAAACAGACTACCGAGCATTGCTGACGGAAAAAAAACAAACAAGCAGCACAGCTCGTTTTAATCATACCAATGTAGAACACATCCCTTAGAATACTCAGCACATTAACATCACCCAACATTCCACACTTCTGACAGAAAATACTTCTAATACCAAGTCTGGTTAAGGACTACTAAACTTAGTTTAACTCAAAACAGTGAATTAATTTTACGAAGCCACTTCCCAGTATGTTACCAGCTAAAATGAAACACTACAGGCAAATCAATGTCTTACTCAAAGCGATCAGTGGGTTTACCTTTAAAACCGCATATTGCAGAAGGGCAAACATAACATTTCCGAAAGGCAGTTTGCAAGGTTTGCAAGCGCCGAATGGAAAAAGGTTCGAATGTGCAATGAGGGAATGCACAATGAGATTCACTCATTGCACATTTGACATTCAGGGGCTGATTGCACTATAGTGGGGATCGGGAAATGGTTCCTTTCCCCACTGTATTGTGATCTCGAAGTTAGAATAATAAAGTAGGGGGGTTTGGGGGTGCAGCCCCACACATGGGGGTGCAGGGTGGCTTGCCCCCCTGCTTTACACTTTGTTTTATTTTCTTCGACTTTCATGTTTGAAAAACAGCGAATCTGCTGTTCGATTTGCTGTTTTTTTTGAACATGTAGGTTTGTCGACATTGTCAGTTTCGTGGTTTCGAGTCACTCATATGAGCACTTGAACCAATGCAATTCGTGTTTTAAAGGTAAACCAATCTATGATTTCTTTGCTGGTACTAAAACCTATTAAAACCATCAAAATCACATAAAGGAACCTATGCACGAACTTATGAACAAAATCACATAACACTCAAGAGTTATGTACGGATCCGATTGGCTCCACCACTTCAGTTAAGAAACGCTTTGTTGTAATCATAAGAAAAGACAGGGACCATTCCAACCCGATTTACTCATAAATGTCCAATTGGACCATCAAGTAACTCCACTCTAAATCCTATGTTGAGAAGGTAACTGACAACATTCAGTTACTTTCTCAACTTATGTTTCAACAATAGCTTCAAATTAGGGCTGTAAACTTACTTCAAAGTTAACAAAATCCACTCTAAATCTAGTTGAG